>NC_087513.1:70339624-70677624 GCF_963921805.1 Phalacrocorax carbo
AATGTATTGTATCCTGCTACTTTTCAGGAGGCTACCTGCCCTCCATAGGGTGTGCAGAGCAATTAATAAATAGATGTAATGTGTTGATTTCACTGGATCTGTGCTGACTTCTTTCAGGTGAAGGTCTGGAGTCTGGCATAAAAATCTGTATTTCTTGGCAAGTGTTTTATTGACCAGGTTTTCCTTCTGGAAAGAACAAAGGAAACAGATGCAAAGCTTGCAGAGCATGCTGCCTGGATGCAGAACGGTCAGCTGCAGCAGGAGAGCTGCTGGTGTGAGAAAAGGGGAGGTAGAAAGGTGGCCGATGCTGTCTCTGTCAGTGAGCACTACGAAAACAACCCTAAAAAGTGTTAACATAGGCCTTCTGGAGAAAATTAAAGTAGAAATTTGTCATGTTCTGCCCTACAGGTGATAAGGTACCTGCTGAGTAGTCCGAGAAGGGGTGGAAGAGGGACTGTTCTCATGCTTCCAACTACTCCTCGCATCCATCCCCAGCTGACTTGTCCAAGTGCTGGCTCCCGTTCTGGTACAGTTGTGCCTGTGGCCTACCCGATTAGAGGGAACCAGAACGCTAAGGGTAGAAGCTGCACTGGTTACATCAACATTATCCCCCCCTGCTTTGGGGAGCACCAAGTTTGCTTTTCACAGAGGAAAATGTATTTTATAGGCAGGATGCCACATAATTCTTCCTTTCCTTTATCTGCCCTCTCCTATCTATTTAAAGTGACATTCAGTTCTTCTTGAGCTGAAGGTGAGATAACAGTGATTAGAAGACAGTATAATCTGATCAATATCCACATACTCACTGTTATCCCCTGCTTAGCAGATGACCATAGTATCTTTTATAATTTATGGCCGAAACAGCAAAATGTACGTGCAAATTATTGTTATTGTTAGGCTTTATTATCTCTCCTAGTGCTGACTGTGAATTATAAATTATTCCAAAGCTGCTATGTAAAATCATTATCTTCTTAATAAAATAATGTGCATTGGGAGGTACTGAGGATTATATGACCATAGGACAGGTAAGCTATTCCGGTCAGGTACTGTAGATGGTTTCTGGCACGTAAAGTTTACATTCAGCTCACAATGTAATCAAGAACTGACCTCCAAAACCTTATTTTTACACTTTGAATACTGACCATGACGAATTCTTCTCCTGTAGGCCTTTTAAAAGATTATTTGCTGTGCTTCTTCCAGCTGTGAAAAAATATTTTTTAAGGAAATGGATTATTTTTCTGGGATATACATTATGGACTTGAGAACTATTAATTAAGAGTGGACTTATTTTTATCTATTCTTTCAGATGCAGACTGGGATAGGAAAGGAGGGTCTGCTGTGCAAGAAGAGACGAATCAGACTTCCAAACCTATATTTTAATCTAAATATAATACTGGTTTTCTCCATGTTCCAAATCTTGAAGTTTTTTTTTTAACATATCATTGCTCATAGAACATAGAGGTTGTAGGTTATGCTAACTGAAATTACTGTTGCTTAAACTATCCATTGCAATGTGTTGTGAAGGACATGTACTTCATATATTCATTCTGGAATGTAAGCGTGTGGGGCAAAATAAGAATGAACTGAAAAACCTCCTTCTGAAATATTTGGGAGCCGCAGAACTGCTTAATCTTCCTTTTTCTATGCACTCTGGTTTGTTTCAGGGTTATGAAATTTGTGTCTTGAGATTCTCTGTGGGACTTGAAATGTTTCCCGCCTAATTTCAGAGCAAAGACGTCAGATTGATGTGGACTGTATCATTTGTAGCTGTACATTTGTATGTTCCTATTAGACTGTAGGGTTCTTTTTTAGAAATGTGCTCCTGAAATTTCTTAACTCTGTCCATTTCTCTCTCTTTTCTTCCTTGGAAGGCTGTGGTGTGCTCATGATCACTAAAAAGATGCAAAGCCTAGTTACACCACCACAGGCCAAAGAGAAGAAAACGGGGCCATGCTGTTGCTTCAGCCTCTGCTTTAGAGTTTAACTTCTGCTGCATCCTGTGAATTGTGATATGTAAACCTCTGTTGGCCATAAATCCCCAGCCTTGTCAGAACACATACAGATCATAAAAGGGAGAGGAAGGGTAGGATGCATTTTAATGTTTTTAAGCTTTGCTGAGGACATCTGGCCTGTGGTGATTTGCTTAAAAGAGGATTAATTGTAATGCATACTCAGGAAGAATGGGGTTTCTTTAATGACAAGTGTCAAGTATACAGGAAATGCATTGTTTGTAGGAGCCAGTGGAATCAAAACAGAATTATAAAACCTTTCCAGGATTTCCCTGATGTTTCAAAATGCTTCAGAGAAATCCATTATATTTGGAGAATTTTCCCAGCAGGAATTCTTCATGTAATGGAGTTTTGTCCGCAATGTCTTCCATTTTAATAAAGAACTTCCTTGAAATCCAAAGTTAGAGCAAATGAAGTGAGATTAAATTGTGTTTGTCTTACACAGAGAAGCACTTTGCAGAAATGCAGTTTTATCAGCAAATAGACTGTTACGTGTTAAATGAGAGCGTTTGTGCCATGTAATTAAAGTTCCATGTTCTGGCTTATTTGTTGCAGATAGACATCAATATGGACGCACATCTTTACTGCTGCAGACAAACATCTGCAGCCCCACAGCCTTAGTACCTGAGGGAGGACTCACTGACCCTGGGCGCATCCACCTGGTGAGCTGGAGGCTGGCATAGAGATATCCAAGCTAGCAGAGATCCCAGCCAGTGTGGAGTTCCAATGTGGCTCTGAATGAAGCCCAGCCGTTTTCTGTGAAGTATGGTGCTCAGAATAATAAACCTGCCCCAGAACAGTCTTTGGCTGTTGTCCTGCAGATACACAAGGACAGATTCATAAAGTGAACCAGATCTGTGATATGTTTTCTGAAGGGTGACACTGTACCAGTTGGATTTTCTAATAACAGCAGCACTCACTAGTTTTGAAAATGAAATATTGAGAACAGAAAAGTGATGTTTTCAGAATAACGTGGAGGTCAGCTATTACAGTCTTTGTATGAAATAAATATTGGATACCAATAAATAAGCAATGTTACACTCTGAAACGTTGGAAGACTTTGGATTTTTGTTCTGAGAATGTGCTTTTGTAGCACATCAGATGGGAAGGTGATGGTATATGTTTTAAAAGAAGGCTTTGGTTTTTCCCCATCCCCTTTAGAAATTTTTTCTGAATTTGAGGTTAAATGTCAAGGCTGCCAGGAAAGTAGTTGTGCGGTCAGGAGTGTCAGGGAGTGTCCTGTTTGGCAGTAGGAGCTGTAGTTTCTAAAAGTCTACATAAGAGGGAGATTCAGGACAGCTGAGTTCCTTTTTTTTTTTTTTATATTTCTGTAACTAACTGCATGTGAGACCTAGAGCAATAAGCAAATAAAATTGTCAGTTCTGTAAGAAAAATCCCCCAAAGGCAGAAGGAGAGGGATCAAAATGTTTCTACTTGGGAGTAATCTTTGTTGGATTGCTTGTTGCTTCGGGTTTAGGCTTACTTCCAAACAAAACATAAATTTAATATGACAAATGAAAATTGAAATAGTAAAATATTTTCAATCATTTGAGGTTTTCTCAGGAAAATAACTGCATGAATTTACTACAAATTTGTGAATCACATCAGCTGATAAAAATGTGTACTTTTGGCAAAATATTTTAATTAAATCTACTGTGACCTTTCCATGTAACTTCACTTTTTGCTGTCTCTTTTTATGTGTACATAGAACCAGCACAACTTTATGTTCCAGCTAAAAAGCAGGGCACATACAGAGTTTGCATGTGGTTTGTGTGTGTGTTTGTGTGTGGTAAAAGTATTTAATGCTTTGCCTGCACTTCTGACAACCTTATACTCACCTTGTGCCTTTGTGCCACGTGTTTTTGCAGAGAAGCATCCTGTTGCCATCAGAGGAGCACCTGCCTCGTTGGGGCCGGGACCCCTTCTGGGGCAGAGCCAGACCCTGCCTGGGCACCACGGGGACAGCCCCTTACAGCCACCGTGTGCGGGTGCCCGGTCCCTCACTCCTGGCACTAGCTCCAGCACGGGTAATCGGGCTCCAAAAGATGGACCTCTCTTGTCCCACGTGAGCTGAAGAAATATTTGGAAATAGCAGAGAAAACAACATCCATATTTGTAGTTATGGAATTGGTTGTTTTTCATGTACAGAAAATGGCATATGAAGGTATTTCATGATAACTTCCTTACCTGAGCTTTAAGGTTCCAAACAGGAAGCAGATAGTATGGATAGAGAATAAGCAGCTGTAACCTTTTCCCTTGGCCTGTGTGGGTTGGCTGTCCCACTATTTATGATTTTGTGCCAAGCATCAGAAACTTCCACTGGATTGCAACAGCCCCTCTGGAGCAGGATCCCGCCTCCTCTCCATGTAAGCCCTTCTTTCAGCTCTCGATTTTTCAGAAGTATTGTCTCTGAGGTGTGTGTGGCATTACTGAAAAAGAGGAATCTGATTTACTCTCCTCATATCTGTTTCTCATCAACCTGTTTGTCTGGGGGGTGGAAAGACATATTACTCCCAAGAAGCTGGGGTGCTGAACAGAAAAAATAATCACCTCACTCAAAACAAGCACATCCCCCTCATTTTAACTGTGCATAAGACCGGGTTCAGTAAAAGAGATCCAAATCTCTTCTTTTAAGGCACATTTTGCATCATGTCTCTTTAAAGCCTCCCTTCCACTTCCACAGTCAGCTAATTACAATCAAAACTAATGGAGAAGGTCACTCTCAGCAGTTGCTAATGGCAGCTAATCCATTACAGGAGGGGAAGTAAAGAAGTGTCTCATCCAACTGATACAGGAAAGAGCTTTTGAAGAGCTGGATCATAATTGTCAAGACTAGAATTTGGCTATGATGGTGCATTTAGCCCCCTTAATCTTATAAGAAGAGCTATGGGATCCTTAGTAACCATGTGAGTTGTTAGGATGATGTCTCATCCAAAAGGAGTTTAAAAAAGAGAAGAAAAAGAAAAAGGAAGGCAGATGTGGGTACCTGCCAGTGCATGACTCACTTTCTCAGGATCACCTGTTCAGGATCCTTTTCATTGTCACAAATTTTTCTGCTGAACCAAGGTGCAGAATTATTTTCAGCACACTTGCAGATGGCTTACTTGAAGGTGACTGATAAATCTTGAGCAGCGATTTAATTGGTCATTTGGATAACACAGCCCTTCTGCACATCACTTGTATTTATTAGCTCGATTGCAACTGCATTGTGACACCAGTTACCAACAAGCCACTTTTCTTGCTGGATGTAGTGGGGTTTTTGGGTGCTAGTCTTCCATGGAGGAGGATCTGAGCGGGTGTTAAGACAAGTTGTGCTTTGTGGTGTTAGGGAGCAATGAGCAGCTGTGGGAACTGTCTATGCTTCTGTCCTTTATGGTCAGTCCCAGCCAACGTGTAGGCAGCTGGCTACACTGAGCCGTCTGGTCCTCACTGCATCGAAGGCTCCCGTGTGTCCTGAGAAAGCCCCATCCCCAAAACACATTGCACAAAGACAACCCCTACCCAAAGTATCTAAAGTTGCAGTGAAGTGGAAGGTGCTACAGATGGCCCAAAACCTGGTGGCAGGGGAAGAAGAAATAAACAATAAGCACCTTTGTTTCTGGAGGTAGCTGCTGGCCTGGGTGGTGGTGGCAGCCCCTGTGTTTACCATGATGCACTGCAAGCTTCCACTGTTGGATTTGCAAAAGCAACCTGTCTCAGACTTACTGCATTTACTGCTGTTTACAGGCACCAGATTGTTTTATTTTTTGTGGCTTTCCCCTAAGATGCTTAATGTTCAACTGCACCTATTTTTCTGAAGTGTGGAAAAGCTTTGCTGTTTGCTGGGAAGGGCTGAGAGAGGATCTCCTCATCCTCACTGCTTGAAATCTCATGAGGTCCCTTTCCATAGCCATGGGGTTTTTTCTCTATCCCATAGAAAGTATTACATTATTATAATATTAAGACTGAGTGCTGATGCAGGGTGAAATTTGGAATCACTGAATTTAAAGCTGTGTACACTGACTTAATGCTGTTTCTCTGTGGATAGTCTTTGGCAACACAGCTTGATAGGACAGCATTTCTATTTTGCCCCTGCCCCCCACGTAATAAATCAGCTCCCTACCACCTTTAACGATTGCAGTTAATTTTTCAGGCCCTCAGAAGTGGTGGGGAGAGATTTCTCCTCTGCTGTATAAGAGGGTGCAGCTGAGCAGGGGGTGGATCAGCAGAAGCTGATGCTTCACCTACTCTACCCTGCATGTAGCTTAATGGCATTTTGGTTAAAGAGCCATTCAGAGACTTTGCCTTTCTTCTCCTTTGCTTTCATGAGATTGGGCCAGCAGCAGGAAGCGATGCCCCTTTGAGTGGCCCAGTTATGCTGATGGGTTTATTGCAGGGAGCACAGACAAGTCCCCTCTTGCCACCTCCCTCTGCTCTGAGAGCGGGGGCAGGGAAAGGGGGAAAGCACCCATCCATAAGTACAATTGCCTTTTTAAGGTCCTACAGAGCTTGTCTGTGATACAAGGCAAGATGGCCTCGGTCCATTGCATGGGCTCATCCCAGCAAGTCTGACTCAGGTTAGTGATGTGCTATTTTATATGCTTATTCTAGAGAAATGCGTATTGAGCATTGGGTTAAACCTGCTATTAAGAAAGAAATCCATGCTTAGGGGTTATCTAGATTTATAAACGTTTTGTAGCTTCCATGTGACCAAGTGCCTCAACCCAGGAAGTACTGTGGATATTGTTTGGGTTTTTTATGGTACTTATACTGGATGATGTATCTTGCAGGATGAGGACCAGAAATGACATTTGAAATATCATAAGTAGCTAAGAGTGGTGCTGAACTCATTTCCTTTCACACTTAGTACTTTTTCTAAAATAATGAGGATTTATTAATTAACAGACTCATGGCCCAATCCTACTATGTGCTCCAACACACATTTGTCTCTGAATGTGAGACTTGATCTTTTTTTTTCTTATAAGCTTAAATTTAAGCCGGGTAAATACTAGGCTAGGTTAAAAACATCAACTGCTTTCCAGAGGAAATTTCTCTGCACACACAGTTTTTAACTTCCTATGTAAAAAAAAAAAAAGGATTAAAACATCTCAATGGGTAACTTGTGTTTGGACTAATGCCCTCCCATTTTTTGGGTAAAATATGTGACCAGTTCTATGTACTTTGACAAAACATATAACATAAAAGCAACTAAGTAATCTGCAAGTATCCCTCTCTTTACTTGCCTTTGTAATAGCAAAGTATTTTCAAATGCTCTACAGTGGCTTTGGTTCTTCTATTTCCAACTTCTGAATATTAACTGAATTATTGTCACACAGCTACAGCTTTTACTGTGTACTTTTGTACCTGTCATGTCAAGCAGTGTGAAATCCACTGCTTGCGTGCCATATGTGGGGTTGAACTTTACATCTCTGTGGAGAAGAGAAGCATGGCTTCTCCAGTACTTCAGTTATTAAAATACTTTTTCTTCCTCCTGGGAAATCAGCAAAACATTTCTCTGAATAAATGATGCATTTGCAATTTTAGATAAATGTATGAATAATCTGGGATTTTCCTCAAGATGAATTTATATTCTTCACACACATAAAGTTGTACCGTGTTTGCTGTGGGAAATGAACTTTTTACCCTTGGCGGCGTTCATGGCTCATGATAAGAGGCTCAATTTTTTTGTACAAGTATCCTGAGAAGTCATCCATTTCGTGTATTACCAAAAAGGGGTGTGTGTGTGTGGTATGTGCTTTAATGTCTTCCAAAAAAAAGCTGAATAGTGACTTACTTTTTTTTTTCCCCCAGTGTGTGCTTATAAAGCACACTACTGCGATGAGAAATAGTTAATTAGCGCTTCTCTCTGAGTCTGACCATGACCTCAGATTTAATTCAGGAACCACTCTGAGTCAGTACTACTATCTGAACTTAAAAGGAGTTAGGAGGGAAAAAAGAAGAAAAAACAAATCCAAAACAAAACAGAACAAAACCCACTTCTTGACTTTTGAACTTTTAAAAGAAGTTGTTGGTTTTTATTGTAATTTCAGTTTCAAAACTCACGGGTACTTCACTAACTGGGAGCTTCACAGCCTACTAAAAGTTAACTGTGCTTTGTTTGAGGGTTTTTTCCCTATAATAAAGGCACTGGTGGGAGGAGCTGCTAAAATCTTTCTATGAAATTTAAAATGTTCACTGAAATCTTCATCAGTATTTCAGTAAAACTTTAAAAATGTTCTCTCCCCTTAGCATGTCTCCTGTAGAGAATATGCATGTGGATAAACTGTCTTTGGCAGTGAGGCTTGCCCTTGGTTGTTAGTATGGGAGGAGTCACAACCTCAGGGTTGAAGGGGCTGGAAGGGCTCAGTGCTGCTTGTAGGGTGCCTGCCCCACACGAGAGCCTGGTCCAGCTGAACCCCTCCACCATAGCTTATTAACAACTGGTGAGCCTATGATAAATAACTACAAATGTAAAAGATAAATGAATATGTCTGATGTCCTACAGCTGCCCACAATGAGGTGCTGCTAAACTCTGCTTGCCTGCCTTACCTTTGAATACGTTATGAGAAAAGTCACATGAATAATAACGTTTTAAAATCTGTCTTGCTTGCCCTCAATCAACAATGCAAAATGGCCATGTCCCCTTTGGGACTTACTGAGTTGCTTGAAAAAAATGCAATTCATAAGTTCTGATAATGTCATATTTGTGTAATATTGCACACATTAGTGAAATGCTTCATTGTAAAATTCCATGGTAACTGCTTTCAGTGATGTTAGTGCACTGTATGAAGAACGCTGTGGTTTTGGTGTGGTGGTTTGAGTTTTTTGTCTGTATGTTTGTTTTTAAACTCTATCTTAATTCGAACTTTTTCTTTGCCAGAAATCTTTCTCTTACTAATATCCCATGCCGTAAAATTTAAAAGTACATTTTACAGCTATAGAAAATTACGTGTTATGCTTTGAATTGCCACAGAGTGGCAATGTTTCAGAAAATTTTATTCAAGTGTGATGACAATATTGTTGAACCCCCAGTAGGGGGCTGATGGTGGAGGGCTACCCTGTAACCCTTTCTGCATAATTCAGTGTGGCAGGGACAAACACCCGTGTCAAGGTGCAGGAGGAATCCTCTAAGATGTTGGGTCGGAGAATAGCAGTGGTTGAGGGTGGGCATAGGGTAGAGGAATTTAATTATATTTTTAAAAATAATTATCATCATATTTTTAATTGGTATGGGAGAAACCAGCTTTGCTGCTCTTTGAGCTTTTAATTTTCTTTTCCTAAGATTTAGGATTTAGTGTATGTATATTCCCCCCTCCCGCCCCCCCCCACCCCCCCCGCGTCGTGTCCTACTCAATGTATTTATTTTATGTAGAGAAAATCAGAACCATGATTTTTTTTTTTTTGAAGCTGAATAATGGGCAGAGTTGCATACTTACCTGTTTCTTCCACATTTACATCCAAATGTTCTGTAATGAAAAAATAATATATCATATTAAGATTTTGAATTGCAATAAGGCTGTTTAGCACCATCTAACATTATTGTCTATGCTTGACAGGTAAAGCAATATAGATTCACACAGATACTGTTAACCTCTCGGTGCACTGGGCAATCTAGCCAGTTTGAAGCTTCATGCAGATAAATGCATGTGAAGGAACACATGCCAACGTAATTTCTCAGATTTGCCATATTTGAAAAAGAGAAGAGAGAGGGCACAGCCAAAACCCTGGATCCAGCTAGCTTCAAGCTTTGATAGAGTCTTGTAGCTATCTCAATATTTGCTCAGCATCCAGGTTCCCTTACAGAATTATTAAATATTTAAATCTTAAGGTAAAAAATAAAATTAATGAGTTGGATTTTGGCTTGTCCCTGGGAATTATATTTTGATGTTATGCCCTGTAATTGTTGAATGTCAGTTGTATACCAGCTCCTGGACTGTGAGTATAAAGGAACTGGAATTCCAGGTTTATGGAAACGTGCTATTTAAGAAAAGTTGTTGCTGATTAGTACACACTGCTGCCCTATGGAATGATGTACAGTTGTGGACGTATAAAATTAAAGGTAGTCTTTCCTTTTCCCTGGATCTTCTTCCTTTCCCTTCCTTATTTGCCTAATCTTGAGGTGGAGCTCTCAGGCTTTGCAAACATGCCTGCCCTGGCCCCACTCTCTCCACTGGGTAAAGGTACTCAATACACACTGGTCAGGACCCTGGGATAACTAAGCAAATTGTCAGGTATGAAATGGAGCCTTAAAGGGAGACTAATAAAGTGTGAAGGTGTTGAGCATGTACAGCAGTAGTCACTTATGCATTTTGTCCCCTGCAGAACTGCTGTGCAGTAACAGTGGCAAAAAGGGAGAGGGTGAGGCGTGGTATTAGCAAATCCTGTTTTGAAGCTGCTGCAATGCTTCTGCCTGCAAAAGAAATAAAACCAAAGTTGAGGATGACTGAAATGAAGCTTTTTCCAGCCATATTCCTCCACTTCTTTGCCCTAATAAATAAGGGAATAAAGGATTAGAGGACTTCAAACTTGTTTTCAGTGGTATGGAAGATTATGTTCAGTGCTTAGCTTTATTTTAACCCACAGACAAGGTCCAGGGGGACACTATGGCTACAGATGTGAGAGGATTTATAATGTCGTTGTCAATTTTTGTAGCACTTGGTGAATGGGTTGTACATCCATACACTGATGTATTTTTGTTCCATCTGTATCAGGTAGTCTAGTCTATGTCTTTGACCCACCCCTCTAATTTCAGAGGCCCATCTCTGAACAGCCCTCTCAACCCAGGGACCAACCTGAGCAATAGGAATTAATAGATGTGTCCCACCAATTCAATGATACTCTTTTTAAATCTTACCAGGTTTGCATAGACATACTGTAGCAGCTATTAGTTTCCAATGACATTCCTATTCCTGAGGAGCTCTTCAATTCATTGAAGGGCTTTCCTTACTCACTGTAGAGCATTAAGCAACAGAGTTATCTTTGATACCAATTTAATTAATTCTGCTGCAAGACACTAATTTATTCAGAAGGCTACCACTGATATTACATGCATGTTGTATCACTTACAGCTATCCTAATTTAATGTGCTGCCCTTGTATTGATTTTTACTTTAGCAAAATACAGTCAGACAATAATGCATGGATTTGGAAAAGCTTTATAGTTCATAAACATTGGCACATTCATATTTGACTTTGTCAGCAAAGGAAAATTAGATCAAACAAGGTGCAATGATGCATTTGTTGCTTTAGGAGCCTCTAGTTCAGAACTTGGCATTGATAAACTGTTATAATTAATTCTCTCCATTTAATGACATGGTATACACTATCAGCAAAAGTGAGCTTTGATGTCACCGTTATTATATTGACTATCTTCCTATATTAATTAGAACATGCCTTGACAGAGCCTTTCCTTATATATGACCAAAAGGGAAATGCAGTTAATTTTGCTTATGTGCCTAACCAACAACATGAGCTGAGACAGTTCATGCGTACTTACCCAAAGTCAGAGAATGTTTTTCAGTGATAAAGCAGAAGGAATTGGGAAAGCGAACTTCTTGGCTCTATTCCTGGATTTGTTATTGAGTGAGGCAAGTCATTAAACACAGTTTGACTCCAGCTTACCTATCTGTTCAATGGAGATAGTAATATTTTCCTGTTATGGAGAAAGAATTTTAAGGCTTAATTAATTAATATTGTGGAGTTCTTTGCCATACTCAAATGAAAGTCAAAATATTGCTTGGCATAAGTTAAAGTGTATGAAAACAAAGTGTAATCTGATAGTGCTTTAATTTTATGCATTTTTACTGACAATTACAATTATTTGATTGCACCGATGCTAACATTCAAATACTTCAGGGTTATTGGAGAGCTCGTACTAAAAATGAGTGCTGTAATAGTTTACAGACTTGCATGTAAAATGCTAAGAATAGCTGGTTACCAACACTGTTCTCATTTGATGATTTTATTTTGTTTTATAAGTGCAGGGAAAGTGCCAGAAAAAATAAAAAATTCCAGGATGTTTTGACATTAGCAGACACTAATAAGTGGTACTCAGTGGAGCTGTAGAATGAAGTGATTAAGTAGGTCAGCTTACTTAAGAAAAAACAAGAAAAAAAGGCTAAAACAGGAGTACAAATGGGTAGAAAGCTTGAAATCCTGAAAAGACAGCAATGTTGGTACAGCTATGTCCAGGTAATGCACTGGTGACCACAAAAGAGAAATACTGTTAATGAAGAACAGTCTGGCAAAAGGGGGTATCTAACATGTGTGTGTTGGAGGGGAGGAGTGGCAAAAGCAGGTACTTCATCAGCTGATGCTGATGGATCTCAAGACCTCAAACTGCTATGCTTCTGCCCTCTGCCTGGTACCACCACATCAGGTATTTCAATGCCTGTGTCTCTATTGAAATCTGGAGGACTTGAATACGTTTCTACCAGTCAGGGGTTTTGCTGGCTCCTCAGGCTATCTGCCAGACTCTTGCTTGATCGTATTTTTAATATGAGGACTCTGTAATAATAAGAATTGAATTAAATGTCCACCTGTGTGTATTCTGCATGGATCATGATCTTAGCCGTAAGTTTTCAATTCACTTCCATTACTATTCGATCCCCTTTCTTAAAGATATTTTCCAACATTATTAAATCCATTCCAGTGAAAAGAGCACAATTATATTTAATTTCTTTGATGTTGACTCTGCTTGTGACAGTCTTGGAAGAAAACAAGTGTTTTCAGGCTCTGTTGAGCCTTTGTGGCTACACAGTCCAGTGGTTTTTTTTCCTATCATTGCAACAATGAACTGTTGCCAGCACAGTAACCAGCTTCTCCTTTCTGATTCCTGTTGTGCTGACTACTTGAATCAATATTGCACCTTAAAATGATGAGATTCCTTGATTCAGGTTGGATGGATCAGTGCCATGAGGATGATGGAAATTTTGCAGATAAGTCTGAGTCTTAAAATGCACTGAAAACTATCCTGAAAGTCTGTGCTTTCTGTATTTTCATCTGGGTATGGTCTGTCTCTTTAGTTTCATTCTGTTTTCCACAGGAATTTCAGTTGACCTCGTTATGTGTTTTTTTGGGTTTTGTTGTGGTTTTTTTTTCTGGCACATGGAGATTTTTGTCATAATGTGTGTTGCCATATATAACAGGGTCCCATTTCTCATCTCTGTCAAATGTAATGACTTTGATGGCAATGCATTCAAATCCACCGTGATATCAGAACGCTACTTGTTTCGCTCAGTGATGGGACAGAAACTGAAGAGTGTTTTAATATTCTTCCTTTCACAAGGGCTTTAATGGTCAAACATTTGCATCAAGGCTTACTTAAATTTATCTCTTGCTATTTTGAATCCCAGAGTGTATCTGTACCTTTCTGCTAACCATTTACATGTGCTACTGATATCATGGAGTCCTCTTAATTTCAAGGTGTCCAAGGTCAACAAGCTCCCCAAGTTAGAAGCAGGCCTGAATGTAATTCCTGGGAGCAAATATCTGATGAGACTTGGAGGCGGGTATGTTGAGCTGCCCATGACAGGATGGGTTGAAAATGGGTGGGAACCCCAAAGCTGAAGTATTCTTGGCACATACGTGAATTATTTTCAGTCTGACCTTGTGAATTCCATGGACTGATTTCTAAAGCCTTTCACCCTGAATAAATAGTATTTTCTCCTATAAACCATTTCAATGACTAGAGTAGATGTTTGTTACAGGAATACAATTTGCTAATGGAGTAAGCTATTGTCAGAAAGCAGTCACAGCACTTCTCACCTTTCAGATGGGGATTTCCACATTTTCACTTCCCTTGCTGAATAAAAGATGTAAGGTATATCGGATCTCATGAGCATCACCTTTTATTAGTTACTTTTGGTTACACCCAGGTTCTGAGAATTACTGTGCCAAGGTGCCTTTGTTTTCTGTGTTTTTTGGCCCCATGCATGTATTTGGGTCATGTCAGCTAGCAGTCTACTTCAGAGGGGCTGTTTCCATGCACAGCCTGTATAAAGCTCCACATTTAATTATTGCAGCTGAAACTATTATGCTTGTAAACACATTACCTCTGTCAAAGTCCCCATAATGTCATTTTGATGTTTTCTACAGTATTGATCTACCTCCCGCTTTGTGCAGATTTCGTAAGCTGACAGAAAATGTCAGAGCTGTCTTGTCCAAAAGCATCGGACTACTCCAGCCGTTTCGTAGCTGCCTCCGGTTTTACAAGGCATTTGGTGTGTACTTGAACAGCTCTGTAGATGATTGTTTGATGTGTAGTGTGCAGCCTCCTGGGGCTCCAGAGTTTTACCCCGAGCTGATGCTGAGGTTCTACTCTATGATAGGGAAATGCCAAGGTAATTTCATGCTTTGTAAAGCTCTATGAATATTTTTAATTATGACCAAAATGCCATGGAAATGAAGATTGTTCTGGGTTTTATTGTTGCATGTACTTTTGTATGACTCTAATTTCATAGCAATTTAGTTCGTTTGGCACTGTGAGACTTGTGGGTTGTCTGGAAGCACAAGAAAGTGAACCCCATATTTGTCATGGGTTTGATAACCTTGGCTAAGCTAATGCAGGGACTCTTCTGCAGAGTGCTGGTAGTACTGGATTTTTTTTTTTTTTTTCCCCTGCCACCCCCATTGGAGACCAACAGTCTCTAGGCTCTGAAATGCTTCCAAAGCACAAGATTTCCCTACACTGCTTCAGTAGACTTCAGCACTACCCTGTCAGGACCATGTGAGTCACAGCAGGAGACAATATGTTAGTTAGCCTTTGTGTCAGGTCAAACTTCAGTTTTCCTTCAGAAACTGTAGGAGTGTTTTTCTTTAAAAATACTTTCTGCCTTGTTGTAGACTCAGAACATCAGATGATTTCTTTTAGGGCATGGGAACTCCATAACTGAATAAAAACCCCTAGTTTACTACGTTGATACCTACACTCGATTTAGGGTTGTGTGTTCTCAAATGTATTACCCTACCTTGAGCATTGGGTGGGCATAGCTTTTGGTGCGCTACCACTAAGAGTGGGTATGGACAGCAGCAGGAGTGTGCTTCATTGTGCTTCATGGGGAGAGGACAGGCACTTGGCTTCTTCAGCTCTTCCTATCCAACCCAGGTTAATGCCACTGCAACGACTTCTCATCCTCTGCCTTTCTTCAGCATTAGTCAAATAGGCTGACTGAAAACACATATAGGTTTTGGCCATGGTGTAGCAGCTAACAGCCCAGGCAGAGCTGTTACCTGTGGAGTCATTCCCTTGGTGGTGTTCAACAGCTGGTGGTATTGGCAAAGCTGCCTGGCATCCTCCTGGTGGGGCTGGGTGGAGTGAACACCAGTGTACAAGCAGGCACTGCTGGCCCAAGGGGCAAGAAGGTTGCAGATGTACACGGGGGACCTGTGCTCATCATTTCTGAGACTTCAGCCGCTCTGTTGCGGACAGAGGCGTTGGCACTGATTTCAGCTGAAGGCAGCAGCTGAGGGCTCTGCTTCTCCTAATTCGCTCAGACGGCATGGCTACCTGACTGACTTGCTCAGGTCTGCTAGCTTTCTTCTGATTTAATGGGTTGTTGAAGGTGACAGGGTAGGGACAGCAAAACATGGTCTTAGAAAGAGCTGGGTATGAAAATATGCTATACAAACTGTGAAGGAGTATTCCTAGAGGTGAAAGTCATGTTAGAAAAAACAGGCTGCTGACTCTTTGTATCAATCTCTATTAAATTACTTCCCCAAAAATAGGTGAGGCATCCTATGTCTGCTGAAGTCAATAATGCAACTCCCATTATCCCATTAGTCTGAGAGTGTTAAGTTCATAACTGATGTGTTTGACATATTAATGTGCTAATTTATGTAAACTAGATAGACCATATGTGTTTCTTGAGAGATGATCAAGAATAAAGCAGGCTATTTTTATTTAAGATTTTGCAAGTAGGTTAAGTAGTGGGTCTAAAAAATGGAGGGGAAATTCTGTAGAGATGTTCTAACACTTACATATTTGAAAAGCTTTTGTTTCCCTTCCTACTGTTGGACATTTTTTTCCAAATACACCTGGGCTAGTTCCAGAGTAATGTACAGAAAGGCAAAAATAAAAAAAAGAAAAATCTTGCATCATCCTGTCCTGTGTTTAACCCTCTTTCTGACCCCTGAGGTCTTGAAATGTTAAAGATTGAATTTAAAGAGAAAATATTGTTGCCTTACTCAATAAATCTACAGATGTTTTTCCTGTTTCCATATAATACATAAAATTCTCTTAAATCCTGCTAAGCTGCTTTCCTCGGTGATTTCTGCAGCTGAAATTAGAACACCTGATGGTGCCAATAATATATTTGCTGAATCTTGTCTCTTCCCTCTCTTCTCTGAATGAAATTCACCCCCTAGGAAGTGAATTGTTTGTGAATGAAATGGGATTTTTATGAATAAATTTATGATTTCAAGCAATTTGACCCATTCTTACATAGCTGCAGGCCCATTTTCCACACTGGGTTGCTTTTGAAATTGTTTACTCCGAGTACCCAGTAATTGGCGTGATTAATCAAACAGTGTGACCGATTGCTTTAGTGGCATGTTGTTGCCTGATTGATTGGCTAGGGTTCTCATGAAGCAGAGGGAAGACGGTGAGTCCTTTAAGCAGAGTGTCTCACCACAAAGCAGTGGGAAGGCAGCCGGGGCTGGCAGCAGTATCCCACCAGGCTGGGTCGGGGCTGCTCACCCGCACCCACAGGTACCTCAGGCAGAAGGGTGACAGCACGGATGCTGCTGCTGTGGGAGTACAGGCAGGGAACGGGTAAAATTGCAGGGCACTGCAGGCCTGATGCATGAAACGGTTCTTTTGTCTTAATTTGTATTTCACGCTGCTGTCCATCCATGGGAAACTTCTGCTGAGGAGAGATAACAAATCGGACTGCAGACCTCACAAGGCTTTCTTTTTCTTTGGTTTTGAGGTGCCTTCTGTTCGTAGCTATTTGACAGTATAGAGCATACAAGCTATATACTTCCCACACCTGCAGAAACAGAGGGACAGCTATTCCTGTTCCTTTGCAAAAACCTTCGATACCTGTGGTTGGGAAGTAGTACGCAGAAGATAATAATATTATCTTTGTGTAGGAAAGAAATATTACTAACGTAAAAAGGCTGTTCATGGAGGCTGTTTGGGAAATGGGAGTGAAAAGGCACTGATCTGAGGAATGCACATTTATATTGGAATATGGTAACCCCATACCATGAAGACAGGATAAAAAAATTTTAGCATAGATGCCAGGAGAGAAAAGGAGGATGTTATCTGTGCAAAATTGCAGCTCCATTGTAAATTTCTGGGGAGAGAAATGTTTCCTGTAAGTATGACTCAGATTTCTGTGAATCAATAGAGCCTCTGAGGGTCAGAGGAAGTCAGTATATTTTAAAGGTGAAAGGTACTAAAATCAGTGGCCAACTGAGGTGAGACAGAACCCAGTCTTTCTTCTGGAGGTTTCTCCTTTCATTTTTCCTTTCATTTTTTTTTTTGAGGGTGATGAAGATCCTGGATGGTTCTGCAATTTAAAGTATGGTTGAATTACTGAGGATTACCCCCAGAAATATGTACCCATCTTAAGCAGAAAAGTTCACTTGAATTCTTTTTTTATCCACTGCTTTATATGGCTGGGGAAGGTGCTAAAGACAGTCAGAAATTCCCAAACTCCCTCTTTCTCCAGTGTGAGTGTGCCTTTGACTTGCTTAGATCATAGACAAAAATGGAGAAGCCAGCTGCCTCTGGAAGGAAACATACAGGCTATAATACAAAATAAGCACAGTCAGAAACTGTGGCAATTTTTTTGATCGACTGTATCTGCTGAAACTTGATGGAGAACTACAAGAGTAAAAGAGATGGTTCCTGATAACAGGCGGGGCTGATCAAATATTTAATAGCTCACAGGCAAGGTAAACATATATGAAGATTTTTCTTGATGCAAAACTCCATTCACAGAACTTGCTGTGTTTCCCAGATGTCTTGTAGCATCCAGATACCCTAGGACAGATAAATAAAAGTTGCATACACTGTTTAAATGTTAAATAATCTCATTGGCCTTTGAGTATGCTTACTGCTTGCATTCTGCAAAAAAAAGTCCTCAAAACAACGCAGTTCCTCTCCATACATTTTTTTCAGTGAACACTGCACAGTGTTAAAGGAAAGAAACATCAGACAAAATCTTTCATAGACTTGTTTATGAGGAAAAGATCCAATATCAAAGACAGATTTCTGACTTTTTTTTTTTTTAAAGGAAAATGACCTTTTGTGGTATAGTTCACCGCTTCTCTTACATTGAAAGACTAATAAGTGTCTGGAAGCTGGTCAGGTTGTACATCTGAAGTGTGTCAATCATTCCTGTTATGAAAAGACAGATCTTAAAAAAAACAAACAAACAACAACAACAACCTGTCAAAATGTTTGTCGGGGGGCTGTGGGACATACTTTTAAAAGTCACAGGCCCTGTACTAATCAAAAAGAAAGCTGAGATAAATTTGCACTTGGACGCATAAGTGGCAACACATGCACATTTTTCTAGCCACCCTCTGCACTTGTTTTTGTTATTGTTTTATCCCTTTCTGTCATTGAATGAAAGGCCTTTAGGTAGGAGTATATTTGAGAAGGATCCATGCATTTTTTTTTTTTCCCCTCTTGTAAAGGTATTTGTCACTGAAAAATACCTTTGCTTCAAAAACTCATGGGCTAGGACTTCATCTACTTACCAGGGGAGGGGGGGAGGTTTACAAACCTCATTTCATGCCATATTTATCCAGACTTGCTAAGGCCTGTAAAGCTTCATATAAATATGGGCTTATACTGCAGCTAAGAATAAATGGTAATTTACAGTTTTTCCCCCTCAGGCCAGCCACACTTGGTAGATCTGAGTGTTGCTTTGGGGTTTTCAGGGACAAGGGGAGAACTTACTATAAACCTGAAATCAAGGCCCTGCAAGCCACAAGCAGGAACACTTTTTATAAACATTTGAACCATAAAACATATTGATTTTTATTTTTCTTTAATTATCTAGGGTGATATATGGTAATTAATGCTGGTTCAGTTAGGATGTTACATTCATTAAATCACTGATTACAAGCAACCACAATTGTTTTGATTCATCAGGTCATTAAATTTAAAGTAAAGCTCTAGCATTGTCACCAGCACAACCTTCAAGTAGTTGACGAGCTACCTGAGAAACTCTTGACAAAGTGTGTTTGATGTGGAGCCCTGCTTGTAGGTGGTGCTCTTAAAATGCAAGAGGATTTTCTTTTAATGATTTGTCTTCTAGCGATCTGTGTCCTATAATACCTTGAAATATATTTATCAAGTTCCTGCATACTGCACATCACAAAATAATTCATCCCCAGATTTTACAGTAAATCTAGTAGGCACAGACAGGAGTCTGGGAATTTCATCTCTCTAATAATACCTTGTTATGCACCTTGCTGTCAGGTCCCTCTGCTGCAAATTCTCTGCTTCACTGTAATTCCGCCAGGTGGATTTAGAGAGAACCAAAGTCCCTTAAACCTGCTCTGATACCCCCACAGCCCAGTGGACATCATAGCTCAAGAAAAATTAGGATGCCTTCCAAGTATATGCTTAGAAGAGATTCCTAGGGAAAAATGAGAAATGCTTATAATGCAACATTTTCTGGCCTTATATTCCTTTCATAGTGCCACATATGACCTTTGATAAATTCTGGGGAAAGATGGTAGGGATTCACAAGCCTCAGTCTTGTGTGAGTCAAGGGAACTTGCTGGTGGAGTGAAGGACTCCCTGTTCAGTTAGCTGCTTTGTGGTGCAGGAGCGACACAAATGCTACACAAAGGGTCAGGGCTTTGACTTAGTCCTTGCTATAGGACCTTCCTAGTAACTGGGAATATGTTTCAGCTTGTACTGTCCCAAGAAGGGGTTTTTCAGATCTCTGGAATGCAAAGGAGGGGCGTGGTAGAAAAAAGTTTTAGGTCAAATCACCAAAACCACAGTATTGGATTCAGAAAAAGCTATGTTTGACTCCAGAATGGGTTCCCCATTTGAGCACTTTTTGCTGATTTTTATTTTTTTCTCGAATGTTTGCATGTTTTTAATTCAAATAAATAAAATTCTAGATTCATTTGTGATGTATGCTAAATACTTCCTTCCTTTCCTCCTGGAGTGATGTAGTGGGTTATAGAGCCTTTAGAAAGCCTTTTGACTGTTGGTGTACCTTTAACTGGTGGGTGGGGGCTTGAGGGACTTCTGGAGGTTCTGGAACACCCCTTTATGGGTATCTTCCGCTAACTGACCACTTGCAAACACTTACAAATTGCCCTGTTTCTTTTACTATGAGTAAATGGAAGCTATCTCATTGTCTTGTTATTTTTGAAGATTTAATAGTTTATTAATAGACTTGCTGATTTTATTGTTTAGATACTAGAAACAAATAAGGTTGCCCTTGTTTTCATAGTTTCTTTTCTTTTTTCCTCCAGTCTGTATTTACTTTTCACACCTCCTTCAGAAAAGAAGAAACTTCTTTTGCTTCTCCTTCACATCCTACCTTCTTGCATTCTTAGGAAATGCTTTGTATGACTTCCCAGGTTTTACCCCTTGGAAAAGCCTGGAGGTGACCTCTCCAGTACGCCAATCTTTGCTTATATCTTCTTTCTCTACTTGGGTGTAGGCTTTCCTTGGCAGGAACTGTTCTACTGCCTGTGTGTCTATTCAGGATTGTGTTAGTTGCTAGAAAACACTTTTTAATTTTTTTTAAATTAAAAGAAGACTTAATTATAACTTTCTGAAGGATTCAGTTTTATTGGCAGATTGGAATCTTCCAGAGTACTGTCACTTCTTAAAAAGGTTGAGTATTGCTAGTCCCCCTTAATTTATAAAGGATGCAATTCTTGCATTCTCTTGGCTGTGTTTTTGCTCGCTGCAACAGCCAGACCAGAATGTTTTAATATCTCAGTCCTTTACTGAAGGTTTCATTCCAGAAACTCTTCTCACTTCTTTCAGCTATTGTTCACTCTAACTCTTTGATTTGGATAGTGCTTTTCTGAGGCTACAATGGTACTAGAATTTCTTTTTTTTTTTTTTTTTTTTTTTGCTTTTTAGGTAGCTTGAGTCTTTAGTTTATGCCATCATTATTTTAACATCTGAATATTGTAAATAAGTAGAATATTGGAGAAGAAAGACTGCATCAAGTACAATCTTAATGTAAAAAATCATTGACTATTACAATTCAATTTACTTGGTAAACAAGAAGTTCCTAGCCTAATATTCAATCCACAGCTCTCAAGTCCTGATGACAATTTTAATTTCCTAAAGAAATTCACTGCTCTGTCTTTCAGATAACCTCTCTCTTAATCCTAAACCTGTGTACTGAAGGAAATTTAGCTACAGTTAACCCCTTGCATACCAATTTCAGATAATTTTCTAAGCACCAACAGTGATGGGTACCCAAGAGAGGCCTGTGCCCTTCACTGGTAGCATTGAGTAGGTCTTTTCTGTCCCCAGCTTCTTATAAATGAAGAGATGAATAGCATTTGTCTTCTGGAGCTCTAAATTTAGGCTTTGTGCCAGTATCTACACAGGACCTGAATTTCTTTCATTTTCTGATTTAATCCCCATCAAGTATGGCAAATCACTGCTCAAGGGCCCATTTCAGTACATAAGCACATCCCTCTCTGGCTTTGGCCACTTTGAAATCAAGCTTTTCTTGACTGAAGGCCCAAATTATATGAAAATCAAAACCACGACATGTATAAGCCAGGCAGGGCTCGGAAATGCAGATTCATTACTGTCTAATTTAGTAATGCTGTTAGGAAACAACTTTGTAATTGATCAGTTTAAAGGACATTCCCACAAGAATGGCATAGAGTTCTCTTGCCTAAATGAATTAGAAAATTTTAAAACAAACCTTTAGTCTGCTTTCGGCTGCTAGTTTAGTTTTTTTCAGGAAAAGTGAGGTGGTGGCCCATTACTCTAAGTAATAGGAACGCACCTAGATCCGACATTGCTCTGCAGTTTAATGCCCCAGACACAGCCTTTTTACATGTGTAACACTATTTTGTTCAGATGGATATTGGTTATAGCTCTGATAGTTGCACTGAGGATACACCCTGATTTATACTGGTGTAAGTGAGAGTGTGGTTGGTGACAAACCACATTCTGATGTAGTCTTCTCATTTTGGAAAGACTATTTTCATCATTGTGGTCGAATAGGGGGGACGTATAGGTTTGGTATCCCCCTTGCTTTTTCCCCACGGACATCATCTTAAGTAAGACTTTTGCAAAGATGAATGGCTTGCCTATCCTTAAGTTTGGAGATGGCCCTCATCAGCTTGTAGGGTGGTGGGGGAAGACACGACAGAGGATGTGGCCTCAGGTTCCTCCATGTGCCCCTCTAATCACTGGGCCTGAGTAGGTCGCGGGACAGGGTGAGGAGTTCTTCCCTCCTTGCAGGCTTAGACCTGTACCTTGAACCTCCGAAGACTTGTCCGCACGCTTTATCCTACCTCCTGAGAACAGCCGTAAGGAAGTCCGCGTTGTTCCCCGAAGACGGCGCCTGCCGCCCGTACCCGGGCACCGGTGACAGCGCCGGGAGCTGTAGCTCCGCCAGAGCCGCGACCGAGGAGGAGCCGCCTGAAGCCCCCCGCGGGGCCGGGGCTGCCCGGGGCAGGGTCTGGCCCCCTCCTTCCTCTGCCTCGCCAGCCGGGCACCCCCGACCGCCCCGGGTGTTCGTGGCATTTCTGTCCCCTGATCGCGGCGGGGGAGGGAGGGAGGCAGAAAAAATGATGTTGGGGTGGGACTGTTGTGCGTGTTGGGGAGGGGGGGGAAGATGCGTTTTTGCCCGCCGCCTGGCTTTTCCTGCCCGCGGAGAGGAGATGCTCTTGGGAGAGGGAAGGGAGAGCCGGGGGGCGGGGTAGGGCGGTGCGGGGAGGGGGGCGAGGGCGGCGGCTGCCGGCTCCCGGCCCTCGCCTTCCGCCGGGGGCTGGGGCCGCTCCCGCAGAGCAGACCGCTCCGGGGCCGGCGGGCGGCTCTCCCGCCCCTTCCCCCGCAGCCAGCGGTGCAGGCGCCCAAACTCCTGGGAAGGGAGACACCACACCCCCCCCCCCCCCCCCTCCCGCTGCCGCCTCCCCTTCCTCCTCCTACTCCTCTTTCTCCTCCTCCTCCTCCCCGCCGCAAACCCCAAATAAAAGGGGCGGGGGGCGGCAGGATGCGCCGCTCGGCGGGGAGGTCGGCGCCGCCGCCGCCGGCCGCCTGATGCTGCCGCAATTCGCCATTGCCGGGCACGGCTTGGAGCCGAGCGGAGCGCGGCGAGGGGCAGAGGCGGGGGGCCAGGGGGCAGAGGAGCAGCAGCCCCCCCTGCCCGGCCGCCCCCGCGGGCCGCGGCCGCCGTCCCCCCCGATGCCCGGCCGCCGCCGGCGGGGGGCCCCGGGGGCCCGCTCCTGCCTCCTCTGGCTCTTTGTGTTGCTGAAGGTAAGCGCCGGGGAAGGGGAGGGGTGCGGGTCCCCCCCTCCCTCCCGCGGGCACCGAGCCCCCTCCGCGCCGCCTTTGTGCGCCTTCCCGGCGGGACCGCGGCGCCCGGGCAGGGCCCGGTGGCTGCGCCCGCTCCGCCTCTCCCCCGGGGCGGCGGGGGCAGAGGCTCAGCCCGGGCTGTCCCCGCTTTGTGCTCCCACGGGCCGCCGCGCAGGATCTGCATGTGGATCGGGGGGGGTGGGGGTGGGGGGCTTGTGGACGGGTGGGGTGCGCGATCCGACGGGCGGGCAGCCCGCTCCGCCGTGCCCCGCGGCCAGATGCGCCCCGTATCCCCCCCACACCCCGAAAGTGCCAGCAGCCCTGGGGGAGCTCCGGCGGCGCCTCCTCCCATCCTCCGCCTCCCCCAAAGTTACCCGCTCCCCGGCGGGGTGCCGAGAGAGGGGCCTTGCGGCGCGCTGGGGGGGTGGGGGGGGCTGCCCCGCCGCTGTCCTTCAGCACCGCCGCGGCGCCGGCCCCGGGAAACGCACCCCGCCGCGGCGTGTGACACCCCCCCCCCCCCCCCCCAAAGGTCTCGTGTCTTTCGTGCATCCCCCCCCTCCCCGCATGAGAGCCGTTATGAAAATGGAGCTAACAAAGGGGCGGGTGGTGTATCGTGGCGGAAATTTCTGATCGGTACCGTGCTACGTTCGGGCTCAGCCAATCTTCTTGGCAGATTAATTTTTCAAAGTTCTGCTTAATCCTGCAAGCTCGGTTTCACATGACATTTTTTTATCTTTATGCTTTCACTCCTTTTATGGTTTCTCAAGCATATTTAATATGCTTCGTGTAACTTCTAAAAGAAAATGTATATACCGTGTAAGCGAGCAACACAGACTATAAATGTCATTGCCCTGAAGTACAGTGTTCAGCACTACTAAAAACTTTGTTGTATATTTGTCCATCACTGTTAAGGAGAGCTCCGCAGCTAAGGACCTGACCTTTCAGAGTCAAGTAAATGTAAATATTCTATGGAAATCGGCAGGACTCCCTGTGTGAAAAAGAGTTTGCAGGATCATGTCCTAGAACAGCAGTGGTGTCACTTCTAAAACTGACATTGCATTGACAGAACTATTTAAAGGGAAGCTTTCACAGCATCTGTTCACATATAGTAGTCAACTGTCAGCTGTCTTATTTTCATAACTGCTGAAACATACATCTATGCAAGATAAAAATGTTAATATACAGACAAAACTTTGTTCCTTGGAATTTGGTGTTTGGTGTTTTTTTTTTTCCTTTCCTAATATTTATTTTTAAGAAGGTAAGACTCTGGACATTATGGCCCAGCAGAAAGATGAAGATTCTAGTTTGTTCCTTAACATAGAAGTGCACACAGTTATAAGTAGCTGTTTTATCCCACAGTCACAGGGTTCGTATTACTCTGAATCCTGGCTTTTTAAAAAAATCAAGGTGTTTTGGCAGCGTTTGGGGTCTTTTGGTTTTTTTTTTCCAGCTTTTTATTTTTATTTTTTTTTTTACTGGCACTACTCTGACAGTTGCTGTGGTAAAATAAGACAGGAAACAGGTAGTCTAAATTTGTAGAAAACTATACTTGTAAAATAAATAATAAATCTCAATCAATTTGGTAAGGTTGAAGGTGGCCAAGGCCTCAGGTTTTCATTCTGTTGGAAAGTAACCATCACTTCTGAGCCACATAAAACTCAGACAAACCCAGGACTGGAATGACAAAGAAAGCTGCTGAGCATTAGCAGAATTTTGTACTGTAAGAGAAGGTGAAGCTGTAGCTCAAGACAGAGGTACATCAGTAACACCATGTGTGACTGGATTATGACTTTGGTTGGATAGCAAGTCTGCTGTAATTAGTTATCTTGTACATCATTAATAGACACTACAGTAAGAGGAGAACTGAGACTTCAGGGGACACTCAGACTAAACATGGTTACATGAAAGAAGTTAGGGAAGCAAGAGCAGTGCTTCTTTCAGATCACTGGAACAGGACCATTTTTCTGAGCCTGAAATTCCCTGAGTTTTCTTGAATGCCTGTATATTTATTTTTTTTTTTGGTGACAAATAATTGAAAACAACTAATTTCAAACCAAGGCATTTCCTTGGTTTTGTGCCATTTAGTTCTGCCAACATGTTGAAGCAATACTAAAATTAACTAGCCTCAGGTTATTAAATTGATGTTTTACCTGGAAGTTAATCTCATTGAGAAAGCAGCAGCATGGAACTGATGAAGCTGAAGACAGGCAAAGCATGTCTGTGTGCTTGCTGTTCGGCGTTAGCAGCCCAAATGTCACTTGCTGAGCTGTATTCTGGTTGATGTGGCCTTGATGCCCATCTGGCAATTTGTAAAATCATCAGCAGACTTCACACAATGATAAAACTGCTCAAAGCACGTTTTATTTTCTCTTCCAATTTTCGTATTTCATGGTGTAAAGTAATAGTGCCGAACAACTCCTGACGTTGTCTGGAGTTGCTGGTATAGTCAGTGACAAAAGGAGATCAAACAGGGATACTGCCCGTTGCACGTCATGTGCCTGCTATTGTTGGCCACGGGCTATTAATATTTAGTTCCTTCTTTCACAGTGCAACATGAATGCTTTCTGTGCTCCAAAGTAATACCACAATCTTTCCTGGAAACACAGCAATGTGATCTTGAACCTTTATCATTCTCCTGTTTTAGGCAGGTTTCTTAAGTGACAGCTAGTTTAGAAACTAGCAGGAAAAAAAGGCATTGTGTGCGAGCTCAGATATTAATATGGCTTTACAGTACTTGAGAGAAGAACAGGGCTGTGTTTTGCTTCTGAGAAAAGCCTCCAACCATTCTGCTGTAGGAATCTCTTACTTAATATATTGCCATTTTGCAATGGGTCTGTGCTCTCCGGTGTTTTGGTCTGAAAGGCTGGAAGGCAGTCTTTAGCAGCTTGCTTTGTAATTGTCTCATTTTGGTGTGGCAAAGGCATGGTTGATTGCAGCTGAAAGGAAAAGCTGTATTTCAGCTAAATAAAGAACAATCAAAAGTAGACCTGTTCCCTGATCCCAGGGACTGATGTCTTTCCCATATTTTCTAACCACAATCCAGCAACCTTCCCTTAGTCATGGCTGTACTGAGCTTCGACCAGTTCAGGTTCTGCCCTGGATTATGTGACCTATATGTCAGATATCCCCTGCTGTTACTAGCTTGTACCTGGGTAATTTTGTTTCCTTGCTGTATTATTTGTGTGGGACAAGGTAGAGCGTAAGTAGAGGACAAAAGCATCTTAAACGTGCCAAACCTGGTGCTGGGACATCATTTACACACTGTTACGCCTCCAGGTGGGTCTGACCAATGTTCTCAGTAGGAAAACAATGAGAAAACTGGTTGTCACAGTAGTTCCATGCATGGACTAAATAGGACAGATAACACTCTTCAGGAAAATTGTCTACAAATATAAATAAAAAATGCATCTCTTATTTCCAGAAGACTACGGTCTTTGTGTATCGGTCTTATATATGCTCTTCAGGCTCTGTATATAAAGCAGCAACACCCTTTTTCTTTCTCTTAGCAAGGACAACTTTCTGTGTCTAGCAGGGTAGCCTTTTGTCCACTACTACATCAGTTTATGGAGTTTGTCATAGTGAAGTCTACATTCAGGTTTACATGGACCAAGGTATTCAAAGATATTTAAATTCTGTAAGACTTTGATCAGCACAACCTTACCCAACAAAGCAAATATGTTTCTATTGGTGTAATTTTCAAGAATATCTGCATCTAATACTAATAATCTGAAGCAAAAGCCATACTATCGGGACACTGCCTCTTTCTGTGGGAGAAACCTTTTTAAGAGAAAGGCTGATTCCACAGCTGGGAGCACCAGTGTTTTACCACTGTTTCCTCCTGGCTGGGAAAAAAACAAAAAGGACACAATGTGATTTTTGGTACAGGGTCCTTTTAGCATCTCTTATATCTCTAAGAGGTGCTGGCTGAAGCTCTTATTGAGAAAACAAGATTGATCTTTTGTTTTGTTTTTTTCCTCATGACCACATCCTACTGGTATCAAAATAACCCCCCCCAATCTTACCGGTTCATTTTTGTTTGCAAAACTAATGTAAGGTTTCCTCATGATGGGGCAAACTCAGTAGCTACTGAGGTAAAACAGTATGAACTTTTCTGCCTACTGCTAGTCTGAGACTACCCAGGCCACATGGGAGAGAAAAGCATACACTTTTCTTTTTTTGAAAAGTTTATTATGAATGGTCATCCTTAGACCAAAACTTCTACAAGTCATGTTCTCTCTCATTTAATTATTTTCATGGATTATTTCTAGACCAGGGTGATTCTAGAGAGACGGCAAAACTAATTATGAGGATGCTTGGATGCCAACTCATGTTTACAGAACTGTAGCAGGCACTTGCAAAACCCTCTCTGCCAGTGCAACAAGAGCCTGTTGATACTCTTTGACAAACTTCTGACTTCATTGTGGTGAACTGATTGTGGACCACTGAGAAAAGGTCTTTCCATCCCTGCAGGAGCTGTGGGCCCCAGACTCAAACTGCATGAGGTCAATAAGGCGACTTCTAGGTTGTGTCACCTCAGTCAGAAGCTGCACTCGAGGGTGGTCCCTCATTTGGGTTAAGGCAGGAACCCTGCTGAATAAAGACTTACCTGTGGCAATCCAATGGCAGTTCATTAAAGGGCTCGCAGGCAGTGTGCTGACTCAAACTGAGAAGCCCACTGATCTCTGCATTTCTGATGTCACCACACGGAGCAATCCAGGCAGATCAGGAAATGACCTTACTGAGCTTCAGAATGAATGTTAAACTGAACAGTCTTGTGTAAATCCATCTTGAGACTTATTTTACTAGACAATCTCAGCTCTGGAGAAGAGAGCTTTTTTTACTTAGGCATATGGATCAGGACAATAACCATCAAAAAATAAAGCTTTGAAAACAGGGCTTTTTGCTGAACAGCTTAAAAGGCTTGTAGTTAACTTTTGGTTCTAAGTGTTCTTTAAAATTATCTGCCTTTTCCATTGGAGAAGTATGTATTGTTTTTGTCGTCCTGAGCACTATCTTCCAGGAAATCAGTGATTATATCTTTGTTACTCAAAGCTTTAAAAATTCTATTCTTGTAGCAAAATGTAATTGGTTGTAATGTAAAGAAAAAAGTCAAACTTTGATAGAACATTAAAAATGTTTTCAAATCTTTACACAGAGCTTAGTAGCTAGGAGTCTATTAAAATTAAGAGAATGGGTTATGAAATGTGCTGCACACAAAAGCTATTATAACTTTTTAAAATTAAGCTACTATCAACGTACAGTTGAAAGAAGGAAAACCTTTACGAAAGAAATGTGGCAACATGTACTAGCTGCCATGTGCACAATGTGTAACAGATGAACAGAGAATTGGAGATGCTTGAAACAGAAAGGTTACCTTGCTTTTCATAGCACTGGGTAATCTTAAACGAATACAGCCAGTGAAGGGAGCAATTCCTAAGGAAGAAGTCTGCTGCCTTTACGGTAAGGCAAACTCGATGCATTTAATTTCTGGAACTCCTTCATTCTTATGCTAGGAAATTACAGTGGCTTTTAAATGAAGGAGTTCCAGAAATAAAATGATATGCATCATGTCTGGCTCGCCATAAAGATAGCACACTGTACCAGAGCAAAAGCAGTGTGTGCTGTGCTCAAATTACTATGGTTATCTTTGCATTTTCTCTTCTGTTATATGCATGTATTTAAATAAGAAATGCTTTACAGTGAGCATCGGTGATGGGAAATTTGGTGATGCAGCTGATAGTAACGGGGAAGAGAGATATCAGGAGATATGTTTTTAAGGGAATTAACACACTCAGCTTTCATTGTGCTGGTCTTGAGGTGGCAGCGTGGCTGTGAGAAGAGCATATGTGGGATAGGCACTGTGAATGGGTAGAAAACGTAAAGCTGGGGATTGAAAAGTTTGAGTGGGACATTTAAGCACAGGGACTGAGCGCTTCAGGGGAGCTGAATGGAGATAACAGAAGTCAACAACTGCTCTTCAATGTCAGCCAGGGATTTAATATGAAGTAGCTGTTTTGTAGGTATCAACCTCTTGGAGGACAAAAATCCTAAATTCTTTTGTAAGTACTTTGGGAAAAACAGCTAATATTGCCTGTCAATCTAACAGCTGTGATTTTGGAATGATTGGTCCTTAGTGCTTGTTAGGAGGTTGAGACATGGGTCTTCTAGTTGTGTCAGAAGGGTTTGAACAACTGTAGCTCCTTTGTGTGCTATAAACTTGCAGATCCCCAATTCAGTTATGTCGACTTCCAACTATATAATACAAAGGTCAAGTCTTTGGGATAAGAGAGGTAGGTCCCAGTCACTAAGTTGTTGATTAACACCTTCAATTTTAAGAGCTTTTAATCACTTCCTTGACACATCAGCCAAGAAGAGGCTCTTCAAGGCTGAGAGGAGTCCTCAGAGCAGACCACAAACTGCCCCAATTTCCTTGTTACCTTTGTGCAATCTGCTGTTTGGCACGTGTCTGTTATCTGCAGCGCAGCTTTACAGGATCATTTCCTTGTTGTTCATATGGAAGTAATTTTAACATGGAAAGTCTTTGCTCCTCATTGACCTATCAAATGAGAAGGAAGGTTCGAGTTCTCATTCTACTTAAAAACAGCAAAGAAATTTTAAACTCGAATAAGAAAAAAACAAACCAAAAACTCCCCCAACACCCTATTAAAATATGGTGAAGAACAGTAGAGAGAATTGGTGGAAAAAATTCTGCAGAAAGAATGCTAATTAGTGTTTTCCCAAAGTACTGCAAGGCAGATTTAAGAAAAAAAAAACATTTTCCTACAGCAATGAAATTAATTTATTTATTATTTGCTTAGCACTGCTGTGCCTAGCTTTGTTCTGTATGCAAAATATCTGCAGACTCTGCCTGAAGTGTGAAAGATAGACACATCAAAATAAGGATGCTCTAGATAACTGGGAAATCATTATCTCATATGCTAGTTGCTGGTATTCTCCAAGGGGTGGTATACCTTCCAAACAGAAATAAGTCACAGTTGCTTCCCCCAGGAGCTGATTGAGGGGGTTTTTTATTGTTGTTGTCATTTGCTGCTTTTGTTTTTATTTGGTATTGATTTCTACAGGATGTTGCTCATCAGAGCTTCTGGACATTTACATCAGTTTAAAACATCAAAAAATAATTAATAATCAATGTGGCTTTAATCCCTTCAAAGAGAACCCATTAACCTACAAAAAATGGTCTAGCTCACAATAGTTTCCTGAAAGTAGCAAGAGATGAAAGAGAGAAACATCACTCAGATTTTTTTTTAAGAGAACTTTTATTCAAAACAGAAAACATAGCTAATATTTTATTGCAGTCTGCTTACTGTAAATTAGGAAGTTTGTTTTTTAATAACTTTCTCTCTCTAACTTGGCTGCCTCTGCCTAATCTTGCACTGATATAATCTTGAGTCATCAGTGTCTGCTTCTGAGGAAAAGATTATGATGTCACAAAATCAATATCAGAGGATCCTATTCTGTAATCCCTTTTCAGGGAAGTCCATTAAATCAATGCCTCTCCTTCTGAGAGTAATGACTGTAGAATGAAGCCCTCTAATTTCACTGTATGAAGGAATAAGCAGATGGGATGGGATTTTACATAATTAACTAGCAGTTATTAAATACAACAAGAATAATTATGAATTTTTCTGAAAGATAAATGAATACATAGCGAATACTTAAGTGTATTTCAAACTGATCTCTGGTATAAAATTACTTCTCAGTGGGTTACAAAATATTGTGTTAAACCAAAAATGCTTTTTTAAATTTTTAAATCTTTTTTGAAAACTAACTCAAGACTCCATAGGCTCTGAAGCCCTGTCAGGTTTATTCATCAGCATTGTGGGAAAGAATGAAAACTACAGAATGGTGATACCATATGATGTCACCAGCTTTTAACTGAAATGGAGGCACTCTGAATACGGATAATAATTTTGTCATCTCACTAGTTGTTTATGTGCAACATTGACCTCTGTTAGCTGGAACCAGAACTGACGGGTAGCTTCTAATTCTTAGGATGCTGGGAGCTATCAGAGACTCTACTGTGCTTCTGGGAACGGGTCCAAAGTCCAAATGAAGTCAATGGAAGTCTTTATGTTCCTTTAAATGGGCTTTGGATCAAGCTGTAGCGGGAAGACCTGCAATCTCAGCTGGGCGGTGCTGTGAAGTTTGACCTGCAGCACAGAGCTAATCGGGACGTGCCGGTGACCTTGGGGTTGCTGCAGTGTCAGTAGCGCAGACTGGAGGCCACGGGATGGTTTTGATTTTTGGAATCTGAGGGTCTGATAGCTTAAAGAAACTCTGAATTGGATAAATCTTGAGCAGTTTTCTTGCTTAGGGAGTAGCTGTATTGGCAAGAACTGGAGTGTTGTAATCCGCGGCTGGAGCCAGTGTAAGAGGAGGACACTTGAATGCTTCTGCTCTTACAAGAGGAAACTTAAGTTATGTAACTAATGCTAGGCAAAAAATAGGGTGGTTTTCTCTAGGCAGGGCCATCAGTCTCCTCTTTCTTTTCCTCTGCATTTTTCAGGGACTGTTCAAATAAGAATTCAGATTTAAGTACATTTCAACCTATAGCTACTTTTGCTGGCATTGCAGCATTAACACAGATACGTGGATGGATGGAAACCAAATACTACATCAATACCAAGTACTTACTTGTATAGGAATCCGAAGAATACAGCTAGTCCCTGTTTCTTTAATAGGCTGGCTGAGTCAAAACTCAATGACAATCTAGGGCCTTTGAATTTCAGAATATAAACTCTCATCCCTCTCCGCTCAGGTGCAATTTGAACACAGCCACTTTTTCCTAGACTCTTTCACTTATGCTGTTCCAGTTAATTACAGAACAGTAGACTTACATACCTGTAGTCACACAAATGGAAATACCAGTTCAAAATATATTCACGTGCTTATCTGAAATGCAGAAAGGAACCGGAATTTGAGAAGTATTTTAACACGGGTGTCTAGAAAATAATTTTTCTCTAAAGGGCAAGACCACAGCCAAATTAAGAGCTGGCAATGAGCCCAAGTTACGTATTGAGTAGCAGAGCTTGGAGGAACTCATGGTGGAGTCAAATCCTCTGAATTCCTTCCATGAAGTAGAGAAAACTGGATGTGTTCTTAGATGTACACGCAGAGCAATTGTGGAGACTAATTGCACTCTGTCTGTTTCTGTGTGGACCTGTTTCTGTTTGGTTTAAAACTTCAGAATTAGAGGGGCGAATAGTCAAAAGAAGTTAAATAGTAGCAAGTAAAAAAAAAAAAAGATCTTTTTGACCAACAGCACTACAGTGCTTCACAACAGCTTTAAATGGCATTTGTATCCGTATCTGCTGCATATTTTAAATATTATTTGAAAAGAAAAGGTTTAGTTTTCCCTCTTAGTATTTTGTCGTCAATGATCCGAACTTTGTAGGACCTTTTTTGCAAAGCAACGTGCCCGAGGCCAATTGGCTATGGCAGATATCATGCCTGTTGCTGGGACAAAACTGTTTTCATGTGGTGGCATAACAGCTTGGCTATCAGATAAGTTTTTTCCTGGTAGGCATTACTACGCCAGGTGATGGACAGCAGCAAGTTAGGATATCAGTAAGCGTCCAGGTGGAGGAAACAAATTCTGGAATTTGTCTGTTTTATAGTGCGTGAGCATTCAGCTTGGAGCAGAGCCAGAATGCCTTCCCTAGACATCCTAGAAGGACTGGTGTGACTGGAATAGTTGCAGGTGACATCATTTCATATGCAACTAAAGTATGTTTGTGAACATTATGAGGTTAGGAGATAAAATGGAAAAGAAGCAGAAGCATTTTGGAACATGCCAGAGTATATCTTGCAGGCTTCATCTGTTCCCGTTATGTACATGGTTGTTTCTGCATCCCTTTTGTTTCTGGAGCTTACCTTTAATAAACATGTGACCTGTTTGGAGATTGGGTTTTAGTCATGGTATCCTGTAACGGTTGTATAGGATCAACTGTTCTTTGTCAATATGTACTGTGGGGGAAACTCATCTACTGATTGGGGTATTTTAATTTTTATCGGAAAGATTTTTTTTCTTTATTTTTTTCTGGAGGTAGGGATTTGTTGCCCTTGTGACTGCTGGTTATATGATTAAAACATATGAGAGCTAGTGGATACCTGAAATAGGATTAGTTTTAACTGGAAGAATCAATCTTGCCATTGAAATGTTTAGAATAATATGATTTGGTTTTCTGAGCTGATAGTTTACCATCTCTGCATTTGTCTACTGTCCCATAAGGCGTATGGGTCTCATACGGCACTTAGAAAGAAAGGGTCAAATTTTCTCATGCGTATTTCCCAGTGTAATAACTTACTGCATTGAGGTTCAACAGCAGTGCAGAACTGGGCTCGCAGCAAGCTGTCTTGTTTAGAGCAAAGGAAGCCAAAGGCTGCTGTGTTGGATTGCCTGTAGATGAAGTGGTAAGGCTGCAAGTCAAAAGCAAGGAACGATTCTCTTCAAAAATGAGGCAAAAGTCACAACAGCGTTAAGCTGGATGTGAGATCTGGTTGCATATCAATGGACAGCTTTATGTCCTGCTGCCCACTTTTTGGACTATCATGAGTATCTTCTCATTTATCCTTCTAGCTGGCTTAAGGCTGACAGTAATGCTGATATTCCTCTCTCCAGTGCCTAGCTGGGAGGGTGTACAGGACATGCTGCTCAACTGCGGCATGCAGAGAAGCAGGGGGAGCAAGGCATTGCAACAGGCCAGTGGAGAAAGCAGGCGATTCAGAATTGTCCCCTGGTTGTCAACAAAATGGCAAATGCTGTGGTATAGAGTGGGGACTCTGTGCATCTCTGAGGATACAGGGAAATGTGTAAATGTGGAGAGTCGTACAGTAATTTAGGCAGGAAGGGACGTCTGGAGACCATCTGATCTGAGCCTCAGCTCAAAGCAGGGCCAAGTAGGCTGGGGGCTAAAGGCCATGTCCAGATAAGTTTTGAGTATCTGCAAGGATGGATATTCCACCACTTCTCTGGACAACCTCCTAGGGCACTGCAGGAAAGGAATGCCAGTCAATTAAACCTTTTTAAAAGTCATGAACTGGGACTCAAAAAAGCATCAAACTGTCTTATTAACCTAACTTTTTTTCTTAAATTAATAAAAAAAAATTGGGATATCTTTCTTTGTAGAATTTAACTCTCTGGGTTGCAGTCACAGGCTTTTTGCTGAAGTCTGCTGTTTTTCTTGCATTCACCAGCTCCTTGGAGCTTGAGCTTTAAATATAAAATCAAGGATAAAATTCTTAGAGCTGCCATTGTTAGAATTTGCCTTAACTGTCACTTAAACTTTCTGCAGAGTCAGGCAGGTATCTGCCATCACCGCACATTCATTTCACAGGTTCACATTTCTCAGGAAGGCTTTTTGATTGAGATTCCCCACCCCCTTCTGACTTAGACTTTTGGGAGGAGAACCACGTCTTCATATATTTTACAAGCTAGGGTCTTATTCATGCAGGAAACCGTTAAAACTTCACCACGGGGGTACTTGTGAGCAATGTGAATTAAAGGCTGCTGGGGCAGGGCTGGCCTCTGTCCTGGCTGGCTTAGCGCTGGAGCGGAGGAATCAGTCATCACTCATCCGGTTAGAGAAACTTGGAAGAATCAAGGTGGAAAAATACATGTCTCGAGGGAATACATGGAATCCTTTCTGGAAATTTCCCTTATGCTTTTTGTATTGATAACTGAACCACTGCTCCTAAAATCAATAGAAGATTACAGGGGCTCAATACACTCAATGAGCTCCAAAGGAACAGTTACTTTGGACTGTGATTACAGCTTCTGCTGCCTGACTCTGCATCATACTAACATTCTATTATTAATGATTTATAATGTTGGAGGGGAGGATGAGTGTGGTGATTCATTAGGGTTTTTTCACAGATTTTGTCTTGAAGTTATGTTAGCTTATACTTTCAGATGTTTTCTTCCCCATGCTAGAGCACAGATTTATTAACTACAGGATACAGAATAATAAAACACACACACACACCCCCCCAACCAAAAAAAACTCCCCCAAAACCAAAACCCAAACAAATAAACCTTCCCCCCCCACTCAAAGGTTTAAAAGGTCCCTGGGTGCCTGAGGTGGTTGTTGTTCTATGGCCCTTACTACTTCCAGTTCTGTTCCATGGATCCTGATTTCCAAACAATATCACCATAAAAAAAGCCTTTTGCTTATAGCTTTAAAAAGTCAGATCTTCCAGTGAATAACACAGAAACATATCTTACAGTTCCAAAGGAAAAAAAAAAATCTCAATGTCATCTGTTAGAGAAGCAAAATTATGCTTTTTCCCTGAAGACCGTAGAATGCCAGATTTAATTTATTTTGGGAAGAAAGAAAGACTATTCTGCAGAATGTGCTTTCCACTTGTGAAGTGAAAGGTGTCGGCAGAGAGTGTGAAGATATCCTACAGAACAGAGCTTACACAGAACCAGACGAGTTTATAGAAGAAGGAAAAACCTCTGCACTTCTTCATATTTAGCATAAAAGGAATGGATAGAGGGATTTTGAGATGTCATGCATGGCCTGGGGTGTGCTCAGACTGTGGGTTCAGAAAGTTCTGTTGTCTAAGCCCAACTCTTTTCAAAGCTAGATTTAGCTATGCCGAACTCTCTGGCCTCCACTGCACAGAGAGGGTGGTGTGAAGGAGGAGACCTTGAGGTCTGCTTCACACACTGCTGTGGTCAGCAGAGCTGCCAGGCATGTGGGAAGGGCTCCAGACTGAAATGGCTCTGCCATAGAGCCCCTTGCCTGCAATGCAATTTAAAGGCATGATTTCAACTGATATTAATAATTTGGAAGGCTTATAGGTTATTAAAATGGGGATTGTCTGACAGTTGCATGTCATGTGGATACAGGAGTTTCACATATACTCTCATTTGCCACAGCGCATTATTTCTTTGTGTCTTTTACGAGAACAAAGTCTAGTGGTGTCGGATGATGCTTGGGATTGATCCTTTATGTTTTTGTCCAGAAACACTACCCCTGTTCCTACAGCACTATGTGATGGATGGCCGGTAGTTGTCAGATGCCCGCTGTGAATTTTTGCAACGATAATGAAAAGCCTTTTTGCATTAGGAGATGAGCCCCATCCCAAATGAAGGGAAACAGATGGACTGCAGAGATGTCTGCATCCTGCACCCAGGAACGTACGTGCTATGTTAAGAAGGCTAATAGAGGGGGAGGGGAGTGTCTGCTTCTGCCCCCGATAGATCCATCTCTGTGCTGTCAGAAATGGCTGTAGAATGGGAGCTCTGGGATTTTTCTCTGCCGAAATTATCTAGTCTCATTTATCTCTTTTCCTCTTTGCATATTGGCATATTCATTCTCTGCAAGTATTTATCCAAAGTCTTTACTTGGAGTGTTGGGCTAAAGGTTATATCCATTTTTTCTCTTTCTCTCCTTGTTTTTTTTTTTCCTCTAGTCCCTCTGTTTCTAAAGATGTCAGATTAAATAACTGATGATTTCTTCTGATGCCAGAAGGCCTTCACAATATGCATATTAGGTTTTAGTGTATTTTTCTTTTCCGCATCTCAGTGCTTCCAATTTGTATGCAGAGCCATTCTCTTACCATGAACTTCTATGCCCAGAGCTGAGGATTATGTTCTTATCCAACATATGTACTCAGCCTGAAATGCTAAATCTCTGTTACTAGAGGAATGGAAAGATGTTATGGTTAAAGGAACTATGTCAAAGAAACCAGTCAGATCAAGCTATAAATCGTTTCTGGTGAGAGGCAAGATAAAGATACTCCATGAATGTTTGTGTTCCCTGACCAGCACCAACTCATAAATTTAAATATTGTTGTCCTGACTGCAAGGGATTAAAGAAATATGTTTTTTAATTAAAAAAAAAATCAGTTTTGTGACAGTGATGGAGGAGTCTCTGTGGATGCTGTTTTCTACAGGAGCAGGCAGATTTTGGTAGACTGTGGAAACAGAGGATGACAGTGGTGTAGAGGGGCCTGGGTTGTTCCCCCACCCCTTCAGCCGGCCAGTCTCACTGGAAGACCAGAAGCAGTTCCTGCAGGATTTGACCTGCTGTTGTCCCTGTCCCATCCTGTGCATATTGCAACAGTTCAGGTAGGAGGAGAGGAGAGGGCAGAATAACTTACCTGGCTTTGTAGCTCCCCCCGCAATATGTCAGGAGATGCCCGTTGATGTTGGCTGTCAGCATGTACAGCTGCAGCACAAGGGTGGCTTTGTGGCAGAACTTTGTGGCAGGTGAAGGTGGTAGCAGGGACCTGCCCAGGTGTTGGGGAGGATCCAGCTGCTCTTACATCCCAGCCTTGCCTGCATGTGAGTCATGCCGAGGCTTATGGGGGCAGGCTTGCTAACATTGCCATGCTAGTGGTGCTCCTCTGACCTTGCAGCCCTGTGCTGGGGAATAGCGCTGTGTCTTCCCATTTTCAGAGAAATGCAGCTTTGCTGGCTGGAGAGAAGAAAGCAGCACCATGCTTTCAACTGGTCCTTTCTCTTTGAGGTCATTTGTGTCCTGAAAGGGAGGAAGCAGAAACTCTGTCCTCCTCCATGAGCAACTGGGTGTGCTGGTGGATTTCTCTCTGATATGCAACTGGTACAAGCCACAGAGGGACTGCTCTGATAGCTCAGCTCAGGTGTTTTCTGAGGGCTTGTATTACCATTCACATAGTCACATCGTCTTGACAGAGTGCTGACTGGTACCTAAAATGCTGGTGGGGAGCTTACCCATGGATAAGCTGCAGGCTAATCTAGTTTTCAGTTTCTGAAACTAGGCTCAGTACTTGAGGGGGAGAAGAGGAGCACTTCTAAGGCAGCACCTTGTTCGAGAGTTGAAAGAAATTTCTAGGAAAGTACAAAGACAAAGAATCTTTTCCTTTTCTTTCCCCTCATGAATTAAATACTAGATGATTTTTTTTACAGTAATGGGCAGAATGTGTGGATGTTTTATTTATTAATGCTGTGATAAAAATAATGTGGAGGTTGGGTATTCTGGATCTTTGAGAGGCAAAATCATCATTTGGATTGACCAACAAAAATTATTTTGTAGTTCTTGCTATGACAGAGAAGCCTAAGAAGCTTCTCAGCAAATATTTCTGTTGTCCAGAAAGAACATTTCAATCCTAAGCTTTCATCCCTCTTTAAATAAAAGGAAAATGGAGGCATGGATAGTCGGTCTAGGAAAATTCAGTAATTTTACAACCATTTGCAAACAATTGTAAACAATTGCGGTTGTCTGAGATCCATATTTTTCAAAGAATAAAATACTAGCCCGTTTCTCATGTTTACCCTTTCTGGTGTTTGCCCCCTCACTGTTGTTTCCTTGGCCTCTTTCCTCTCCAGCCCGCTTCTTCCCCTTCTGTTTCACCTGTCATCTCCCCCTCCCATGCTCAGCCATGATTCTCCTCCACCCACATTTAACTCTGCTCAAGCTCCTTGGGCTCACACCCAGCCTCTAACACACCCACCTCACCTAAACAGTGTAACCTCATTTCTCAAGTATTTTGCTTTTCACTTCTATGTGAAGTTGTATTTCTCCAGTAAACATTCTGGATTGCGTTTTATAACAGTCAAAGAAAAGGCTTCTTTGCACACACCATTTGCAGCCATTTAGCCTGGCTCAATAGTTAACTTCCAGTGGAATGCTAAATAGTTACAAAAAGACTATGATTACATGAAAAGACTATTTTAGTGAAAATATCTGCTATTCAAATAGAGATCATATTTCTCAGGGTAAAAAAGGGCCAATTACTGTGCTTAGTCACCTACACTGTGAATTCAAATGAACTTCATCTAAAGCTATGGTGTTATACTGATTTTTACCAAATGTAACTAAAATCAGCATCAGTCCCTGTGACTTTTAGCTCAGTGGGCTGTAACTGTGCTAGGGTTTTGTAACCTTTTCCTGGTTACAGTTCATGGAATCACAAGATGGTTGAGGTTGGAAGGGACCTCTGGAGGTCATCTGGTCCAACGCACCAGTTCAACTGGCCTCCTAGAGCCAGTTGCCCAGGACTGTGTGCAGACAACTTTTGAATGTCTCTAAGCATATATCTTCAACCTCTTTGGGCAACACACCACCACCAGTTGACCACATGTCACCTCCAGCTGGCCCTGGAATACCAGCACAGAATCAACACGTAGCAGACCTTTGATATAGATACACTACTGTAAAATAGAAATAGAACAACTTTTTTTTTTCAAAACTAAAATTTTTTTCTCTCTCAGAAATATGTTGCTGTTTGTCTTAAAGTGTTGTATAGTAATTGTAGAAGGATGGGGGCTTCAAAGACTTTGTGAAGAGCTTAAAATTTATTTTTATTCTCTCCCGCCCCCCCCTTCCCCCCCCCCCCCCCCCCCCCAGCTTTTTATTGGAAAACACTTAATGCAAGTTTGGGTATTTTTGTCTGTCTGAATTACATATATTCTTTTCATTAATCATACTCGGAGTTTTCTGGTAGATAAATTGGTCCTCCTCTACACCAGGACAGGTTGATGGCCCATAAAATAGATTTTCTAGGGCTATTGCTATGGCTAGGTGATTTATACCAAGGCCCTCCCTAAGTTCTAAACCTGTGATTACTAATGGTGGTAGTGCTCCCACACAACATATTGGGATTTAATTGGTCACATTATTAGCAAACAGGAATTCTTGCTCTGGAAGTTATAAGAGCTTGCTTTTGAATATCATCGTTTTAAGTTCTTATAATTTTTACTAGAAAACCAGTCACTCCATCAAATTGTGAAAGCAAATAAATAATGAACTAAACCCACAAAACCTTTTGTGAAGGTTATCTTCAAAGAGTTTCACTGGAGGTCTCCAATCTGTGGTTGGAAAGCTGGTGGCTAGGTATAGGCTCTGGTATAAAAGGAATTGAATGACAGCTGTAAGCTGCAGCTGGGATGGTGTAAGACCCCTTCAAGAGAGGTGTCCTGCCAACAGCACAACTCTGTGGCTTTGCTGGTGTGTGGGTTTCCTGAGCAGGTGGTGCAGCTGGACTGGTGGCTTTGGAAGAGTGTTGAATGACATGTGGGCCATGTAGCAGCAGAGAGAGACTGAGCTGAGTATGTGAAGCAGGGTGTCACTGTTTAACCCCAGCCAGCAACTAAGCACCACCCAGCCGCTTGCTCACTCCTCCACAGTGGGATGAGGGAGAGATTCAGAAGAGTAAAAGTGAGAAAGCTTGTGGGTTGAAATAAAGACAGTTTACTATTAAAATAAAAGCCACACACACAAGCAAAGCAAAAGAAGAAATTCATTCACTGCTTCCCATGGGCAGGCAGGTGTTCAGCCATCTCCAGGAAAGCAGGACTCTGTCACATGTAATGGTCACTTGGGAAGACAAATGCCATCACTCTGAATGTCTCCTCCTTCTTTCTTCGTCCCCCAGCTTTATATGCTGAGCATGATGTCATATGGTCTGGAATATCCCTTTGGTCAGTTGGGGTCAGCTGTCTCGGCTGTGCCCCCTCCCCGCTTCTTGTGCACCCCCAGCCCACTTGCTGGTGGGGTGGCGTGAGGGGCAGAAAAGGCCTTGACTGCCTGTAAGCGCTGCTCAGTAGTAACTAAAACATCCCTGTATTATCAACACTGTTTTCAGCACAAATCCAAAACATAGCCCCATACTAGCTACTATGAAGAAAATTAACTCTACCCCAGATAAAACCAGCACCCAGGGACACAATGGTAAGAACAAATAAGCAAGCCTCAGGTGGCTGTGCCAAGTCTCATGTGGCTTTGCAGATACTTCCTCTTGTTCCTTCCAGAAATCTTGTCCAGGTGAATTTATATGACTTTACAAATCTTCTTCAGTTTCTGGATGTCTGACAGCCAGAACAGGTTGGATGCTTCTTGTAGGAGCTACTAGGCTGTGTAGCCTTGTGTAAGCAGTAGGTCCAGTCTCCCCAGAGTACTGAGATTGCTGTGCATGTGCAGGATCGCTTTCCAAGATAAGAGGAAAGTGTTGCCTTTATGCTTCTGAATGCTTTAGGAAGCACTGCAAATGCCTTCAAAAGCATCTCTGTGTGTTTCTGTACAAGTCCAGCAGTTTGGTTTCCTTAATCCCAGACACTAACACAACTACAGGTGGACCAGCAAGGCAGTAGCTTGCTTCCACTGAAAGTGATGTCAGTCTTTCCACTATGTTTCCACCTTTAAAAGTGGTGGGATTGAGCCACAGGTAAGGGCCTTTTCATCTCAATGCCTACTTACAAGCATAGACCTCATCTGTGCAAAGCCTATAAGGCTGCACCTAATCTGGAACACATGGCTTTGTCAAAGTAACCTGCATCCCAAGGCCTGAGCATGTCCTTAACTACCTGGCTGAACCGGGGCTGGAGACTTTACTCTCTTCAGTGATCACAATTACTTCAGTGTGTTTTGCAGGCCTCAGGGCCAACTTGAGTATAGACTGCAAGACCCTAGCTATGAAATGAGGAGAGATAAAGCACTTTCCAAAGTACAATATCTGTAATGACATTACCTTGTGTTTAGTGGCAGCACTTATTACAGTGGTGTCAGACCTTAGGTGCACCTGGCTTATGTTGCTTCATCCCGATAGTCTGCCCATTCCAGGACGTTTCACTCCTTTTGGCGCTAGTCCTACCCTATGCAAAGCCTCCAGTCCATCTCTTGCACCTAGTCTGGTACTTGTCACACCCTTTTTTGGAATCAGCCCTGCTCACTGCTTCATCTGGGTAGTTTTGTGGAGGGTTAGCAAGTTCAGCCGTCACGAGTGGTCCAGCAGGCAGTGGAAGGGGTGGGAGTGGGTGGCTGAGAGGAGACAGAGGAACAAGCAGCAGTTCCTCCTTCCTCTGGTGACAGCACGCTGTTGGGTCTGCACAAACCATGTCACGCCTTTTCACTTTTAGAAATAAGAGCAGACCCAAGCAATACTTGAGCAGGAACCCACCTGGAACAAGCAGTTCACTAGGAGGGAAATTTTCTTGAGCTTCTTTTCAAGAAGAGTAGGAACTGTACTTGGAGTCTGGTTGACCAAATATTGTCTGGGTTTTCAGATATGCACAAAGTCCCTTGCCAGGTGCTAGCCAGTGTCAACGCACACTGGCCCAGGGTACTGCTGAGTGGTGTGTGCATCATTATTGGTGCTATTAAAAAAAGAAAACAAACAAACAAACAAACCCAAAAAAGAGGAGGGGAGAAGCAAATGGAGAGGCTCCCCTTCCTCAAATGAATAGTAAGGAGGTATAAATGTGTCTTTTAATAAAAATAAAGTTTCAGGTAGGTTTCATCTTGCAAATATTTTGACGTGTCTTACGTAATTATGTTTGGGAAGTCTGAGGAACACTCTGGGAAAAATGGGTTCTGCATCAGTGTAGGAAGTTATAGTCATGTCCTGAAATTTGTAAAGGGATCATGCTGGCACTATTGCATTTCATGTCCTCTAACAGGTTACCTAGGTGGGCTTTGTGAATGGGGAATAAGGATAGCCATTAAAGGATGGCTGAAATTTTGATGAGGACCAGACCAATTTTACTCATGGAAGTTCTTTTACCTTCTGGTTATTTCTAGAAATTATTTTTTGCTAAATAAGACTGTTCTAGATGTACATTAGCTGTCAGTAGAAAAAGATACTGGAGAAAAAGTAGATTCAAAATATCTGCCATTATTAAGTAAATAAAATCACCTGAGCTGAAGCATTCATTTGGCCAGTAAACCGATTACTACTGTAAAACCTTGCTTGGCTGCATTTTGGTAAACTGCAGTTTTGCAGTGGGAATGGTTATTTTTAGGTTTTTACTTCAACAAAGACAGAGACGAGATTCTGCTGAAGTGGAAGCATCTCTGCAGATTAGCATGGGACAAAGGATAATTAAATCCTGGCACCTAAAGGTGCTGAGAGGGGTAGAGAGTATTAGACTGGTGTTCCTGTACTTGCTAATGTCTACCTCAACTCCATAGGAAAATGAAAATTAGTGGCACAGTATTTTGTGTTTTAATGATTCCATAACTGTGTTTAATTGCAGATTGTAAACGACAAACCTTATCTTTCTGTCATTAATATACAAATGAATATACTGCGTTTTATTTTCTGGTTATTTTTCTTTATAGATTAACATGTCCTTTTGAGACAGCTTATTGGTGGTTGCTAAAAATCATTCTTGGATTAATGTATACATTTTACAGATGTCTAAGAGGGGCCCTAAAAGGATCATGTTCATGGAGAATTTGGGACCAAGCTGCTCTTTGTGTCTTCAAAATATACGCTGGATGAGAAGGGTAATGTGCCACTGGCACACCTAATGCACTTGCGGGGAGGGGAATAGGATCCAGTAGAGTGAACTGCTGTCTGTTCTGATCACAGGAATGAGTGAACTACTGAATACAGACTAAATTTCAGTCATAAGTAATTCATTAACATCAGTATTACACCATCAGCATTGCCCTTCTGCCCTTAGTAAAACTAAAGAAAGTTCACCTTTTAAATTGTATTCAGATTCATAATTGAGCCTTTTGAGTGATGGCTTCATCTACTGCAAGCAAAAGGAAGTGATTTACAGTGTGTGTCAGTAGAACATAGTTCTGTGAGGAGAGATTAACAATCATAATTTCAGACTCAACAGTATTTATAATTCTGAATTGTCTGTTTTAATGCAAATGCTCTGTCTTAAATACTGTGCTCTGTCTTAATTAGATAAAATAATCCTTCCTTGCTTGGGTAGTTCCCAGAATTAGTGAACAGTCTAACATCCTCAGGATCATGCTTTTGCATTGTTTGATCCATACTGATTGTATGGATTCTGGTACAAACTGGAAAAAAAAGGAGAAGAAACTGGTCTCTTACATATGCAGCACAAGAGGCATAGCTTCAGATTTAAATTCCTCTGGATTCATTTCCTGTTGTTTATTTCAAGAGGAGTCTCCCAGAGGCATCGGTGGGCTCAGATCAGATTTCGGCTGGCTGAGCAGCTTCTGCACCATGCTTTTTGGGAATTTCTGTGCTGTAGAAGTGGTGTCAGTAGAGAGTTGACCAAGGAAGTGTCAGCCTGACCCAGTGCACCAGCTGGCATAATGAGCAGAGTACATTCAAGCAAGGAGGCAAGATCTGGGACTGGTCCCCTGTGCTGGTAGCAGTTATTCACCAGCCCTTTGGCTGGACGGGTCTGCAGTGCAATTGGGATACATGATTGCATCTCAGGTACTTGTGCCTAAACTGGTTTTAATCTAATCGGGTCAGCTACTGTTAGCAGCAGAGCTGTGGTGACAAGGGCTTCAGCCACTGAGTGTGCAGCCGCTGTGCAGCCTGCACCAAAACCGGTGTTTCCATGGTTCTGTAGCTAGAGGGCATGGGGCCAAACTCCCTTCCACATGTGTAATCCTGTTAAACTCAGTGGGACCGCTTCCATGAGGGAAGAGCAGCAGGATTGGACTGCGCAGCATAACCACATTAAAATTGCTTGGCAATGGAGTGCAGCTGCATTTGCAATAGGAGCGCCTGGGAGCAATGGATATCCAGCCCGTGTTGGCATCGGGTCCTCCCCTCACAGAAGGAGAAACTACTTTCTGGGACTTGTCCGTTGCAGCTGAGGCCTGTGTCTGTGGTGAGATTTGTTTTGCCTTACATTAGCCATTAAAAAGTTGTGTATAGCCTGGGCCTGAGATGTGGATTTTGCTGTATACTCAGTGGAGGGGAGTGGACTGTATATTCCTGATGTTTCATACAGGTGCCAAGATGTGATAACTTTACCCTCCAGGCGCAGTCATGTCTGTCCAGATGGCATGAATCCAACTTGCTCAGCCCAGATGCCCCAATTTTGGATAGTTTCAGGTGGGGTTGAGCTGAATCTAGCGAGGAAACTCGAGGCTTTCTGGCAGCAGCTCTGTGCTGCCCTGAGGTCCAGCCAACCCCCAGCGCCAGGGAGTTCCTTCCTTTATGGCTTGGGTTGCCCTGCGCTGGCTTTACTCGCCCACATGACAGCATAGGCAGAGGGGTTTAGGGGCAGCAGATACCAAATAAAACACAGCGCTGGAAATTTCCTGGCATCCTTCAATACTGAGAATCAAATGAAATTTCATATAAAAGCTTTCTGTAAATTGTGTAAAGAAGTGAGGGGTGCAGTTTTTCTAGCAGCGTATGGCAAGATCTTTTGAGGGTTTTTGTGCTTCAAAATATCATGACATTTTGAGAACTGACAACAACTTTAAACTTTATTAATAGCACAATTGTTCCTAGGGGTTTGGTATGTGGTAGTAGAAGGATAGGTGTCTGGAAATATTGTACATTCATTTTCCCCTCGTTATTCGAGAAAAAACTTTCAGCTACTGGAAAGAAGGGTTGTTAGTATTTTCTCAGTGCCAGGTTTTTTCTCTGGTGCTTTTTTTGTTTCTGCCCCCTTTAATACAAGGAGAAATATAGGATTGTGTTCTGTATCAGCCTATAGCATTGCCAAAACCTGAAATAAGATTTGCACAAAGTTCAGAGCTGATATTAGAAGCTCTATCTGTAATATTTATTAGACATCACACTGAAACCTGCCTGGCCTCTGGTTCCACTATAATTTTGAAATTCCTAGTAGGCTCGTTGGATGTTGTAACTGAAGTTCATATCTCTTAAATGCACCTTTCAGGCTGCATACGATTTTATGCTGCAAAAAGCAGAGGAATTTCAGTATCTCTTGTTCATGAAAGCTTCTGGGTAATTCAGCAATTTTGAATGAAGTCATTTGGACTAAGGTTTTCAAAGCTCTGGAATTTAAAAGAGCATTAATGGGAGGTGAATATTAAAGCATCAGCCCTATGTTTTAAATTCAGAATCTACTTCCACTGCCCTTGTAGGGTTAGGATTTCACCCTGAAGTCTTAGTGATGATGGCTGAAACCTAGTCAGTCCTCTTTCCCTTCTACATATTAAAATTTAAGCCAAGAAAGCCTGGATGAAATAGAAATAGCTATTAGTGACTTTACATTTCACTTTTTGGAGGCAGAGAAGAGTTTGGCCAATATTGTTTGGTTGTGTTTCCATTTCAATGAGTACTTCTACACTTAGATGTAGAAATACTGAAAAAGCATGAGGGAAGAATTCTCTGGCTAGTAGCAGGAGCTGCCTGGAATCACGTAAAACTGAATGTTCAAAAAGTCTGAACAGGTGTACAAACTTCGAGTTGCTTATCTACCCTGTTAAAAAGATTGTCCATTTTATATCATTAGCTTTTAATCTCATGCGTCTGAAAGCAAGGCATTCTTATGCAGAAGAAAACAAGGCTGACAACCTGTATCTGGGATATGTTATAATGTACCTGTTAAAACTGTGTTGCATTATTTATCTAGAAGTAAACAGAAGGCTTCTTGCCAAACACTTCATTCCCTTCTTCTCTCAAAAATATGAAAATCTTTAATAACATGTTTTTAAAAAAATCTAACTTGATTTTTAGAGAGCATATAAAGCCACGTGATTAGTCAGCTCTGACTACAGAAAATATAACCCGTGTTGGATTCTCAGCATCACAAGACAAATGCATAAGGCTTGGACTACAGTCACAAGGTAATGTACTCCATCAGCCTCCAGCTTTTGGACCTCCACAAAATGTAGAGGTTTCCCCAATTATTTGTGTTGGTTATTGTTCCATTGTCTGCAGACTCTTACTTTTTGTATTAAGCCCTATACAAGTAGCTAAGAAAATGTAACTTGTTTTGGCAAGCAGTTGATTAGATTTCTCTGAAATCTTTTAATTGGTGCTATCCAATCAATGAAAGGCACTGCAGGAAGTGGCATGGAGACCTCATGTTAAGCTGAAGGAGAAACAATAGCATCGGTTCCTTCTGTGCTTAATCTGCTTATTAAAAATGACTCTAACTCATATCAGATTAATTTGTAAAATGTCCTCCTCGCTCTTCATAAGTTGAAATATTAACACCAGAAATAAATCAGCTTTACAGTGCTTTCTTTTTCATTCATGTATTTACTTAGATACTTCGTATAGTACACAGTGAAACTACATTGTTTCACTTCATATTCCTTGCTGGGTTCCATTTAGTAGGCTTTTTGGTTGGTTGGTTATTTTTTCTTTTACTTGACTCTCAAGGCCTAACACAGTGTTGTGGTGGCTCCTTTATATAGAAAAGGTGGGTGTTTTGGGGGGTTTCTTTGGTTGCTTAGGTGTATGTTTTAAATTTTATTTTAATTCTGGTTTTTGTTCATGTTTATTGTATGTTCTTTAAATGTAATAAGGATTCCTAAAATATTTGGGCTCACATGAGGCTACATAATTTTTTCTATTCTCCGACTTTTATTGTTGCTATTGTTTTACAAAGAACAGTTCTGAGACTCAAACAACTTTGTAAGCACCCTTTGAAAGGCTGAAATTAGTCTTTGAAGTGCAGTGTGATATGGACTTAGCTATTTGAAACAAACAAGGCTGGAGATGCGGCTTGCAGAAATCCTCCTGGATGCAGCCCATTTCCGGTGCCTGGGTTTCAGGGAAGTGGGTCAGCAGATTGTGCCAATGGATAAAATATGTGGATAGGATTGTTTGGTTGCTTTGTTTTTGGGGATGGGACAGATTTATGTTTCTTCAATCTCTTTTTGTCACAGGCAATTTCATTTTCTAGATTATTGGTTCAGGTGTCTTATTCCTTTTCTAATTGGAATAATACATTTTTTTTTATTACAAGTTGTACTTACTGTATATATTTCTATTATAAATAACATGGCATAAGAAGTATACATAAAACAGTATGGGTAGGAAAAAAAAAGCTCACGCACTGCCTGATAATTAAACATACGTCAAGACCTGTAAGCTGTGATATTTCATAAAGTAATGCCTGAATCATATGGTAATATGATTTTAAACAAATATTTCTTGAATAAAATGAGTGGCTAGGAAAGGTTTTTCTCTCTCCAAAACTGAATAATAGCAGCAGTAAATGATAATAGTTAATACCCATGTGAATATTTCCATTTCACCTGCCAATCTCGCACTACTTCACAGGAAAGAATAAGTACCTTTTCTTGCTGAGTTTATGGGAGGGAGTTTGCTGTACTGCATACATACCTTACAGATGGTTATAGTTTCTAGAGCTGTCACTCAATTTAGCTTGATAGTAATTTAGCCCAGGGGAATCCTTCTCACTTACGTTGCTCTTCCCTTTGTTAACATCAAAAAAATCAAGAACTGGGTAACTGACACCAAACCTCATTTCTACAGGAAGGCAGAATTTCCTTCTTGCCTTGTGCCACTGCCCAGGACTGTAACTACATCTCCACACAGACATAGCTTTAGCTAGTTACCTGACTGGTGAAAGCTGGACTTCTCAGCGCATACAAGTGAAACGCCTCCCTTGCCAGTCCCACCTTCACCTCTGCTGAGGCTGCTGCTCATGTTGCAGCCCCTCTGGTTTTTAGGGAGCCTGGTAGCTGCAGGTCACAGACCGGCTTATCTGCTGCCACAAGAAAACAGCAATATTTTCCCTCCAGTGACCTTGGAGCTGGATTAAGTAGTGACCTATGAAAGAGGCTGTAAGTCCCTTAAAGCCATTTATTCCTATTCGCGTTAACTTTTTTCGCATCAGTTTATTTTCACTCTGTGAGTTAAGTTCACTACCAAAATGCAGTGAAACTAATTCAGAAAAGAAAATGCAAAGGAAATTTTCATGGTTCAAATAAAAGCAGCCTCCTCTTTTTTTTTTTCTGCCTTTCTGCTTTTTATTTTACTTTTATGACTGTAATTGGAAATCTTAGGCCCTCATTTTTACTAAGTGTAAGAACAGCTTACGTGTTTCACTGGCAAGTGCAGGGGTCTTAATGTGACTATATCTTCACCTTGTCAGAGAGGTATTAAGAGACCTGTGACAGATGTCCTGGTTCTGCCAGAATGAAATTTTAAACAGGGTACAAGTGAATATGGCATGAATATTGTAACTGTTTTATGCCTGTTTTATGCCCCTTCGGGGGTGTGTGGTGTCCCTTTTTTTTTTTCCTTCCCCATAAAGTTCTTTTCTCGCTTTCTTCAGAAATCAGTGGGTTTGTAATTAGCAAGACAAGTTAGCATCTGAATCTCCTGATTTTCTCCAAATATAGGTACTGAGGTTTGTAAATACAAGTGGAGCCAGAGGCTGGTAACACTAGCTGAACTGAGAAAATTCAGAAGAATCAAGGTCATATCCGAGATCATAAATGAATAATATATGGGGTCCTATTGGACCTCCAAGTAGGTAATTGGAATTTCATTGCTTTTAAGACTGCTGATGTATTTAGAACATTTTATTGCCTTGTGGAGTACCAATAAAATCTTATTTTGGCTTCAGGACAGAGGCATCTGTTTCCTGTTTTACAAAAACCAAGCCCCATCGCTGTGAGGGACCATAGTGTAAATCGGTGCCAAATTTGTTTCATCCCCTTGTTTACTTGTTGAGTGGATGAGAGCAAGCATTTCAGCATCTTGGAACTCTTCTAGTTACTTGCCGTTTAATGCTCTTATCAGACAAACTGTAAATAAGAGTGTAATTAATTATTCTCTACTTACATGACAGGTTGCATATAAGTTCCATCCCCCATGAGTCTATTATTTACATGATCATGAGGGGAAATTACTGCAGGGTTATCTGGAGACTAGCTGGAATATGAATGTGAGCTTTGCATCCAGTTATTTGTACATCTTTTCCCACCTGATAGATTTTGCTGAACAGCCTACATAAAGAAGGAAGAATTAGAAGACACCAGCTCTTACAACTGCAGCTGGCTCATTTTCACTTGCCTGGAAGAATCAACATATGGCAAATTCTTTACTCGTAACTAAATTTTAGTCATAAGACAGCTGCCAAATTCATAGTTCTGGAGACAAAATCCCCTTGCCTATCACACTGAAGATGCCACCGAAAGTAATGCCAACTCCACATGCTGCAGTTCTGTCCTGGAGGGCACTTCCTTGGGGTGAATCAAGTACTTTGTGGCCGTTGCAAGATCCTCTGCTCACTCCTGCTATTACTACTGGGAAATGAGCGCTCTCATGGTCAGGGACTGCATTATATCACTGCATGGGCCGGTCATGGGGGGTGTGTGTGTGTATATATGTGTACGTATGTATGTTTGTGTGTGTATATACATACATAAAAAAAACCCAGCAAATGTAATTTTCTTCTTAACAGGCTGCAGTTCTTCCTCCTGCAGGTAGAACTGAAGTATGTCTTTTCAGTTCCCTGATTTTGGCCTGTCTGTGCTTCCTGAAGTCCTAGAAAAAATATTTTAGGCATAAAATTGTAAAGTGACAAAAGTGTAGCTAGTGAGAAAATTCCTCAGAAAGTGAGACAGGAAAGACATCAAGACATTTGCAAAAGAGGAAAGGAGGGAAGGGACTAATTAACCTTTTGCTTTGTCATTTTCATGGCTTTGCCTTGAAATTTCATGCTTCTTCCAAACTGAATAACAAAGATTTAATGCATTAATAGATACAAAAGTATCTTTCTGTTTGTCTCCCCTTTCCCCCCTTATTGTGGCTCAATTTCTCCTATAGCACTGTAAATTAGAAGTGATTATATAGAGATTATAGAAACCTTAATTAGACACATCATTAATAACTACTGTAACCTTTATAAATACTTAGGATGACCCAAGCATTCAATAAGTAAAGCTTTGTATAAAACTTTTCCCAAGTGAAGTTGGTAGGAGCATTACGTTGACTTCCCTAGAGGTAAGACTTTACACTGTAGCTTTTTAGTATGCAATCAGCCTAGATCAAGGTTGTGTGACATAATGATTTCTCTTATCTTCCTCCAGCTATTCTGTCTGTTTCGTAATTACCTACTGCTTCTCCAGGCACTGGAAACAAGATTGTACTTCCAATAGATATTGAGAGATTTGGGGCTTTTCTTAATAGAATACAGAAACACACTTAACATGTTAATAGTACACTATGGTCTGAAAACACTCTTTTTTAGAAACGGAGTTCACAGTTAAATCTCTTAGACTTAGACCAGTTTGATCAGCTAGGCTTCATTTAAAAAGTTTTGCAAAGAGTAAAATTGGCTCTTTACTAGAATTGTCATTTTGGCTTTCATCTGTAAAGGAAGGAGATTCAATGACCATCCTACTAATACCAAATGTACATTTCTTGCCATCCAAATAGAACCATCTTGAAATTTTGGACGACAGATAGAAGCGTTGCCTTCTCATCTTCTCACTCTTTGCATCTTTTTAACAATTCATTACAGAGGAGCACAGGTTCAGTATTATATCCACCTGAATCACTCCAATAATTTAACTGTAGGATTTCCCTTCTTCTTTCCAGTTAATTTTTGGAGGTCTCTAACCTATTGCAGGGAAGCTGGCTAGCTCTGGTCTTCTGTTCTCCTTAGTTAACAGTCTGGTGGTCTCTTTATCAGACAACAGGGCTCTTTTGAAGTTAATATAAGGACGGTGTGGAGCCAAAAATCCTCTGGAAGCTCCCATCAGAAACTGCAAAGCAGCACAGGGAGGGAGGGTAGAGAGAAGGAGTGGAATTTGATCTGTACTCTTGAATGAATACATGGCAGGCTCTTTCAGAACCAATTGGCATGGTAAAGCCAGCTCCTCTACTCCACCTTTACCAATTCTCCAGCTCTTTCTCTTCACAGAAACTGGGTATTCACATAAGTGTACAGAAACTATAGAATATTCTCTGGCTTTCTGTCTGGAGAAATTTTCCCTGGTTGATTATGTCAGTATTATTGCAAATATTACACACAGAGAGAAAAAAAAAAGACAAAAAAAAAAAGACAAATCTACAAATCTGAATACTGCTTGAAAGGGAAGAGGTAAATGAAGTAGAAGACATGCTTTACAGAATAGAAATAGGCTGAAGAAAAGCAGCTTAATTCAGTAACCAATTGCCCAAAGCCAATTTTAACCATGAAGAGGTTTGTCAGTTCATCTTAGACTAAAACTGGCTGGAAAAAAACCCAGAAGTGAAATGGTTTAGGCTTCCAGGATGAGGAGAGAGCTGTGAGACTGCAGCAAACCAGCACATTGGCATACCACCAGATAGCAGGAAGCAGGCAGAATACCATTTCTCATTTACCTGCATGCTAGGGCACGATCCTGACTACAGCTTTCAAGGTTTATGGGAAATAGGTCCTCAAAGCTCATTGCAATTCAGTTGGAGCTGGCTGCCTAATTCCTCCTCTGCAAATCTCATTTTATATGAAGTGCACAGCCACAGAGGGCCAAAAGCAACATCCCTCAGGTAACAGCACTGTGTTCAGCATGATGCGCTCTGTGCTCAGAATTTTACCCTAAGAGCAATTGTGGTTTAAACTGACAGTACCAACAGGAATGTGACAACAGACTTTATTATTATTTAAGCCTGTGATTGTAATAGTAATTTCCACAAAAAAAATTTTGCAAGAGAGAAAATGTTTTACACAGGAAAGGGAAAGCCACTGAATGAAAATGCTAAATTCCTGTCAACCATTTGGCGGTGAAAGGACATCTCAGAAGCTTCAAAGTTCTCTGTTATTGTACACGAATTTACATAAATCTTTCATCCCAGAAATGAAAATACCAATGCCTCAAGCCACAAAATACTCTTAGTGTATTTCTGATTTCAGTGTGACAAAGCAGAATCGGAAATCTCAAGGAGATGAGTGGTCTCCGGGGGCTCTACTCTGATTTCCCTTAGAAATTGGCATGGCATAGGTGTAAAATGGCTGCAGATGAAATTATTCATGAAGTAATTAAAAAAAAAAAAACCAAAGAAAGAAGCCCCAAAACAAACCCCCCAAAACCCCAACCAGTAGTGAAAGAGGTATCTTCAACCATAGTCCTATGATATAGGTGAGAATTTAACCAATATAAAGAAACAGATCTCACAACATGCCTTTTTCTGTGGATTAGCTCATGGGCTCTTTGACCTTCACTGTGATACTTCAGGGACTGAGTACTCCCATTCTCTTTGTGCCGCAGTTGGTTATTCCATTGAGTTTGTCCTTTTTCAGTCCACTAAATGGCCTTCAGCTTCTTGTGAAGGTCAGGAATAGGAAGAGGATTGCAATAAAATAGCATTGTTCCAAAATATGCTTTCTTATTAGCATTAAATCTTGGAGCAGCTGCTAAGAGGAAAGGATCATAAACATTATTGGGCACTTTTAATTAAAGTAAGTGACGGTTCCAGGTTCTATTATCCTGTCCTCCTCTATATTCAGCGTGAGTCTTTCTGGAGTAAAACTATAATATTGAGCCCCATCAATATAGTCTTATCTGAAATAATTTACCTATGGAAGCCAAATCCTGGCTGCTCTCAAACCCAGGCAGACCTATCAGCATCAATAGAAATATCAAGTAAGTTAAGTGAAAGGAATGTGACACTTGTTTTTTTTGGCATGAAGTGAACAATGCAAATGACTATAATTTATGGTTTATACATATTCATGAGGAAAAGCTTAGATTTTGTGACACATACTAAAACTGGGTGGTTTTGTTGAATTTTTGCACCAAACTCTGGGGAAATTCAGGTAAAGTAAGACTGATAAAAATAAAACCAGAAAAAAATGGTTTTATTTTTATCTGTGATTTGCCTCAGTATGGCAGCTGTTCACATTCCTTGGGTCAGAGCCTGGGGTCTAAAGACTAACTGTACTTGTGTTTAAACTACTGAAGTGACAAGCCTGGACTCCAGTTCTACTGACCCAGTTCTCTCATTGGAAAATCTCCTTCCCCTGCAGAGTGAGCGATATGTCTGCAGCAGGGCAAGCCTATGCTTTACTTCTTACGTGATCAGAATTAGCTAGTATTTTTTGTATATTTTAATTTTCAAGCCACTTATGACAGGCTGCTTTTTTTTTTTCTGCTTCTCTGCCACATGCATTTATCTTTAGACTGAGTTATTTCTCAGCATCACCAGTACTTATCTGCCGCTTCACAGATTGATTTCTCATGCACAAAACCAAAACAAAGTTTGGGGTTTCAAATGAAGTGTAAGCAGGCAGCTGAAAATTAGCAGCTATATGCCAACCCTGAGCTATAAGATAGGCAAGGAGAATTGACTCTTAAGTCATTGCTAAAGATTGCTCCAAAAGTCTGTTGGTTGCTCTATTCTCTTCAGCCCGTACACTTAATCTCTGCCAGAGTGTCAGCACTCAACACAGCGATTACCAACCAATACCCCCTACTATGCAGCAGCAGCCATATGTTTGTACGGGGTATTTGCACCCCATTGCAGAGATCTTGCTACATGGTTGTATTTTCCCTTTTGAAGGTAAACAAACTCAGATGTAGATATAATATACCTGGACACAAATGACTGGATCACCTACTTCCATGGTGCACGTGGAGTGGGATCCCATCACAGCTGCACTATCAGAAGTACCAAAGTGCAAATTCTGGTTCCCACCTTGGCTTCCTCTGGTCAACACTCTATTACCTGTTAATGACCATTTCAAAATGCAAAGTGTGATAGTTTTACTGAAGGATACTCCCTGAGAAAGTGAAACAATATTGGTGGTTTTGACCATGTTAAATATAATTCTGTTACCTTGTTGTGAGAGGGTACCTTTCCCCCTTCAGAGAGATGCTGAGAAGGGGCTTAACAATGTTCAGTAACTGTCTGAATGTTCAGTAAAGTCTGAAATAACTGAAAAGTTTGAAAGAGTATTTTAGAAAAGATCTGCTTGTGACTTATCAGAGTTTTTTCTATATCTTGATGAAAAGCATTTTCAAGGGCAGCTATAGGGAAAAAAGTAGTACTGGTTTATCAGACAAAAGTAAAAACCAAGTGATTAGAAAGAGAAGCTCATGTCTGAACATCAGTACCCACACTTTGCAGTGGTAGCGCTGCTTAGGAATGATCCTCTTCTGAAAACCCCCTCCTGCCAAAGTTGTTGGCAAGTTGTTGGATCCTTTTTCTTGGATGTTGTTTCTCCTCAGGTGTCCTCAGCCCAATTCCCAGCTGCCCAGCTCTTCTGGCAGCCCAGCTAGTCATGCCAGCCAGGCCACAACCCTGCTGCCAACTGTCCTGGCATTGGCACTGAATTGGTGAGTGGGGAACACTTTAGTTTTATAATTTCATTATGGAATTCAGTGGGAACCTAGGGTGAACTTCTCTCCTATAAATCATCAGTAATGTAACCACTGGCTTGGTGCAGTCAGGTATAAATTAATATTCTCAGTGTTTGTAGGGTGGTTTGTTAAAATTACTTGTTCTTTCTTAGATCCTGGCTTTCAGCAGTAAACATGTTTAGAGCCCAGCAGGTAGGGACAGCTTTAGGAACTGGTGGTGTAGCTGATAATCATAACAGTATGATTTACAAACAAGAAACATTTTTTATTTCTTGGCAATCATTACATCTTCATGAAATCGGCAAGAGATTTGACTTACAAGAGGGATGGGCTGAGAGAAAATAATTTTTTGATACACCAGAAAGTAGGCCAACTTTGGCATTATCTGTTGGTTTCATTCCATTTTTACATTTTATGGGGCCATGTCTACCTTAATTATCAAGTGCAGCTCCAAGTGTCTTTTAAAGTCCAACTTTGTTCACCCTGTTTATTTGCTTACATGGAAGCACAAAGTTAGGAGGGGCCTGGGCTGAGGTTGAGTGCTTGCTGAAAGCGGAAAGCCAAAGACATCCTGTGCTACAGCTTGAGCCACAGCTGTCTCCTATGTGGTGTGGGCGAACTGGCCCATGAATAAGGGGGCAAGTGAGGACAAGCACTGCCTTGCGAAGGAGGCATTTTCTGAGCATCAGGTTCACATCCCCTGGTCTGTGCGAAAGGGGACCTTGCTTTACCCTTTCTTCTCCTCAGTTGGTCCTGATCTTCCTCTGCTAGACAGTGGGAAGTCAGACAGTACTTCAGCGAGCTGGGAGACTGTCCTCAGAGCCATGGCAAGATCTTGCAGACAGTTCTTTGGTTTCAAATAATAGGACTTTTAATATGTTAAATTTCAAATAGAAGTATTTGTAATATGTTAAATTTAAATGTTGCCTGCTGTCTTCCATGTCATTGCAGATCAGTGTTACAAATGGAAAGATACTCTTGTAGTTCTTGTTGCCATTGGCGAGAACTAACTGGGGAATTTCTTAGGGGACAGGATGCAGGGAAGGTGGGCCAGAAGGAAAACTGGAACTTCATGGTAGTCCTAAGCTAAAACCTGCTGAAGTAAATAAGAGCTCTCTGTGAATTGAAATGTGTTCAGTCAGGAAGTGTAACTGCATTTGCACATGCAGAAGCACAAAAAGAAGCAAACAATCTGCTTGTGTCAGCTTTGCTTTTCCTGAAGATATGTGAATGGCTTTTGCTTTGGTTTTTTTCTTTTTTCTTTTTTTTTTTTTTTTTTTAATTTGAACAAGAATATATGCCCTAAGGGGTGATACAAAGAAAAAAGTATTTTATGTGGAAATTTTGTTATGGGTTCATTCTCCTGCTCATTAAAAAACCCACTGAAATGTGAAAATTTTCAGCCATCTCATTTCATTTATCTGTGAACATCCGGACTCCATGCTGAGGTCATTAGGATCTCAGGTGTATTACCTCACCACAGTCTGTTGCTATGGAAATAGCTCCAAGCACCTTCAGTGCCTTGGCTGTATACTGCACATGCATCTCGGTAAGAAATGCTGTGTACAAGGGAGAAACTTTAGTTTGAAAAACATACTGAGACAAATTTAAATATTTACAGATCTTTCAAATTCTTTACCTGCCTCTAAATCCACCAATACTTGGTGGTGAATCTATGCATACGTATTTCCTTCTTACCTGCCTGATTTTTCTCTTCCATTTGTGTGTGATTTCTGAAGAAAAAAAAATGGCCTATATAGAAAATAACAATCATAGCAAGACAAAGTTTTTTTCCTCCTATGTGTTTTTCAGATTTCTAGGTATTCCTATTGGTGGCTTCAAGCGATATAACTACACAAGCACTGCATCTAATATATTACTGTATTTAATAATAAATCAAGCTGCAGATAGTGTCATGTTCTCCCTGAATTTACTGTTTTGACTTATTCTCTTCATACTGCACCGGTAATTACGGGATGGCTTAAACATAGGTAGTTACTCTTCCAGCCAGGCTGTTTTGCACATTTCATTTAAGGATCTTCAAGACATTTATACAAGTTAAGACTGATTTAACCTGCTCTTACCTATCTGAGAGAATATGGAAGAATTATCGCAATATTCTTGCTGTTCCAGCTGTAGACTGCTGACCCCGTGGCTTACAAAAAATACCCTTGGCTTAAAAGGAGTGGAGCGTTTTATATGTGTGGACTATCTGAGTGTGTACTGTGCCCCTGTGACAGCTAGGAAAGGTGACAGACCAGGGCAGCCGATGATCTCAAGCTGCCAGGTGTCCCGTGGAGAGCTATTTGCAGCTGGATTCAAGTTAAAGGCAGCTGTGAGGGTTGATCTTAAATTTCCTGAAGACTGAAGCATTCTCCTTTCCTTCACAGACTTCAGGGTAGGGAAAGCCTAAAGGTGACATAAAACAGAGAGGGTTTTTTGTTGTTGTTGTTTCCCTCCCCCAACCCCATTCCTTGCTTTAACTATGAGGTAGCATTCTTCCGATTAACCCAGCGGTGAGAGTTTTAGATATTTTCACTAGAGAAGAACAGCCAACTCTTCTATGTAAGAAGTAAGCTAGGGCATTAGCAGAAGCACCTCCCCTGTGGGAGATGTGCAGTAACCATCCATTACCTGTGTACTGTCTTTGCCTTTCTGCTCCCACACTGTTTCCTGCTGCCACCAAAGTTTTGAAGCCCTTTTCTGCTCCCCACCCCACCCCACCACCAACACCACCCGCCCCCAAATGCCTTTCAGAAAACCCCAGACAATACAGTGAGCAAGACTTAGGTTTTTAATCTGCCTGGTTTGGGATGCCCAGTGAGCAGTCCCTCTGTCACTCCCTGCTCGTTTGATTGTGCTGTAAGCTTATAAACTTCTGTTTGGTACGGTGCTCTGGAGACTTGCTAGCAGCCAGCTAATAATTTCTATAATCCTATCTCCCAGGCTCAGGAGTGTGGTCTATATTCTGTTTCCACCCTTTCCTCAGAACATCATCGCTTCCGGTGGGGTTGGACAGATGTAGTAGACAAATTTCATCTACACAGCTTGACAGAACTCACAAGGTGGTTCTATTAGGAAACCTGTGTATAAGTGATCATCAGCTGGTTGAATTAGTACAACAGTTTCCTAGTACACCTGCCTGGCTGGTTGTATAGGTAATGGGCTCATCTAGATCAGCAGGCTGGCTCAAGCAGCATCCATGCCGCGTGAGATGATATAAAACCCCCTAGAGCACAGGTTAGTTTGATACCATAGCAGTCAGAGCAGGAGAATTCATAGCATTTCTTTCCAACCCTTGCTAGTCATAGGTTTAGGCTTTGAAGCTGTGAGGTTTGATTACCTTGGGGTTTTCCCCCCTCTCGTCTTCATGCACTAACACACACACGCTTTTCCCCTGACTCTCTTAGGCATAATTGGCTTGGAGAGGGGTGGTAAGGATGAAGGGGCAGCAGTAGCACAGAATATCTTTCCTTCTTAACATCTTGCCGTTATCCAAGCATACATTTTATGCTTGCACTTGAAAGAAGACTTTTTCAAGCTTTAAAATTCCCTAGAGAAGAAAATACTGGTGTTTTATTGCCTTCTCTTTTCATTTATCATTTTTAAGATGTGCAGAAATGGAACTCTTGATGAGATCCTTGCCTGATAGCGGCAGGCAGTACTTTGCTGACTTTGAAGAGTCTCTGCCAAGTTACACCCAATAAGATCAGGCTCATTTGGAAGGAACTGTGCAACAAACTATCATAGAGTGAGAAATCGGAGTTTGTGATGACACATAATGTTGCACCTAATATTTAACAATGGAGTTTGTCTTGGTTTTTGGTGTTCTTGCTGAGTATGACATCTGGTATGATGGAAGATTACACCCACTTTATAAAGTTGAAGAAAAATATTATCAAATTAATTCTGGTGGCCGCTACCTTAAGTTCCTGATTTGGTTGTTGGGATGTACACTTTTTACTGGGATTGTAAATAGAAGGCATTGGTATAATGGTTATTGCAGTTGATCGAGCAATACGTAGCCCCAAGGGACAATTAACCCATATCAGTCCACAAAAAAAGGGGAAAAAAGAAAAAGAAAAAAAAGGGGAAAAAGGAAAAAAAAAAAGCCACGTCTGTTCCCAAAATGCCAACTGTAAAGCCCTATCTGCAAACATTTATTATAGACCAGAACTATGCTTTAATAGGGATTCCTTCTATGAAGAAGCATACCCTTCCTGGGGCATGTCTTTCACTTGCCAGTATCTTGCAGTAAGTGAAAACAACAGGCAGTGATGGAGGAGACAATTGCTAGGACTGAACGAGAGCTTTTGTTTGTTGATGAAATGATGCTTGTGAGGAAATCCTCAGGAGTTTGGTGCTGAAGTGTGTGGGTGCCAGGGTGTCATGATTTCTTCCACTAACTTTGGTGTTGATGTAGAAATGCATAACTCTGCCGAATATAAAATTTTATTTTTTTTTAAATGATTTTGGAGCGGGGGGAGTGCTGACTACTGCAGGTATCACTAATGTTGATTAGTAGCAGTAATAGTGACATACAGCCCAAGCAAAAAAGACCATAATCTTCCATCACCTTTGCCTTTATAGTTGCTTCATAGAGCTTTAAATAATTATATTAAGTACCCACAGGAGACTGTCATGCCGAGCTCCTGCTGATGCTGTTGTCAATGGTGCTATACCGTTGTAGGAAATGGTGGTCAGTCCTTTTCAGCAAAAAGCTCTTGAAAAGACATAGTCTATTTACAGGCATCATTGAAAAAAATTAATATTTAGAACATGCTAGAATGAGAAAGGTACAGAGTTTGGCAGCAGAAATTAACGAAGCCCATGTATTACTAGTTTTATTGACAAAGACATTAAGAAGTGACAGCTGACTTTGGGCAAATGAATTTTGGATCCTCAAACAGAGATGAGTTAAAAGGTGGTGACATGCAAGGATAGGCACTGAAGAGCTTATAATGATGGGGACATCTATTTTTCTGTCTGTTTATAGCTTACCATATCCTTGCCACTTTCCAGTCATATTGGTCTATCCCATGCAAATTTGTATCTGAGAAAAGCTATGTGTAGGAGAGAAGGTAACAGACTGAATAGCACAGAATGACAGAATGGTAGGCGTTGGAAGGGACCTCTGGAGATCATCTCGTCCAACCTCCCTGCTTGAGCAGGGACACCCAGAGCAGGGGGCACAGGAATGTGTCCAGGCGGGTTTTGAATGTCTCCAGGGAAGGAGTCTCCACAGCCTCCCTGGGCAGCCTGTGCCACTGCTCTGGCACCCTCACAGGAGAGAAGTTTTTTCTCATATTGAAGTGGAACTTCCTGTGTTCCAACTTGTGCCCATTGCCCCTTGTCCTGTCATTGGGCACCGCTGAAAACAGTCTGGTCCCAACCTCTTGACACCCACCTTTCAGATATTTATAAGTATTGACAAGATCCTCTCAGTCTTCTCTTGTCCAGGCTGAACAAACCCAGGTCCGTCAGCCTTTCCTCATAAGAGAGATGCTTCAGTCCCCTGAGAATCTTGGTAGCTCTCTGCTAGACTTGCTCAAGCAGTTCCCTGTCCTTGAACTGGGGAGCCTAGAACAGTCAAATGGTGAATATGATGTCGAATACCTTGGAAAAGGATCCACCTGATCCTATTCTTATTTCTATGTTTAAAATGTGTCATATTTACTTATAGAACTATACAATATTTTCCTTCTTTTTTGACACAGGAGAAAAGCCAAGATCTAAACAAGAGTCTAACAAAGGGGGAAAAACCCTTCTTTTTTTACCAACACCGTACATTTCAATTACAGAAGTGTAGTCAGATCAAGCACACGGTCATTTATTTCCTTCAGCTGTCAGTTTTGCAGTATTTTGTTTATGCTTACTAGGGATGAAGAATGCATCATTTTTTAAGAACTATGTATAAACCAGTAGTGTATCAGTTCTGATCCTGTGGGGTATTTTACATTAAAATTTTCACTGAAGACATGAGGACAAAGGAGAACTCAGAATCAGGCCCATAGCCAGAAATATGTGAGAACTTAAAAGCCAAGCAGAATAATTGGATCTTTGCTAACAAACTGACAGAAACTGTCATAGATAATCAGATTAACATGGCAGAAAGCCCTGAAAACAGTGGCAAAGTAATGTTCATTTCTTACCCACAGGAAACTTTGAATTTAACAAGCCAAAGAACAGGCTAGCTGTGCATAATGTCATTATCAAAGCCAAAGTGGTGTTCACTGTCACACCTATGTCTCTCTTAAACCTTTTGAAGAAATGGAACACCTACAAGTGCTTTCCAGAGCAACCTCATTATTCATCCCCACGGCCAAGGTGTGTGCTGCGTGCCTTTCCCAATGTCACCCTTTCACAGCCACGTCTGCCTGCTCAGTCACCCCTCCTTTTGCAGAGGAGCTGCTGTACTGTAGTCACAGCCAGAGCTGGACCACAACAGAAGTCGATGGCCATCTGAACCTCCTCTCGGAGTGGCATATTGTGAAATAAGTGCAAAAAGTGGCAAGTGTTTATTCAGTATTTTTAGCATGGCTGCTTGTGTCAGAAAAGCATTCTCCCAGAGCTGTTGTCTGCTGATAAGATACGTATGCAAAACACTTGCGTGACCTATTTGATTGGGCCTTTCATAGTCAAAATTAAGATAGCTAAGGAAGAAGAAAAGGGTGAAAAAGCATCAAAAAGACAAACATAAGCCTATTTCCAAATCCTTCCCCTTTAGATATCCAGTACAGCGATAGCAAAATCCTAAGTCTCTGAATGTGTATTTGGGGGCTTTTTAATGTGTGAAGAGACTTCTTCTTTTTAAGCCTGGGCTTTGTGGAAACCTGCGTTCAATTTCTTCAAACTGTGTCTGTTGTCTTAGGCAAATCACTTTAATCTTTCCCTGCCTCAAATCTCTGTGGTGTAGCACAGATAGATTAAGTTTACTGCAGATATCCAAACTATCAATGGCACAAACCCTTCAGGAAAAGACTCCTTTGATCTTGCAGTAAGAAGAGCCCTACTGAAGCTAATGAGACTGAACATGCAGGATAAGTGCTGCTGTAGGTATAATAAAGATACCCGCGAGGTGGGAGGGAGAGTAATTTTTCCACTGCATCTAGACTGAATTTTTTGGTGAAGGGAAGGTGGAAATCCAAGTGGATTCATGTTTGTGTCTATGAAATGTCAGTACATTTTTTTTCAGGCTGCTTACGTATGCATCCTGCTCTCCCTGCGTTCCTCTGAGTATATAAGCCATCCTCCTCTAGTGACCCAGCAATGAGTAATTACCTCTCCTCCACATCGTTTAATCATGCTAGTATTTTACATGGCACAGCTGTGTTGCACTTGCTGCTGCTGGAATTAAATGTGCCTTATGGCTTTCACCTCAAAAAGTGCTGACCCTGCAAGGTGTAGCCTGCCCTCCTCGCTGAGAAGTGCTGACTGCCGCTCTGGGTGACACCTCCCAGCTCAGCTGTGGGTTGTGGGGTCAGGTCCAAAACTTGGTTAGTTGAAACCTGTGGTCTGTGTGGTGCAGGAGGTTGATTGAGGTCGGAGTGCCTCTAAGACGATCTATCTATGCAGCCCTAGCTGTTCAGGATTACCCAGACTGAAACTGACATCCCTTTTAGCAAAGACTATTCCTGCGAAGTGGTACTTCAAAAGTGGAGAACATTGTAAAGTTGCAGGCTGTTATTGGATGTATTTATTTTGTTAACTCTGTTTTATGTGATTTTGATGGAGACTTGTTAAGTGCTGCTTTTCTGTCCTTTGTCATGCTTACTTTATATTCTGTCTTGAGTGCTGTAGAAAAGATGTGAAGTATATGGCCATATCCTTTTGTTATGGTTAGACATGCTGTTCAAAAACAAGTCCTGAGACCAGAGATGGTGTGAAATAATTTCCTTTTCTATTTTTCTCTATACAGTTACTTTTATTCTTGATTGATGGGGAGATCCCTCATTAGTCATCAATGGAGTTACAGCACCATAGAATAACTTAAACAGGAAGGGATCTCTGGTGGTAATCAGGTCCAACCCTCCACTTAAAGCTGGGAATTTTGGAGAAATAATGGACTTCTGGCTAAAAAACAGAAATGGAATGTGGAAGATGTGCATTAACTTGTCTTCTCTGCCTTAGGTTTCTTCCAGTAATGTCAGTTATATGGTTTATTGTAAAAGACCTGAAGATATTTTATTGTCTAGAGCCTTTTATACTGTGTTTGCTACTTTGCTCAGCTAACATTTCCTTTTCCTGCATTTTGTCTATTTTTTTTGTAATAAACAAACTCCTTTAGGGAAAGGACTAGTTGTAACTCTCTACAACATCTAGTGCATTTGAATCTTGATCATGGTTCATTATAGTAAAAATACTCTTCAAAAAAGATGACAGCACCACCTGCAGACAGGTCTTTCATAAGGATGCTAGATACTAATTTTCTATGACAGGACTGTAGTACAGGATGTCCAGCATCAATCACAAAATGTTCTTTCTTGAAGCAATGAACTTTGGCAATAAATTAGTCACCACTGTCTCTTGCACATGAAAGAAAATGAACGGTAGTGAATAAGGATGCCAGGATTCATCTTATGGAAACAAATGTATGTTATTTTGTTTGCTTCAGTAATGGTCATATTTGCCTCAATAACAAAGTACAAAATGCTACAAAATAAGCCTGCTCTTAGCTGCTTGTCTGCTACCCATCAGCGGTTCATTACTGTGTTGTGGCGGTGTTATGTACAAATGCATGTATACAGCATATTGGATCCCTGCCTGTGTTGATCACTTAAATGAAAAATGTGCACCAAGGCAGCTACAGGCAGTGTGTCAGGCTGAGGTGAAGACCCCTTTAAACATGTACGGGTTCAAACAAGCTTTTTTTAACTGTAATTGCAATTTTTGTCAGCTACTGACCTGGTTCCTTTGCAAAGCAGGGCCTCCTCTACAAATTGCTCTGTGGACTGCAGGTTTCTTGTCCTAGGCTTGTCTTCCCTCCTGGAGAGGGAGAGGCATGTCAAGACCCCTAGGTGCAACAAGGATGGACGTCATTGATGCTGCAGGTCTGCCTGTGCTTCAGCAAGTACGTTCCAGAGTTGGCAGAAATTGAGATATCAAGGGTCACCCTCATATCCTGAAATTCAGCTGGCCTGCTTACTGGGTTAATATGTCATATACATCAAAGGTTTACAGAATAAATTGACAACACCAAAGGGTTTGCAAATGACCTTTTAAGCAATCCTAGCCATCAGTGCAGACTGAAGGCTTACAATCAAGGGCTATGAACTATTTTGGTTGGTTTAGACTAGCATGGATCATTAATGTAGTATGTCAAGAACTGTATATAGGCTTTTGTTCTGGTATACTTCTGTTTCTGTTTTCTGAAATTACTTCTGCTTTGGACTAGTACATAACACAGGTCAATATGGGAACTAGCTAGGGTTAGATGATTTAAGGCTTTGCCTACAGCAGGAAAAATAGGTTTTTAACTTCCTAACTAAAAAAAAAAATCATGTGGAATATCTTCCTGTGTTTTATGTTTTCAGACTTTGGAGGATTTTTACATGTGTCCGGTCTGGGGACTTAAATGGGTGAACTTGTGCTGGGTGCTGTTCAAACACAAACACAGAGGCACGTTCTGCCTCAGAGATCTACCTAGGAAAGATAAAGCCAGGCTGCTTGATCAGCAGTATTGCAGCTGCAGGTGGCTGAAGATGGGAGTGATGCCATGATTATGAGCTGACAGGACTAAGCAGATGTGCACTGTAGCTTAACTATTAGATGCAGGGGGAGAACAGTATATGCCACCAACACAAATATCTGTTTTCAGAAAATCTGACTGGCAGTAAGAAGGACTGGCAAAATATAAAAAAAATACAGAAGCAAGGAATACAGAGAACTGCTATGTGAGTGTGGGTTTTATAGGGTTTTGGGTTTTCTTTGGCTCAGATTCAAAGATATGGCACAATGCTTCCTACACAAACAGCTGTGTGTATGTGTGCCTCAAATTTAGCTTTATTTTAAGAATAGTTTTTTGGGCTAGGTTTTTGCTCCTTCATCAGAACTCTACTCAGGCATGTATCAATTTCAAGGAGACTTCCACTGAAAAAATTTACTGGGTGCAAAATGAAATCTCTAGTTTTAAAGAGAGACTGATTCTGGAAGAGGTAGCATTTTAAGGACTCAGGTCCTTAAAATGCTGAGATGTGCGACCGTCAGGTCCTCCACCTGTTTCAGCAGGCTGTCACTTTACAAGCAAAGGCCGTAAATTATTGATGGTTTCATGACGGCACTTTCAGCCTTTCCGGTTTGAGCTGCCACAGTCTGTGTTTATAATATATAATGCTCCAACACAAAATCGACTGAATTTGTAGCTTGGGTATAGAGCCTCACTGTGTGGGATGTGAGCACAGGAACCTGAACTCTAATTTTCCACCATTCATCCCTTATTCTTTTGACTATAAGCTCTATTTCTTTTAAGCCCTGTTAGCATGTATATACACAGAAAGTGATGACTCCAGCAGATGAAACATATGAAACCTACCCCAAAATCACCAATCCAGCTGCAGTTAAAGTCAACAAGAACTCATCAAATAGGAATGTCTTACCTTCCCACCTCTTCCCCTTTCTTTTTACCTGGCTTTTCTTCCTTTCCCTGCTGCCCTCTTCCCTTCCTCCCACTTTGTGTTTCTTGTCTTCCGTGGAAAATGTTGCAAGTTCTGTTACATCTTGGTGAAGAACGGGGGGAAAAAAATAATATGAATTCCTTTCTGCAAGATGAAAGAACGATGTCCCATCACTTTTACTGATGTTCAAGTCAGGCAAAAACTAAAGAACCTTCATATTTAGAAAGCAAAACAGACTGTAATTCGTACTCCCACTAGATGCAATAATGATTGAATGCTGCCAGACAGTGCTTAGAAAGGTGAGAAATTCTTTCCTAACACTTGTGGATGAAAAATGCAAGGAAATAAAATAATTCTTGGTGTGATTCTGATGAAAATATCCAGAAGTTTTAGTAAGAGTGGAGAGAAAACAGAGCAGAGGGGAAGAAAAAGAGCACAGAAGAAAACTAGCCTGATAGAAAGGGAGATATGATTATGCCTTTTAACAGTGTCAGTGCTGGCATAATTAAGCTGGTATAGGGCCTGGTTTGTGAGCAGTTACTACAGAAGGAGCACTGTTTTCTTTGTACCAAGTCTGATTCCTTACCGATGACTTATTAATGCTTCCAGTCGCTTTGCAGAGGTGGAAGCAGCTGCAGAAAGTCTCCACCAGCAGAGGTGGGCGAAAAGCATGAAACAGGTGCTGGGGAACAGTGAACAGAACTGCAGAAAGAGTGAATTATTAACTCAGCAAACTTTTAACACTTTATTTTAAATTGGCTGGCGAGATTTGGATAGTTCAGGGGATGATTAATCTTGCAGACTCTGTCTGCAAAGCAGGGGCTTTGGCAGCTGCACAGGCTTTGGGTTTCCCCCAATTCCCTTTCATTCCCACCCCAGTTCTACAGGAAGCTTGCATGCTTGCAAGCCTTCGCTTTGAACAGCATCATGATGCTGGTTACCCTTCCCTTCCCTCCTGAGGCTTTTCCTTCTCCTTCCTCATGTGTTTTTCCTTTAACCCAGACAAGTTTAATGGTTGGACTTTGAGCAGGGCCCGAGTTCAGTCTGCCTTGGCAGGACTGTGGGATGGAGGGGGTGGGCGACGCCAAGAGGAGGGCAGCAAGGAGGAGCAGTGCCACAGGAAAGCCCCAATTGCAGCACCATGGCCTTGGAGCTTCTCCACTGTCTGCTTTGTATAAGGTGGCAGTTTTACAGCTTTTCCTTTGGTGCTGGCTAGAGCTGTGTCAGGAAAGTAGCCCCTATTTGCACCCCCACCACCCCTTCCCCCATATACTCACCTGCTTATTCCTTCCTACACGCTCCAGCCATCCTGTGCCCGTGCCTTCATTTGTGTGGCTATGCAGAGAGGGAGACTGGGGTAGAGTTTCAAGATGGAAATAACCACTCTGAGTGATGCAGTGTGATCTGCGAATGACCCAGGCCACGGCATGGTCTCTCCTTGTTTAGCATCATTGCTAGTATAATTGTAATTTGTGCCACAAGATAAAGGGCATCCTTATATCCAACCTCTGTCCTTATCCAAGTGGCTGAATAACATATCCTAGAGCTACCACCTGGCTCAAACTTCTTAAGTCTTATTATAAGCTTGTGGAGCCCATTAATGGAACATTTCCTCAAAGAAGAATATTAGGCTTGTTTCCAGGAGTGCCTGGCTCTACCTTGGGTTCATCGTACCCTGAAACCTCAGATACATCCAGTAACTGACTATTGTGAAAGGAAACTCATAATCTTTCCCACTACCAACAGCTTAGAGTTTCTCCTCTCCAAGGAGATGTTTCAGTGCAGAAGGGACGCCACATGGGGAGGAGGAAGACTAAGAGGGCTTCTTTGGGTCTGGGGATGGAGAGGGCTGTGATAGGGTTGGCAGAGGGCAGCTGGATCCTGATTCCTGAGGAGCTGCAATCTGGGGTAGATCAATGCAGATGAGTAACAAATAGGGCCCTTGAAATGTCAGGAGACAGAGAATGTGTCTTTGCTCTTTTCAAGCCACTGAAAACCTAAAGTCAATAGCTTCTTCTTGTCTCAGCACCTGCTTTAGGAAACCCCTCTACATTCTCCTGCCTCACAGTCCTGCAATGCAGAAGTTGTGAGTGTGGCTGATGTTCCCTCATGCATAAAATGCAGCAGCCTAGAATGCAAGGCCATCGGGGCCACTGCAGAAACACTGGAATTAGTTTGCAAATGTATCAGTTAATGCATTTTTAACAGGTGTCAGAAAGGGTGGCTGTTGTTTCAAAAGGCATTTAATTGGCATTCCAGTTTGTCATTTTTTAATTGCACAAAAATGCAGTGAGAAGTAAAACTGTGAGTGGGAGATTAAATAGGACAGTCTGTCTATGATAAAATGGAGTTTCCCTAATGAAATCTGCTCAGAGGCTGCAAAACTTCTGTCATTTGTTTTATCTCACCATTTAGTTTCTGGAAAGAGGGGAGAAAATGGGTATGCTAGCATAAAAGATAATTTTTTAGTATCACCTTCTGTAGATGTCTAACAGGATGATGTTACAGTAGAGTTCCTGGCAGAGAAACGGTTGACTCACAAAGGCTTTAAGTTTGCTTAGAACTTCTGCACAGTAAATTCACAGGAATTCTTTCAATGCTCAGCATCTGCATGTGTCATATCCAAATCCATGTGCTGACTTCTGAAATGCACTTGCTATTCAACAGCACAAAGCACGACTGTAAAAACTAAAGATCATGAACCTAATTCCTGGCTATTATAGTGATATATTCCCTGCTGTTTGCAAAGAACATCCATAGATTAGTGACTCACCTATTCACAGAGTGCACATGGACTTCTAGTGGGACAAATTTGTGATGGTACCCAAATATATATAGCTAGCTGTGCTATAGGGTGGGTGCCTACAGACACCCACAGTGTCTTAATGCCTAATTTTTAATCAGTGGAGTCCTATTAGTTATGAGTTCCTGCTCATGTTTCATCTGAAAAGCTCTAGACAGCTTTTAATCAATTTTATGATTCAGATACTTTCATTCAAAATTTGGTTTCTGCAAAATATTTTCTTGCATTGACTACAAATCATTATTCTGCAAACCACTTTCTTGGAAACTTTGATATTTGCTGAAATACTAAACATTTACAGTGACATTTAAAGCACTTTTTTTTTTGTTAAACTAAATACCCCTGGGAAAAACTGTAAGATATTTGTCCTTCTGAAATTCACCCATTACTTTGGTGATCAATCATCTCAATTTCCTTCTATTAGAAGTTTGACATTAGCTACAACAAAGCAATTGTTAATGATACATTATTTGTTTGATGGAAGTATCCAACACACAGGACCCTGTGCAAATATGCACTGAAAACTGTCCTTTTCTTAGGAAGATAAACAGAGAAGGTGAACTCAGAGAAACCCAAAGAAGCATAGTTCCAAGTAAATAGTGATGAACTAGTTTAAAACCTTAGCTTTCAGTCAAGTTTTTATAGCACTTAGTTTATATTGCACGTATTTTCTTTCCTCAGCTTCTTGCAGAGGATGTTCGATGGAGAGAATATAAATCTATAAAATTGAAATCTGGCTGAGATTTTGCTCTGGGCACCCGGCTGGCTAAGGAAAGTTGCTTGCTTTTCAGCCATCAGCATGTTGTGTGCTCAGGGCACTCCAGCAACTCGTGGGAGCTGCTCTTGAACTGCATAGCACTATGCTACAATTTGAGCCAAAGCCCAGATTATGCCCCAGATGGGCCTGGCCCTTTGGGTGCCCTGTCCAATACACGCAATATTCAAAACTCTGACCCTTGCTGATAAAGAAAATTGCACTTATTATTTAGGGCTAAACCCTGAAATCTATCAGCAAGTCTTTCACAACCAGCTTGGCTTTGGTGAGATTCTTGCCTGAGTCAGCTTGTTGGATTTTGCCCTTGGGGAGCGGGTTTTTTTCAGTATTTTATCCAGACTGTGGTGTTTACTCTTCCTTAGAAGGAAACCTATAAATGCAGGTGAAATTTCCATAGCCCTCACCTGACAAGCAGCACATAATGAGTTGGATTAATGATACTGCTTCCTTGGGAGCAAAATGGAGACTTTCGCTGCTGCAGTTGGTAATTAGGGATTTCAGCTGTTCTGCACAGAATGAAGTTGAGCTGGCAAAAAGGTAATTACACTGCAGTGCATTAAAAAGCAGGTACTGCACATATAATTACTGGAGACTTTGTGTGTGTGTGTGTGTGTGTGTGTGTGTGTTTTCTTAACTTCATAGTCATTCCCTAACAACAGAAGTAGGGCGGCTGGTGCAGGATGCTTGCCAAGAAAAGCAAATTAGGAGGGTTATTACAAACCAATATTTTCCTGTGTTCAAAGCCAAACTTAACAAATGCTTGCTCGCTCCTGAGAGGGGGAGTAAGGAATAAAACGAGAACCAGAGAGTTGAGTTTTTGAAAGAAATTCAAGTAGTTTGTTTGTGCCTGCGCAGTTATGTTCTGTCCCTGCTTTACCACTAACAACAGCAAAATGACAATATACCAAGGAGTCTCAGAAGGTCTTCAGTATCTATTGCCGTGTGGGGTTGTCTGCCATGCTGGCCATCTCTATGGAGCTTGGCCAGAGCACCAGCAGCCACTGCTTTATTCTTTTGCACTGCAACAGCAAAACTGTGCAGAGGTGGGTGTCCCCTGCCTGGTGGCACTCCGCTGCAGGCCTTGTCCAGTATGTGGGACTGGGAAACACCAGCATTTTAATGATGGTTGTTGTTAGTTACCAGAAACACTCTTGTCTCTCTTGTGACCTTTTGGTTTTGGCATTTAATCTGTTTAAGTTTGCACTGGTTCTTCATTTGGTATATGCTATCTGACGTCTTCATCTCTGTCACATCACCAGTTTCTGTGTGACAGCAACCCCCTCCCCAGCCCTTCTACCTTTGCCTTTATGTGTGTCCACATATAGCACAAAGGACCCCGCTCCCACTGCGAGGAGGGGCAATTCTCTTTTTCTCCTCTCCTTCTTTCCATACCCGTCTCTTAAAAGGGTCAGGAACATGACAGCAGCTCTTTTCACCTCCAAGATCATTTATACACATGGCATCCTTGCCCATGCAGAGCTGCTGGCGTAGCCCAGAGGAAAGGCTGTCTGTGTCAGCAACGACAGTCATTTTCTATGAAGATTAATTTGGAAATTCCCATTGACAGCACCCCTTTTCTGTGGTTCTGCATGGCCGCCGGCAGTGAGGCAGCATTCAGACAGATAACCTCCTGGTGCAGTGAGTCCTGGGCCAGCGCATCGAGCTGCCATGCCACGCTGTCACCCCGCTTCCCTCCAGCTTGGCAGCTTATGCATAGCCTATACCTCTGATGTTAAAATTACTGGAACAAACAAGCCAGAGATTGGTTTGATGGAGAAATTAATTACATTTGTGAGCATATTCAATGTATATTCATTTTCTTGCAGAACAGGGCAGCGTAGCCTCTCAGACCACGTTGAAAGGTGAGGAATTCTGGGCTGGGTTTCCCCATCAACTGTGATCGCTGACCTGAAGCTGCCTCCTTGGTGTTTTGCATTAGAAATATATAAATTCAGCAAGTTAAACATTTGCTGAAGTGCCCAACTGCTGGTGAAGGGGCGCTCAGCAGGACATAAGGCACCACTCTGTCTCCCCAGCCCAGAAAGCACATGCTGCATCTCTCAGCAGGAAGGGAGGATGGGGAAACATCCCCTGCAGTTCCTCAGGCTTTCAGTGTGTGTACAGAGATAGTCAAGAGTGACTGCATCTGAATTAAAAGGGAAAGTGATGATAATGCTCTAGTGTCATGACAGGTGCTTCATCCATACTTGGGTAGATCAAATTAGCCTTGCAAGACACCACACAGCAAATCACTTCTAGGTACAATACACAGAAAACGAATTAGTAGCTGCGTTTGGTAGAGAAGTTGAGGGCATTAGACCTTGGAGATCACAATTTATATTGTTCATCCTCTTTTATCATACATGTGTGTAAAGGTGAAAGAGAGGGTTAGCCTTCAAAGACACCACACCTGCCTGTGGAGAAATTCATAGAGGAATTATACTTGTCAAGCATGTGTTTAGGGTGAAGTTATCACTCCAAATATGAGCAAAGAATGGAGATGTCAACAATCTACTTCTGTATCTGAAAAGCTGCTAAAGAGTTTTTTTTCCCCCATGTATGCAGGGAGAACAGCAAATAGTAGTGCGATGCCTTAGAAGGGAATTTCTTTGGATGTACAGTACGCTTAAGTGCAGAGAAAATAATGGACTAGTGAAATGCTTACTTGGTCGTATCCATCAAATTTCCTCAAAACCCTAAAAGCCAACACTGAAATTTTATAGCCTCAAAGAAAATAAAGCTGAGTGGCATGCTGCAACATAAAAATATGCAAAATGTTTTCAGCATATACATAAAAGTGTAAACTAAAACTCTTTTCTGTGTAGCCAAATACATCACAAAGAAGTAAATACAATAATTTGTTGTTGATACATGTACATCTCTCAGGGAGAGTAATTTCCACCTAAGGAAAAGTGCTGCTCTATCATTAGCAAAACAAGAGTAACAGTGAATGCAAATGAGGTCATGTTTTTACTGATTGTCCAAATTGTGAGTCTGCTGCTGGAGTTGTCGTACTGAGCATCCTGCCTGAGGGAGGAGTCCTGAACTGCTTTCTGAGAAGGTGGCACTGAGAATAAGGGAAGTCTGCTCATGCTTCATGTCCTAAATTATTAATCTATGTCCTCCTGCCATTTTAAAACTGTAACATGATTGCTGAGGTGTTAGGGCAGGCAGGTTTGCCCTGCCACCTGGAAAACCTCAGTTTATTTCATGTTCTTCCCTCCATCCCCCCTTACAAAAAAACCCATTCAAAACCCTGAAGATTTTTACAACCAGTACTAATAATCTACTTCCAGTTGTATTTTCTCGGTTACAAAGCAGTTACAGAGTAATTCCATGGCTCTTTTGACATAGGAAGTCCTTTTTATACTAGTCTGCATTGTGTCTAATATTGAATCCAATTTGCACGTGCTCAGATACAACGTTGTCCAAAAGCAAGACTACTGGAAATTGGATTCTTAATAGAGCAGAACATTTGCAGCAGAATAACTAAGATTATATCTGCACTTATCACTGTAGACTTTACATCTTAATAATAGAGGATCCATTGCTGAAAAAACAAGAATGCAGTTCTACATTACAGGATGTAAGGCTCATGGAATGCTGTTTACTGTATCAGGCATAGTTACCTGAAAGCTATCCAAAATGTTTAGTGCAGTATAACACGATGCTTCCTATGGCATCCTGACAGTCCTGTTGCAGGCAGTGAGGGCAGCAGTGTTGTGGGGATAGGGAACCCTTTGATTAGACAGGAGGGAACAAGATGGTGCTGATGAAATTCCTCTAGATCAATAGGTCCTGGGTTAAATATTGCCATCAGATTTGTCATTTCAGGGTCTCTGCAGACTCGGGTAGCTTGCACTGCATTGATTTCTTTTCTCTAGACACATTCTCAACTATTTCATGATAATGAGAGTTTATAAAATCTTTTTTTCCCCTCTCTTTTTTTTTTTTTTTTAGCAAAAGCTTAACTTAGTGCAATTCTACAATAGTAGCTGACATTGTGATGTGTCCTGGGACACAACAGGTTGCCATAGTCCATCAGCAGATTTAATTCAGAGGATTTTGGGGGGAAAAGGCACAGAATTTAAACCATTGTTATAAAGAAAAATCACCATGTCCCCTTGTTTTTTCCTTTGCCTTCTTGTCACTATCACGATGGAATTAGAGCCTTGGTTACTATCACTCTGAGCCATGGTGCTTTAAATCCTGTTTACAGTCTAGGACGTGAGAGTCATCACAGTCTGATATCACATTAAATGCATGGAGCCTGCGGAAAACATGCTTGATTGCATGTTTTTCAATGTGCTAGCTCCTTTCTTGTGTTGAGAGCAATGAAGTAGCAGTGCTTGCTGTGGCTTTGCAGACCTGGACCTGGACCTTGACCGTGGGGACAGGGTGGCAAGACACGTCAGGCTCATGGCACGCACTGGCCATGTTTTATGATGACCCCATTGGTACTCATTCCTGAGTACAAAACTTTCACTTTCCCTTAAATTGTTGCTGATTTTCCCCAATGAGGTTAATTCCAGGAGCTTTCCCATGTCTTGTTTTATGCGGACTGTCTGAGGGAGAACAGAAGGTTTTCCTGCTCCTTATAGATATACTTCCAGCCAAGCAGCCTTGGAATCTTTCCTGTGGACACATTTATGTTTAACAGTTGTACGAAAGAATGAGGATTCCTCACCAAAGGTGGTATACAAAGAGGCAATTTCCACTCCTCAGTAAGACCTGGTATGTGGTTTAAACAAACTGGTCCTTGCTAATTCTGAATTTTTCCAGAGATGGATTTCCACCCTTTAGCAAATGTGGAAAAAAGAGAGTATTACACAAAACAAACTTTCTTTTCTTCATATCTCTAGATCTTGCTAGATCCCTTTCTGTTCTGCCTGGGTAGTTTAGGCTCATTTCTGTCAGAGATCTACATTAAAGGTTATAAGGTTCCTTTGTTACACACAAATGCAATATCACCAATAATTTTAGCTCTGGGCTAATAAAAACCAGCTTCTGCTGGATCCTATAACAACGTCCAACTGCCTGGTCTTACGACTCTGCAGGCTATTTCTAAGCTGTGTTTTTAGTCTCTCTTCAAAAAAGCTGTCATGGATTTGGAAAAGGCTTAGGAGAAAAGGTATGAGAATGATATGAGGCTTGGGGAAATGCCTTATAGTGGGAAATTAAAGAAGCTTGATCTAGTTTATCCATGGGAAGGGAAGGAGTCAATTTGATTACCGTCTAGAAGAACCAACATGGAAAACAGACTTCTGATTCTTCATAGAATTTTGATCTCCATATTGTTTATTCTGTTAGATCAGAGGGTTCGATGCTGAGTTTAATATGAAAAAGATTGTTATGCGTAATTAAGCTCTGTAGCAACTTGGGAGAGTAGTGGATTCTTTCTCACTTGTAATTCTTTAATTCAGTAATACCTACCTCTTTTATACATGTTTTTCTTTAATATATTATAAGGCAAAGAAAAATAGATACAGGTGATGCCAAGACAGGGAATCTATGTAAAAGTGTGTTATGGCTCAAGCAGATGTTTTAGGCTTCATTTAAGAGAAATAGGTTCATTTTCTCTGCTCTGGGTTACGTGAAAGGTCAGAATAGACAACAAGAATGCTGCCTTCTTGCCTTACAAAAATAAAGCTAAAAATATGATCAGTTAGTAAAATAGGCTGTTTTGAATCAAGGGGTGCTACTAAGCAAAGAAATATGTGGTAAATACATACAGTAGGAGAGAAATGACCAAATCAAGGATTTTCCTCAGAAGATAGATTCCTGTCTTGTTTCCTTCCATCTTAGCAGACCTTGTCAATTTGAATGACTGGTGGTATTGAACTGATAATGGCCAATTATGCTTTATTGGCTCCATTAACATATGACAGTTGTGCAGAAGTAAAGGTCACATGCTGGTGCTGGTTATCTGGCGAAAGGCCGGTTAGCCCAATGATTCTGCAGAGATTGATTAAGCAACGTGTCTTGACAAGGCTTGCAACATCCCTGCAAAATAATCAGACCTCTGGGAACTTTTAAGATTACCAGCATGAGCCTTGGATTCCTGTGGGTGTATTTATCACATGGGATCCTCACCACAGTGTGGCTATTAATACACAGTTGTTTGCATTAAAAATATCCCTTGGAAGATTCATCTGGTCTGTTTGTCTTGTTATAAAAAAATCCAGTAAAACCACACTGCTGACTTTAAACCTCTACTTCTTATGCTTAATACTGTTCCTTGTCTGCACCCAGGTACAAATAGAAGTCCACATGCCACCTATCTCATCACATTTGCACCGGCAAGTAAAAAAATTTGGCTCCAGCATTAGAGCTGTCGGGGATCGGTGGCCTAGCACTGATGACCCGTCTCTCCTTATAAAGCAGTCAACAGGTGAGAAACTCTCCCATAAATGACCTAAACAAACTGATACAGCCTGTCAGTGACAGTGTGTTTTCCATGCTCTGCCAGAGACAAGAGTTTTCCATAGCTTTAGGGTGCAAATCTTTTTACAAACTCAGTCTATTTCTTGCATGGCAGAGAAAAAAAGGAAACGGTCTTCTCTCCCTATGGCAGGAGGCAGAGACTTTCGAGCAGCATGCCACAGCTGTGGCCTCTGCTCGCCAGAGTGCGAGAAAAAGGACTGCCTGCTTACACCTGCATGCAGATCTGTCATTCATGCGGCAACGTTGCCACTTGTGCTTTCTTTACCGTTCACCCTCTGCCTGTGCTTTTTTGCCTGGTCTGCCCTATGCTCTTGTCCAAGGAAAGATGAAGATCAATTAGTTGCTGAAAAATTCAGGTGCTGCCAGAATCCAGTTTCTCTGCTCATTTTTACACCTTTCTAGAGTGGAAGAAAATGCCAGAATTGAAACCATCAGTCTTCATGTAGGCTGATAACACGCTACACATGGAAAGTTCTTGGCAGAGCTTGATTAGCTTAAGCACAGGGTCATGTTAATTGTATCTCTGTGGCTTTTGGATGAAGCTAGGCTACATGCAGGCAGCTCAAAGCCTGGGAAAACCAGTTTCCCATCGTCTGCAAAAAACCTCTGTGGACATAGCCTGAGCGATTCAAGTTATTTCAATTAAAAAAATAATTGGGATTAGCAATTAGCTCTTTATTTCAGTGGGCTTTGGCTGTGGTTGAAGGCACGTCCATATGCAGTACCTGGGAGATACCTGAAATAGATATGAATGAACTCCTTTTCAGTAGCATTAATGAGGCTCTGCAAAGCGCTGCTCTGATGTGGCTGCACTGCTGTGTTCCCCAAGTGCCCTGCTTCGTCCTGTCTTGTGTAGGTGCTTCTTGGAGTACGATGCAGGAAGTAAAAGCCCTATGTAAGTAGTCCACATTCATGCAAATAATGCTGTTGTCATCACTGATATGATTTGCATGGTGTAAGGCTTGAAATTTTATCAGTCTTTTCTCCTAATTTAGGATTTTTGTTTAGCTCTTCTAGGAGACTTTCCAGATTATGCACTGGGAGGAGTGAACAGGACAACAGACAGAGATCTGAATTTTCTAAAAGCTGGAATGAAAGTCTTCTCAGCTTAATAGCTGATTACTTCTGCATACTCAGTCTGCGTGGAACCTTCCTGGGTGGATCAGGCAATACCTGTAGACTCGAACTGCAAATTTTTGGCTTGTGTAGACACAGGTTTTTGCACACAAAAGACAAAAATCTTAAGAGTCAAATTTGAGAATCTTGCTCACTTCATATACAGGGTTTGTGGGTGGTGAGGGTTTTTTGAGTGTTGGTTTGTTGTTTTTTTTTAATAAGGTCCATAGTAAGGCAACTGAGAGGGGAACTGAGAAAACAGGTTGTAGAATACAGATATGATTGGAACCAGTTTAGTAGCTTAATCTGATTCAAAGAAGACAATTTAGCAGTATTTCAGTCACTATTGCTTTGACTGGATTTAAGATAGTTTTACTGGGAGTGAGGGCATGTTAAAGGTGGATGATGTTTTCTGGAAGTATAATAAAATGTTAGTCCAGTAGCACCCCTTATACAAGTGGCCTTTCCAAAGGCAGCTGAAGTGTTATCTATTGAATAATGATGCAGTGAACAACTATTGCTTTCTTGCTCTGGCATCCATCAGACTACATAATTTCTGCATCAGTCTTTCTGCGTAACGTAAAATGTCATTTTAATAGAGCAGTGACATGGGATCAATAGTGCCTGCTTTGAAATTAACTATATTTGTCTTGTACTGCTTGGTGGATCTTGAGGGGATGACGAAGAAAGCAGAGAATATTCAGAGTAATATAAAAAGTGAATAAAAATGTGTTTCAGTAGTAGTATTGAAGCATCAAGCATTAAGGAGTTTGCTGTCCTGAGACAATATTCTGATCTTCTGAGACAGGCTTTGAGTCTACCTAAATGGATCATTTACATATTTGCTACACACACACACACTCACATACAGATTTCCATAAAGACATAAAGTGATATGAAACTATCTCATGTAACAGTCCAACAAAACATACGTACCTATCGGCCCTGATCATGGCGGAACTCAGTTGTACTCCGTATTTTTAAGTGAAGTAGTCTTCTAAGGAGAAGACATTCAGTGAAACAGTGTCTTATATAAACAGTAAGATGTGGGACCTTTACCAAATGCACTGAGGCTTTTAGAGAAAAAGTTAAAAAGACCTTTATGAATCCAGAATTAGTGATATTAATTTCAAAATATGTCCCCTCTTGTTTTCATGGTCGCTTCAACCCACAACAACAACATTTTGCCATTTGAGCTAATTTTATACTAGGTTGTAGGGACTGTGATGGGTCCATTTTTTCAAACTACATAGACAACTGAGAAACAATTGTAGCTGGTCAACAGAATGGGCGTTATTCTGGCACAGTATCACATGCTGAATCTAAATTCAGTTAGAGGGCACTCGCAAATCATATGTATGCACATGGGTGAAATAGAACTGATGAGTTTATAAATCAACTGGTTTTTGCACAAATGGAAAAAGGTCTTTAGAAATCCACCACATTGCCACCATCATTGCCAAACAAGCAACTTCTTATAATCTCCTGTCTCTTCATAACTGTATTCCGCGGCTCAGTATCTCACGTAGCTGAAGCCAAATCTATCAATAAGGTTGATTTCTGGGTTGGATGATTTCATGACAAAAATGTGGGTAAGGATGACTTAGAAACTATGCAGAGGATATAGAAATATGGTAATTAAATCAACATACACTTTCCCTAAATTTCTTCAAATTTAGAGCTCTGCAGGGTAAAGGGAACTGAAAGCAGACATGAAGCTTGGTGAAAGGGAGATTCAAGAAGCAGAGGAATAGCACAGGCATGGAGATGAGAACCTGTAGGAGAAAGGGGGAATTACTATTATTAAAGCATCGTCTATCCTATTTTTCATTAATCTTTTACTGGTTTTCACAAGGTATAAAATTGATTTCATTTCTATTGATCTAATGGTATATCCTTAAATACTTAAATATAGTCTTAAATCACAGAATTACAGAATCACAGGTTGGAAGGGACCTCAGGGATCATCTAGTCCAACCTTTCTAGGAAGAGCAGAGTCTAAATAAGATGGCCCAGCACCCTGTCCAGACGACTCTTGAAGGTGTCCAACATGGCTGAGTCAACCACTTCCCTGGGGAGATTATTCCAATGGTTGACTGTCCTCACTGTGAAAAATTTCCCTCTGGTGTCTAATCGGAATCTTCCCAAGAGCAATTTGTGTCCTTAAATTTCAATAGTCTTTTATAATTTTCTTACTGGCAATGAGCATTGGTCATGTTCAGATAGGACAATGTGTGTATTTTGACCCATCATAATATCTGTGAATGCTGCTTCATGCCAGCTCTTCCATATCAGAGCCCCTAACCTTCATTATCAACAGAGCAAATTGGTCCATTTATTTGAAAATCACACACACAAAAAGAAAGGGCATTGATGGTTTGTATCTTAATAAAGGGATGTGAAATCTACAGCGATGTTAACCAATTTATATTAGTCTTGAAAATTAATAAATATTCCTGGCTGTAATAACAGCCATAAGTTCAGGTGCAGAATTTCAGGAAGGCGCACCAGGAACAGGTATATACATTAAAACATCTGAAAATGGTAGTAATCAATGAAAAGTTAAGGGATAACTAGTGCTCAAATTTAGTCAGCCTAAAGCACTTTACCAATATGAGGCTGTACTTTGTGTGTGTATACACAGTATGTACATATACTACATACAGGTATATGTGTATATATGTATACAGTGACAGTCTGGGTAACAGGTGGAAAACATGGGCGTCCTTTGAAATCAGTGGAGAGTCAGAGATCCTAAAGAGCTATTTCTGAATGAAAGCACTTTTGGACATTGCTTTCTTTCCCTAAACATATATAGCATTCTGGCTTTGCAATTATCTAGGCATTGCAATCAAACCAGAAATGAACTGCAACGGAGCACAGTACCGCAGCTTTTCTGCACTTGGTATTTGTTGTGAGAATCTTAATGGGAGGTTTGTTTTGGTTGTTGAGATCATCTCTGTGGGGAATTTCTCATCTCTTTGGAAGACTGGAAGTAGAATTACTGGCTGAAAACTACCTGAGCGAGCAGAGCGAGTGGTGTGCACTCAGCTTTCAGACAGCTTTTCTCTTCTCAGAAACTCAGTTCTAGTTCCAGAAAAGGATGCCTGGAAAGCTTCTTATGTTATTTCTGTGCTTATCATTGCTCTCAACATGTCAGCAGGATGAAAGCCACTATAGAAATGTAAGATCAGTAATATCGTCCTTGTTTTCCTCAGTATGGAGTGAAAAAGGGGTCATGGAGAATGATGCTAACAAAAATGTCTGGAGAAAGATGAATAAACATAGATGTATGACTTCTAATGAAGATTTTGACAGTTTAGATTGGAAACGACATATCAAATCAAATACTTTCTTGCTCTGTCTTAAATCACTGCTGGCTGCAGCACCACTATTGGTAACAGAGAAACGGCAGCACTGGGTCAGACCAGTGGACCATACAGCATTGTTTTCCCTCATCTTGTCTGGCAATGTGGTACTGAAACATGTTTAAAACAAAAATCCAGAGTAGGGCAGATGCTGATTTCACCTCGCCCTGCTCCATTTGCATTGCTTTTTTATGGCTATGACTTCAGTGAGGTCCCCGGAGTCACATCTGCTTGCGACTACTGTCAGCACAGAGACTGGAGAGGAGACCTGGCAGAAGGGGCTGTCAGTACGGGACCTACCCCCACTTCTGCTGCCGGCTTGAGCCATGACCTTGGACTAGCTGATCTGTCTCCCTGTGCTGGTTTTCCTGGGTGTGAAAAAATGAGAGCAGAATAATTCTGAACTACCTTACAAGGCTATTGGGGGTCTTAATGAATATTCGCAGAGCACTTTGAGACCCTTGAATGAAAGAAGCTATAAAAATGCAAGATGTTATTATTTATTTATTAAGGTCCTCTGGGTTTTGGCCAACAGCATGAATTGTTGACATTTAATTATTGAAACAGTATGCCTATTAGACCCCTTATGGTAGGAAAGAGATAAATAATGCAGAAGACTTCAGAAAACCTGGTCAATACCCTCTCGAGATCTGAAGTAAATATACCAGACACGTTGCTCAAGCCTAAAAAGAACTGAATAATTAAACCAAGGAATGAGATCAGTTGTTCTGAATGCTCTTTATAGTTCGTGCACAATGTTCTACAAGTTATTTATTATTATTCCATTACTTACAAGCAGCCTTTTCTAAATGAATACCATACAGCTCACCTATAATGGTGTCTATATTGTGTGAATGTACTAAGGACTGGTGAAAATGTATGAGCATTTTAGGTTATTTGAGCAATTACAATGTTTCTTCCTCATATCTTGAAGCTTTAAGGGTTTTCAAGAAACCTTATCATAGAAGCAATTAATACTTTTAAATATTCAATCAATCATCTTGATATGAAAAGAAAAAAGGATTTAGATGCTCAGAATGCTTTTGAAGAAGCTGCTTAAAAAGAAGGAAATGCCTGTGCAGTCACATTAATTATACAGTGTACTTTAGATGATGTTTTTCATCCAAGCATTGCAAAGTTTTTATAACTGTTGAGGCTTAAAGTCACTGCAAGGCAAAGTACATAATTTACAGTACTGATGGATGAACTGAGACACCGATGTGTTAGAAGAAAGCCTGTGACAGGATCTTGGGTGCACAGCAAGGAAACAACAAGGAAATTCTATTCCTCCTCTTCAGGGCATACTTCCTCCTTTCCAAACTATTGAAAAGCAGCGGTGTTAACATTTATGGAGGGCTACTAGATGGGAGACACACTTCAGGAAACTAGCAAATGCAACACCTTTTGCCCCATGTTTTCAATCGCTTGCTCATTTTAACACCTGGATTTTGGTGGCACAAAGATTTATAAATAGGTGCAACTGGCCGACTCTGGCAAGTCCCTGTTTATCTGATGCCGTGCCGCAGGCTGTGTAGATTTGAGATTAGAACTCCTCCATCTCTGTGACAATGCAGTGATGCGTGGACTTGATGCTATGTGAAACATCTGTGGACATGATGCTAAATGAAACCTCTCACTGAGCAATGTGATTTTAGCAGTGATTTGAATGGAGATAATTTTTTTTGCCAACTCTCTTGCAAGACGTTAATTCAGGAATTTATCCGTTGCAATAGATCATAGTGATTTTGACTAACTTAGAGCTATTAATTAAATTATTATATTCTGTCTGTCATTTCAAGTAGGAACAGTATCTCTCTTCTTTTCCAGCTGCATGGCAATTATATCACAGCTGACCGTACTGAAGGAACGATGCTCTGTGCAGAATCATGCAAAGTGTAATTCGCTGTGCATTGATTAACTGGCATCATCTCCATAGTATCTCACCTATTTCTGCCTGTCTCTTGTTAAACTACTGACCATGTCTGACCCTGCCGCAGTTATCAGATATGACAAGTTCACAGCCTTAGGTAGTGTGACTCAGAAGTAGTTGGGGAAAGGGAGAACAGCCAATTTCTGTGATGGCTGTAGAAGAGGATTAGTAAATTCTACAGATATGAATGATTCCTTCAAGCAATGCAGCTACTGAGCTAAAGAATACTGGAAGAAACTAACAATTCAGACTGAAAGTCCTCTGGCTGGGGCAAATGATGCTGCTGGATGCTGTGCCTCATTTGAAAGGATGGGGGCTGAAAGGATGGAAAACCTTATTCTCCTTCTTTTTTGCTTACCTAGCTGCGGTATTTCAAGGTAGCCAATGTACTTTTATATTAGATGATATTTCCCATATATTTGTGATGTAAGACAGAATCTTAATACTTCTACTGATACGAGCAAAGAAAAAAAAAATCATGTAATATTGTCCCTAAACTGTTACTCTGAACTTACTCCAGCATAAGTTAAAGGGTTTTCCTTCTCTTTGTGTTCTGTTATAAAATAGCTACCAATGAATGAACAGGTTTTTAAGCGCTTAGTGATGTGTTTGGCTCAACTCTTGCAATTAAGCTTTCAAAACATTTGCTGTGTTATTTAAATGATAGGCATTTCACACACTGCAAGTATATGGCATTTTGGAAGAGTCCAGCAATAGCACTGTGAAGCGTGACTTCCATTTGACTATATCACCAGTAAGCACTGTGGTTAGTGTGAAGTCTAGGAATTAAATTGTTCGTGCCATAAACCAGGATAGTGGAATACTGAAAACAGAAGCCATACCCCAAAACACATCCTGTGCTAAAAAATCCAGTGCCTTCTGGGGTACCTGACAGAATGCAAAAGCATCCCCATGATCAACGCCTTTCTCTAATGATTCTGGTTTATTGCCTTAAAGCTTAAAGATAATCTGAGAGGAGAAAAAAAAATAGTTGTTTGGGGGGCTTAAAAAATGGATGGAAAGATCTAGGGTCAGTCTGTGGCTCAGGCATTGACTTAGCTTAGTGATGTTAGATAAATCAGATTCTCTTCCTTTACCTTGCTTTATTCATTGAGAGGGAGGAACAAGCATCTCTGTCCTTGTTTAGTTAAATGGTATGCTGTCTGGAAGAGGGAGCCTGTGACTGTACAGTGCTAAACACAGTAGTTCCTGTAGCTTGAATAAGACAGTGAGTTTAACACAAACTTTAGGAGTACTGTGGTATGGACATGGCAAAGCAGGCAGAAAAGGATCGGGATATTAAAACTACTGCATTTTTTGAGAACCAAGGTCTTGTATTAATTTCTTCCTGTCATTAACTTTCCTTGTCTTACCAATATTTGATGTAGGATGTGAAGTCATATCTGATATTGATTGCTGTGTAGTCTGAAGCACAGATAAGTGTCAGCTTGCATTAAACCGCAGTTAGACCTCTCCTCTCCTCCCCAGCCCTCCCCCTTCCCCTCAGTGCTTAAATGCCGTAAGTAGGTCATTGCAGAACTGGAAGCCGTATTTCTTCCTTCTCCCCCATGCGGCTGCTGGAATTGCAAAGCAGAGCATCAAAGCTGGAGTAGCCAAGCTCACCTCCAAAAGATAATTAGCAGATCTCTGGTTTTGTGCAGTGTGCTGGAGGGTAAGCTACAATTAGAGATGGATAAATACGCTGGTGTTTGGAGTCGTCACGTTTTTAAAAACAATTCCTGTTTGAGACTTCAATAGATGCCTGTTTTATTTGGCCAAAGCAGTGCTCAGACTCCCAGTTCAAATGCACTGATGGGGTATATAGTGAAGTAATGGAGAAGCGGATGGCTTCAATCCTGTATTTTGAAGGCTTGGCTAAAACATAAACCAGAAGTAACAAACTGAAACTGAGGAGGAGAAGAGAAATGAGGTTTCACTCAAAACTCTGTCGGGTGAAGTGCAAAGGGCCAGGAGACACGTGGTGAAGCTGTAATCCAGCCAGTGCTGGTTGGTTTGCTTTTTGGCTGTTTTGGCACCAACCCCATTACAGTGACTATATGAGAACAGCTGTTTGCAAACACCTGATTTCTGGATGCACTTAACATAAAAAGTATTTAAACTTTTAGAAGATTGAGCTGGAGAATTGGTTGGACTAGGGTTTGTTTATAAAAGTTTAGACAAGCTGCTAGGATTAAGCATAGCATAAGAAATTAGCGTATCTAGACTATCTTCCCGACTCCGCTAGGAACTTTCTAAATGAGCTCCCGGTATGAACTTGTGCAGTAATGTAGTCACCAAAATAAGGATTATGGCACTATTTCAAAGTCTCTAGTATGTCATTGTACTCTAGTGATCATGAGATAAACTGATAAGCAGTGTCACAAAAATCTTTATTAACAAACTAAATATTGACTCTCATTGTTATTTTAAGCATTATACCAACATACTTTTTGGGTTTTCGCTGGGTTTGGTTTTGGTTTGTTTTTTTTTTAAAGTGGGCTAAACTTTCTTACCTTGGTCATAAAGATTGTCTTAATAACTGGACAGTTAAATGATGGAAGTTTTATCCAGAAGTCTCTTGCAGCCATAAATACACGTTGTCATTCATCACTGGAAAGGGCTAAACCTGCAGGGACTATTTGTCACATTTTAATAATGCTAATTACATTCATTGGCAGCTACAGCCAGAAGATTTTAATCCAGATGGTTTTCTTTCAGGTTAGAAAAAAAGTATACATAGTCCTAAAATTAAAAACCCTAACTTTTATCTATACATAGTACCCTGAGACCTCACGTGACCATTAAATGGGAGATTACTGAGGGCGTTTTTGGAGATAGCTGTGAAATTCTGAATGAGCCATGACTTGTCTCAGGATGGGATGTTCAAAGGAACTAAGGGTCCTGAGTGCAGCAGACCCAGGGGAGGTGCAGCCCTGTGGGATGTCTGTAGCCCGGGGCCTCGCCGTCATTCTGCACCTCACCCCGTAGAACGGAGTAGAGAGTTTGGCAATGCACATCAGATTTTAAATGGTAGGTCGAGTTCAGAGCTGAGGTAAGTCTCCCCTGAAGTTGTGCCAAGCTGGAAGTGGCCCTGCCTGTAGTAACTCTTTGCACATTAGTGATCTTTTTATGGGTCTTCATCTAGTCTTGGAACAAATGTGCATGCTGGCACTGTGCTGCTGGATCTTGACTGCTACACTTTACTCGTTTCCTGAAATAGGGTAATAGAGCTCATTCCATATAGGGTTTGTTTTTTCTTTTTTTTGTCCTGGGCTGCCTTGTCAAAAGCAAGGCTAGTTTATTCAGTTTCAGTTGAATCCAGATTGACAAACACAGGGAAGATATCAACTCACAGTAAAAGGCACCCCTGCTCCACTGGGAAAAGTTTATATATCTCTAAACTCTTCCCTATTTTGCCATCAGATCATTCTGATCACTTTGCTTTATTTGGATATAAGGCCTCCAGTTCTTGAGTTTTCTGAATCGTTTTTCTGTAGGTTTCTAATCTGTGCTAAATCCTTGTGGGTATCTTTTTTTTTTTTTTCTTTCTTTCTTTCATGAGAGCTGTCTAGCTCTGTTGGTTACGTGTCCCTTTTTGTGCCTTAATTTGTGGAACAGGATAACGCTACTTTCTTCCTTTGAAAACCATTGAAGAGTTACAGCTGGAAAGGAAGCTAGGCATCATTATTTTTTCTTGCTGTATGGGGAGCTCCCTTTCTGTGGCAGAAATAATAACATTCATTCTTCATTAATTTAAATTACAAATAGAAAATTGGTAGTTTCTCTGCAGAGATGGTGACAACATGGCAGCTCTAAAGTGCAACATGCAGAGTCAGACCCTCTGCTGATATAGCTCAGTGTATTCCACTGGAGGTAATGAAGCTGTGATTTACAGCAGGTAAGCACCTACAATATCTCTAAAAGCCCTCTCCACAATCTGTCACCTGCTATTGTGGGCTCAGCAGCAGGATGAGATAATAGGAAAGATAAGGAATTATGGAAAGGCTCATTTTCTTCTAACATAGGAAAAGCAGCTTGGTCAGAAAAGCAAGGCATAAGTTAGTCCATCTGTTCTCCAAGGAGCACTCACTCCAGAACCCTGTCCAATACCTCTCGTCTTGGGCCTCTTATGGTTTGCCAAAACTTCACGGTCAAATTTTCAAGCCAGCATTTCAGGTACTTGTTAACCAGAAAAGGGTGCATGACAAAGTGCACTAAATGAGTTTCCTGAGTCTGCGTGGCACAGCTGTGCTTAACCGGGGGCTTAGGATAGCTCCAACCTACACCTTCCACCCGTAGCATTCAAAGACAGCCTTGCCCTTGCTCCATCGGGGCATGCCGGCAGCTGTAGCAAGGGCAGAGGAAGCTGCCCTTGTTGGCTCTGCATTAGCTAAGAAAATCCTGCAATCTTCCTTGCCCATTGCCCAGTTGGAGTGATGCAAAAAGAGCAGATGGCATTAAATAATTTGGCTGATGCTATTTTCATTATTCATTCTGCTGTAGATCTTTTGCATAAAATCTATGGTTTGGCACTTACTATAGCTTTTCAAAGAAATAATATGCACACGGTAGCAAAACCAAAATATTGAAGAAACAATTTTTTTGTATTATTGGGGTTGAGATATACCATCTACTTTTCACTGGCATTTTCAAACTATTTTTGAGTTTAGTTTTAAATTTACTATGAATATTTTCATCAGAAAATAAGTCCAACAATCAATAGCTTTTCAGTTTTTGTCAATCACCTTTAATTAAATAGCCTTAAAAGCCTACAACTTTTGTATTTTTAAAGGTTTGATTTATTTTTTTTAATCAGAAAAGATGTGTTTTACCTTTAAAAGAAAAAAAATTTCCCCCAATGTATGGAAAACTGGTTTTCATTTGTATAAAAGGCAGAAAATGTTGAATGACAGTATTCAGCAACTACCTTCTGAAGGTGTGTTTCTTTGTTTTCTATTCTTGTTGAGTAACCATGGAAAGCTATTTATTGTTTGGTTACACTGGCTGAAATGGGTAAGATATCACTGGCAAGAAGGTGGTGTTTCCTTTTCAGTTGGCATCAGACAGGCACTTCATGAGTCTAATCTAACACCTCATCTAATTGATTTCCTTCCAGATATTTTATTTCTTTAATTCAACCTGCAAAAATACCACAATTTTTCCATGTGCCTGTTCTTTCGGACATCCCCTATTCAGGTGACAGATCTCTATTTCATATAATTAGAGATGATATAAAAAGCTGCAGATTTCAGATCTTTCTCATCAGGGAACTGTCTCCTGGGCCATGAAGCAAAAGTTTTAAATGGTGTATTTCCTGTAAAGGATAATTAGACCACTTTAAAGAAATTCCATAATGAAATAGAATGTTGAGTTAATGTAGAAAAGCACACTAGGTGTTTCCCTGAACTCACATAGAGAGCACAGAGAATTATTTCGATGTGGCAGCTGATATTATAGTGCTATCCTGTCATTATCTTCTTTCTGAGGTCCCATAACTGGGGCTGAGCTAAGCAGTTTAAAAAAAAAATCAGAAATTTCCTCTTTAATCCTGCACATAAATCTTGGCTGAGTATTAAACTTGAATTTTTTCCAGCCATTGAATTATTTTGGATATGTTGTTTTCCATGCTTGTTATCCATTTGGGACAGGAAGGGGAAGTACCAAAAATACAACAGGAAATTTGGATGAAGATCTATATTAGCAGGAAAAGTATCTCAGAGCACCAGCTGAAGATAAATTATTCACCACTTTAAGTTCAAAATGGCATAAATTTGAACCTGGCTTTTGATCCTCAGCCTACTTAGATGTGCAGAAATATGTTTAAATAGACAGAATCTTTAAGTGATTGTCATACATATATATATGACATTACTTAAGTAAGACCGATGCTTTTTCTTTCCTGAACTAGGAGGGAGATTGGCTCTAGGCTTTTTTTAGTGATCTTGACATAAAAAAAAAATTTTGTTACTATTTCAATTTGCGTTCCTGAATCATCTTGAGCAGTGCATACAAGACAACCCTGTTTTATGGATATTAAAAATGTTAACAGATTGACATAGTTTTTCCCCTCATCAGAGTCTAAGGAATGTAAGCCCTTTTGAGGTCAGCTTAAACACTAAAGTTCTGCCTTTATAGTATGTGTAGTAAGAGAACAGCGGGAGAATTACTAGCATATCTCTGACAACTTTATCACCCTTGACCCTTACAGGTGCATTGAGGTCCACTCTGAGACACACAGAACTATGTGTATCAAAAAACTCAGTAGTAAATTCTGATTTTTCTACGTGCACAGACATTCCCACCAAAACAAGCAATCTATTGAGGCTCTGTATAGAAGGCTGACACAGGGACTTGGGTTTAAAGTAGAGAGTTTTATGATCATTTAGATAAAGTTTGTTCTGAAGTTTCCTACTTTGGGGGCATAAAAACACTTTAATACTGCACTGACGCTGTAAACTTCCTTTTGCTGTCTGTTGACTCTATATCGTGATAGGGAGGCGGAATGAATGAGAAGAAATGTTCTCCACCTATATGAAATGTAAAGGATATAAAATGGAAACCCACATTCCTCCTTCTGCTGGAGGGCTGGTGAGGTACTGAGGGGACAGGCAGTCAGTTGTTCTATTTTTGGAGATGTAACAGTTTATCTGTACCAACTTTTCCTCTTTGAAACCTTCTTGTGTAACTCACTGACTCCCTGTGAGAAAGGAGCTGGGTTTCGAGGGGTCATTTAATGCTGTTCGCTAACTGGCCTGTAGGACACTACTGACCTTGGCTGATTCACTTTGGTGCTGAGTGCTGAGCTTTCTTACAAAACAAATTTTGACTGCCTTCTTTTCTTATCCAATAAAAAGAGGAGTACTGGACTACATTTGCTGCAACCTGGTGGTATCTGATCTCCATGGCGGTTACAGAAAAATGATGTCTACAAGGGGAAGTGAAATTGTTAGGGAGGTGTTCCTTTTAATCCTCTGAGGAGTATGACAAGCATGCAGCAGCCCCTAGAAGTAGTGATTTATGCTAACCTCAATACAGTCACTTCATTTAGATCTTCCTACTTAGTCCCTGCACAGAGTATAAAATGCTATAGGCTCTGCAGTTAGGTTCATTATAGTTAGTGCCTTTAATCTCTATAATACACTCTTGTTCATGTTACTTCATACTCTGTATCTTTTTTGGATGCCCTCATGACCATAAAGAGCTTGACTGGGTTGGGTCTGTGTTCTGGGGATTTCTATTCTCTTCTGAATACAGACTCCACTGCAGAGTATTTTCCTCTATAAATATGTAATAAAAAATATAGTATTATAAAGCCTTGGCTGCAAAGCCCCTTATTTAGTTAACCACAACGTATAGGACCCAGAGTCACACTGCATTTTTTTTAAAGTTGTAACATGAGGATGTGAAGAAAAAGGTTCAGAAAAGCTGAGAGCAGTCACCAATGGGTGGCGAAACTGACCTATATTGTCATTTTACCTTTTTTAGTCACAGAACATACATTTTTAGCTGATAAAGCCTTCTTCTGTCACATTTTTTGGGGGCTTGGGGATTTGCATTTATTTTGAACACTCTATGTTTTTTGGGGGGATGTGCACACACACATATATATGATGTTCTTGAGAGATTTGCTAGGTTGTATCACATACTCTGCTTTTTATTTTGTGGTACATGTTGGTTTGTGCTGTGTCACATAGGATAAATTGGATATGACAGTAAACAACGTGTTTGACGTAGTATCTTGTACATGATCTGAGGGCAATGTCGATTCCACCCTTCAGGGATTTCCCTCAAGATCTGTACCTCTGCCTCAGATGTGGCAGGGGCAGAAAATGCTTCCTGTCAGAACTGAATGCCTTTGCACAATAAAACCCTACAGTACGGTGACATGCTTGCAGCAAACTTGGTTAGAAATGAAAATATTTTTTCCAGTGAAAGCAGAATAGATTTTATCAGTTTAGTACAAAATGCAAAATACACTTCCAGTTGCAGAAATGCATTTTCTCATTCCTCCTGCAAAGGCAATCTCTCTTTGTAGGAGTGAATGTTACTACCCTGATTTACCATTACCTTTCACCCTGTAATTTATCATGTGTATGCAAAAAAGATGTAGCTGTATCTATTCTGATGTATCAGCATACGCCTTTTCCCCCACTCTTTTTGGGTGTTTAAAAAACCTGACTGAGATGGAAAATGAAGAAATAGGTACAAGGAACAGCAAAAGATTCAGACTATTTGTGATCTTACAAGGCCTGGCTATATGTCTTAATAATTACTGATGGACTGTGGGTCATTGCAGAACTGTAGGGGAACTATTGCAGCGTTAAGGGCCAGGACATTAGGGAACCACAGGGCTCAGACCTCATATTTTTATTACCATGAGGTCTCAGAGCACCATTCATGGTGAAATGAGTATAGGTGAAACACACTGCTATGAATTCACCTACAGGCAGGTAAGATTCTCAGGCTTTCTGAAATATTGGACTACTCTACACTGCAGTCACCTATAAGCAACTGGCTCAGGTGCTTCTGGCAGCCTCGAGCATGCTAAAACCCCCTGGGAAGCTGTGGAGGACACTGAGGGAGTTAGTGCTGTCCTAAGGCAGGCACTTGCAAAGCCAGGTGGGGTGAGCCTGCCCATGCAGAGAGAGCGGAGCAGACCAAGGTGGAGGGCGTTGCAGCAGGCGTTGCCCAGGCACCACGAGGCCGCCCAGGGTGCCGTCTGCTCCCGCCTTGCCTGTGGCTGGCACCGCGCTCTGCAGCAACCCTCACTTCTATGACAGAAAGGGACCTTTTTTGCTCTGAGGGGTCCAGAGCTGGGAGACAAGGCTTGGTGGTGCCCATCACCTGAAGAAAGGGAACTGTTGTCTTGGGGCTTCCCCCTCCAAGGGATTTGCTCCCTCTTGTGTACTGAACGTCCCATCAGGCACTTCATTCATTGGATTAGGAGTCATGTTTTTAGTTAGTTCTGTTGTAAAAACCTCATTGTCATAGTTTTTTTTTTTAAAAAAGGTCCTCACCTTACTGTGAATTGAGCCCAGTTTCAATACAATCCTATGTATGCAATAGTATGAATGAATGAATATTAACTGAGACTGATGCATAATAATTATGTGAGGCTGACAGATAATTTCCATCAAGGAGCAGGACCGTGTGCAATTAACTTGCTGAAGGAATTACATGGACAATTATCGTATATTTTGGGTAATGAAGAAATGCCAACTCACTGCATGGATGTCTTCTGAGCAAACAGTTATGTTCAGTTCAAACCTCATTTCTGTAATGAATGATATCCAAACTGCATTTGGACTATAACAGATATAGCTCAGGACACCAGCTAATTTAAAATACATATAAATAATACAACTCCTTTGTGGATGTCATTAATAGGAAGGACCAAATTTGGAGCTCCTGGTCTTGAAAATGTGAGTCTTAAGTTCAGAAACACTGCTAGATTCATTTGGCAAACCACTGCACAGCTTTACCCAACCTTCTACAGGCCAAAAGGGTAAGTTAATGTTCCCACCACATGAGAATTCTTCACCTCCTTTCCCCATCTCCTTAATCCAGAACTGTCTTTTTCTTTCCTCCTCTGAAATACAGTAGTGTCCTAAGGTAATTTATTTTCCCCAGAAAGTTATTAACCCTTGAGAATAGGGGCCATTCCAGTTTTAACTGCATCAGGTCCTGGGAATGTCAAAACATTTTTGTAATGACAAAGAAACAGAATTCATCTATGCAGAGCATTTACAGTACAGTAGACTAGACTAAGATAGAAACATTTTAAATGGCAAAGTTTTTAATTCAATCTTTAATTACTACAGGAGGGGCTTAAATGAATCACTCAACTTGGTTTAAACTTCAGTGTGTTTTTTGAATTGCCAAAAGCAGAGAGTAGATATTTTTCCATTTAAATCAAAATTTGCAGCCTTGAATTCTTAGCAATCGTAGCAATTTACAGAACAAAATTCATAGCGATTAGGGATGGCTTAGAGTTCAGAGGTAGATTCTAGCCACAGAATCTGCTCTTGGATTTGAATTTTGAGAATTTCAGAGTTGTTTGGAAAGGAGCCATTTGCAAAGACAAGAGATAAGCATGGGTTTCAGTGTGGGAGAAGTGGTGTTCCCCTGATCTTTATTAGCCACTAATCTCATAGATTCAAAAGCTTTAATTAGTATTAACAGCATCGAGCAATCAAAACATAAAAGGGAAACAATTAATTTACAGTTTTATATTCTTATGTTACTGATAGTTAGGAGCTGAAACTCCTGGGTTTCAAGTAAAGCCTATTCCCATTTTGATGATAGGAAGCATCTTCTCCTTTTCCTCCCTCTTTCTTTGCTTTCAGAGAGCAGTGCAGTTACTGGGGATTTCTCCTTTCCTTCCACCCTGTCTCAGTGCTCTCACCTCTGTGAAGATTGCAGCAAAATTTTCCTTTCCTGTTGTGGCTGAATTCCACCACGTCAATCATCCTATATGCAGGAAAGGGAGAAATCTCTGTGAAATGGATGGCTTGATCCAACTTTCTTGATTCCACGGAGGCTGGGCTAAAGAAATCTAGTTACTGTGATTTTGGCTTTAATATTTACCCTCTGGGGGGCCTTTAACCATTCATTTAGCTTATGATATTTACAGACAGGCATTAGCTCACCTACCCATCCCCTAAGCTAGCAGGAAGCTATGCTAGCACTAACACCATGCTAATATACTTCACCTCTCATCAATGCGTATGACTGTAGCATCTTATTTATCTCTTTTAAATAGCATCTATCTGGCTCACAGTTCCTGTAATGTACCATACAAACAAATCCTTCAAATGTCTTAGTTATTACTCTCTCTGTAGAACCTCTTAAATGGGTAAATGCCACAGGAGTAGAGTGAACACTTTGAAATTACTAAGGGCTTTTCAGGAACTCAGTATTAATAGTTAATTAAGCTAAGTAAAAATGTCTTTTAGTTAAGGGCATAGGTAAATGTAAGAGATTATATGTTGCTTTTCCTCCTGCTTTATAATTAAAATCAGGTCCCACAGAGGATCTATACCTTCTGTATCCATATCCACCCCCAGCAAAGTTCCTTCTCTTCCTTACACTCTGCTGTAGACCATTGGCATAGCATGGCGTGTTTTGCATAGAAGCTGCTATACATTTCTTTAGACTTTGTTTTCTTGTTAGAGGAATGCTCGACATTTTTGGCGAGAGCGCTGTACTACTGTTGCTTTGCAGGGCAATCATGCAATAGGAGGGTTGTGGTAAGCAGGCAACATATCTCTGAGCTTGCATCTCTCTAACTAGAGCCAGCCTTGAGGAAGTCTGACCCCTGATGACACAGGTAATGCTATTGTGGCTAAGTTCACACAGAGGAATTTGCCTGAATGCTGCTCTGTCACTCTTGCTCAAATAGCAGTGTAGGTGATGTAAAATTAATAAGCTGCGTGAGTCATATACACATGATATTGTATTTATAGCATTCTTGTGAGGTCTCATTAACATATATTAGAAAAGTGCTTTGAAATTCTTCAGTGAAAGATATCATATCACAGAAAGAGAGAACATTTTTCCAATCTTGACATCAGCTTTAATCAGCTCTTTAATTTAAATTGTCTAGATCTGAACTTCAGTTTGGGATCCTCTCCCTCAGGGTGGCAAAAGGTTACAAGGTTGAAATGCTCCCAAACTTCTTCAAAAACTGAGTGAAGATCCAAGAAGCCTGTTGTTTCTGCACTTCCCACGTTACATATCATAAGCCATGCAGATTTTCTCTAGTCTTCCCCATTCAACTGCCATATCAACAGTAGAGCCACATAATTAACCAAGAAATATTCCTTCATTACTATTCGTTAATGTAATAGCTGGGAATTTAGACTCAAATAGTCAGCCAAAACATACTCCTTTCCTACTGCATTCAGTGGGAGGAAGCATGGTAGGGGAGAGAACACGAGTACAAATTGCTTTTTCCCCTCTACTCTCATTTGTTCCCAACACTGGGTGGGTTTGCCGCCTTCTGAAAGGGGGGGAGACAGAAGCAGGGAGTTAAGGCAGCAAATTGGGATTAGTCACTGCAGCGATCATGCATAGAGCAATATGATTATTTCAGGCTGACTTTCCCTGGTCTCTGGTCAAAAAGCACAGTTTCTGTGCACAAAGTGGAGACTTAGCAGAAGGATTTTCTGCGCCACCATTGCTGATATTAGAAAATAGTTTCACAAATGAAAGCTTTTAAAAAAAATTATTTGTGGGGTTATGTTACTTCAGGTCAAGGTCTTGCATGTTAAGGATGACATGCTTCTGCACAGAAGAGAGGAGATAGAAAACCCTTATCCTTTTGGGGAGAAAAATGAAAATTAAAATAGATTCATTATCCAGTAGCTGTGCTCGGTGCCTGTAGTGCAGATTGAAGAAGCAGTGAGAGCTGCTGTTAAGACTGCGAACCCATTGGGCTGGTTGCTGTCACTACTGGATGAGGTAACCAGCTTGGTCTCCAAAGGAGCAGCATCAACCCACGCAGTCAGGAGCAAGAAGAAAGATACAGAAGAACAAGAGAGAGACTACAGAATGCAACACATAAATAAATCAGTCAGAGATACAAAACACTTATGGTTCTAATCTACTGGGGTTTTAAAATTTATTTTAAAGGTGAGGAACATGGGAGCAAACCACATGCGAGTTTTATATAAAATTTGTTTCCTATTTATGTATTTTCTAAATATATGCATGAAGCAAATTGTTGAGATTTATTACAAGCCTCTATAAAAGGAGGCATTCTTGCTTATTTACAGCAAGACAGTGTCTTGAACAAGGAGCAGTAAGGAAAGAAGCAGAAATCGGTACTTGTGTCTCCTGTTACTGGCAGAGCAAAAGGCAGGTAACAATACGGATTCTGTCAAATAATGGTTGCAAAAGTCTTTGGGGGAAAGGACAAAAGATTAGTCTGTGTGGGATAACCACTGAAGGGATTCAAGAAGTAAGCCGACATCATCAAAACACACAGGAAACATATTTTAAATATTAAGTGTTCAATTCAACTTCCAATTATCTAGGATAACAGGAGCTGGGATAAACCAAAGTCAGGGGTAATAAAACATTTATAAAAAGGGCTCTGTAACAATGTGAGCAAAACAACCACCTTGAAAACTTATAAACAAATTTTTGTAGTGAATTTGTGTAGTCCTGAACTGGAGCCAGGGGAGAAGGGAAGAGCCTGAATGACTTGTGCCGTCCATCTGTCCTTGTGTGGCAGCCCGGGACAGCCAGCCGAACCGGAGAAAAACAAAGCTGAGATAATGAGACCTTCAACATCTGCCCATACCCAGAGCAGACTGCACTGTGTGGATGGGGCCCCCAGATTTGACCACCCAACATGTAACAACAGTTCTGACTAGCAGTGGCTCCAGGGGGGTTATTATTCAGAGCAAATAATGCTGTGTCAAGCCCCTTATGTTTCTCCAGTTTCTAACATGACACACACTCACTGAAATAGTCCTAGTTTTTCTGAACCTTGTGCTGCTCCTACAGCAGAACAAGGCCTCCTTCTGTTAATTGAGACACAGAGAAATGTCTTTAACTTCTCAAATTACAGAATCAAATTTTTTCCTCCTCCCCCAACTTTCTTGCTTCCTCCCTCTGCCAGAGATCACTGTAGCAGGAAAGAAGTCAAACAGCACTTAATTCAGATAATTACTTCCTGGATGGGACCATTTTTCTTTTGGATATGCCGCCTGACAGTTAAGATCTCAAAAAAAAAAAAAAAAAAAAAAAAAAAAGGTCTGAGAGGTATTTAATTAAATCCCTCTTAAAAAAAATCTGTCTTACCAGGGCAAAATCCTTCTTATCATTTTTTGTGTATGTAGAATCAATTAGTTATCACAGTTGTAACTTCTTCTGCCCTTTGAGGAGTTTAGCTTGAATTATAATCATTATTCTATCTGTGCTCTTGGTTTTTTTCCCCACATCCTCATTCTGAGCTGCTTTTGCAAAAGCATGCTGGAATTTCTTGGAACAGCTGAAATGAAATACTTGAAACAAAACAAAATGCACCATGTAAGATGTGGATATTAACTATGTTCTTATTTTTTTCAGAACATAAGTTTGAATAAAATAACAGGCAAGTTTTTCAGCTTCAGTTAAAATACTTGAGTTCTTTTAACAAATATAAATCAACTTGTGACATCAGTGAGTTAGCCTAGTATTGCAGGAGTCATGCTTTGGCCCATGGTATGGAAGTGATAAAGGCCAGATTTTTACATCTGTGGAAGTACAAATTGGTGCCAGTGGGCTTTTCTAAAGCAAAAATTTATATACTGGATTTGTGAATACCTTTAAAAATCTCAAAGGCAGTGCTTTTCACCTGGTGCAAAATATACTGCCAGTACTTTGCCTAGCCATGAGGGCAAATCAGAGTAATATTGGGGTTAGTCACAGCGAGGGATGGCACACGACTGAGACCACGTGTCAAGATTACACCTTCCCTGGGGTGAAATAAGGAAGGATGATATTGCCATTAACCTGGCAGACTGGGACACAAGGGGAACAGATCTGGCTCACATTTGAATGGAAAAGGTGGCTTTGTTTCCATCCTCACGTCTACAGTTATCAAACTGTGCTGTAGCAGGTGATGATGAGAATGGTATGCACTTGATTTCAAGCTACGTTTATGCCAGATTGGACAAGAGTTGCTTTTTCTGACCTGCATCTGAATGATAGCTAGGACAGCTTAATAAAACAGCATGGTCTTTACTTTCCAACTTCTGTCTTACCATGTGTAGATGCAGACTGCTTTTTTGCTAGCAGAGACATGTTTTTGTGTCATTTGAGACTATTTGTAATGTGATTGTAGCAGGAGATTTCAACCAGGAAAGGGGCCTCATTATAGCAGGAAGTACAATTTTTTCTTTTGTTATTATTTTAGTTGATACAGAAGAAGTATTTGCTCTGTTAGCACTTCAGACTTACAGGTAACACAACAGCTCATGAGCTGAACAGGCTCCAATGCACTGTTCTGTGCCAGACACAATACTGGGACTCATTTTATTTCTCAGAGCTGCAAAAGGAGAAAACTTTGATTATTAAGTGAAACAGACGCGATCTTGACTCTTTCTTTAGATCTCAAAATCTTCTGTTCCTCCACAAAATTCTTGTCAGGTTAGGGAGCTAGCAATGGGGAGAGAGTCTGGGATAATAGCACCTTGTACCTCATAGTGGTGTGAAGAGGAAAATTTTGAGGAGCTCAGATGTGTCAGTGTGAGGTACAGAGCCTCATCTTAGGGAGTGAACTTGTTATGCGCTCATAAAGACCATTGTGAATTGCAAAGCTGTCCAGGACTATAAAGATGTAGCTCTTTCATTTTATTTTTGCTTCTGTGTGCCTTGGTAACAATTGGTGTGATTTTTTATTTCACACTTGCTAATTGCTATATGTTTCAGGCACATGTGTCAGTTTTGTTTCGCAGCAAGAGCCCTAATCATGAATAACATCTCATTGCTGCTGCACTCTTTCAAATCTCTTCTAGGTTAGTCTAAAAAGTCACATATTATGACAGTATAAAGCACTTGGAAAGAAGCCTGTTTTTATGACAGAGGTGAAGATGAGTTACACCGTGGCAGTGTGTTTTGAGAGAATAATAGATCTCCCAAATCTGTATGCATCTGCACATGTTACTTTGTACATAATGGGACTTTCATCTGGCTCCAGGAATACAGGACAAATTATTTCACAAGGATGATATGTCCTTGCACTGTTTTTCCAGTGAATTGGACGCAAATGGGTCTTCCATTAGCATCACTCATGCATGCCTCTTTTTTCCCCTTTTAAGTAAAGGCAAACAAGAAAAAACTCCCCCAACATTTCTCCAGCTTCTGTTCTAACTGTGGCTAGTACTAAGACATTCCTACTCTTTGAAGCATGGTCCCTAGTGTTTGGGTCTACTCTTTCCTATTTACGTAGACTTTCTGCACTTGTGTGCATCTTTATAAAGACATTGATATTCTTCTCTATTGCTGCATTTTTGGTATGCAAAGTGTGAGAATTGAATGAAGGGTTTGTAGGACTAACAAGATGAGAAAGAAGAATACCATCAAATGGATTATAGTTTATTCATAAACATGCAAATACTTTGTGCAAGTATGAAAGCTCACTCTTTCACACACATACTAAGAGATGTATTTGCAACAACAGGGATAAGCAGAGCACGGCCAATTTGGTTACTGTAGATAAATACATATTTGCTTATAGGCTGAGCTGTGGTAACTGATTGTGTTTATGATCCAAACCTTTGGGGAAATTTAAACCAATGATGGTGCTTGAAGCAAACTCAGAGTGTGCACCCAGACTGTTACTGCTGGCATTTCATAGGCTGTGGAGAAGCTGTTGCTTGCAAATGAGCTTTGGTGCTGTGAGGCGTAGGGAGCTCACAGTGCTGTTGGGTGCTGAGTTTCTCTGAAGAAAACACGATGACAATATTGAGCCATAACTTTCTGTGTGCTCTCAGTAACACTTGAGAAATCATCACAGGAACATGCCTGGAGTTGCAATACTTAATATAACCTATTGTCAGTTAGACACAAAACAAAACCCCAACCAAAGACCAAACCTCCTCCCTTCTCTGCTGCTTTAAGTTTCTGAAGGCTTGGTCAGGAGCATACTTCTGTCCATTGACTCTCTTGGCACCTGAGTTAGGTGGCAAAAATTACATCAGGAATAAACCTAAGCTGAGAAACAGAAATGCATTCTGATGTTGATAGTAAAGAGGTTCCATTGCTGTATGGGCACACTGGAGTGGAAGTGGAGGAAAAACTGAAGGACCTGGTGGAGAATAAGTCAATAATGTATTTAAAATTTTTAAAAGCTATAAATAACTAACAGAAGCCACTTGTTTGGCTTGGTTACCAAACAGCTCCCATTGCCATGGGTGACCAGCATTGCCAGCGTGCGTGTTCTTGCATGTTTCTGGTGGGTAGGTTGTGTGTGTATGTGTATATAAAGGACCATGTTCTGTAAGTGGAGAGATTTAAAGGTGCACACTTGGCTTCTGAAAAAAATATCTTGGTGCTTGGCTCTGATTTTTTAAAAGATCTTGTAGATACTTATCTGCATTGTAAGACACCTATATACATTTACAAAACTGGTCTTAGTGACTTTTCATGGTCACATATATGGAAGAAGAGGAACCTGAATTTCGGAATTCTGAAGTAGAGGCAGGTGTGCTCACAGGAGGATCATGAAAAATGTTTTGGTTTAGTTAAAGAGTTGGATGAGAGCTCAGGCAATATGTTTATTGCTTGAATTTTGACTGCAGGAATTGATGAGATAAGTGAGATTTGTACATTTATATAAGAGTTATTGAGAAATTACTATACTGAGATGGGAAAATAGCAGCCAGACAAATAGGTTAAAATATTCTTTGCCTGGATTACTGTAATGCAAAATGACCAGCGCTTATGTATGGAAGCATGACTTGCTGTGAATTAAAGAAAAGGCAAAAAAATCCATGTCAACATCTCCATCCTTCCCTTTCCCTGGCGACAAAAATACTTCATAAAATGGGAGAAGCAAGCGACGACATAAACAAATACATGGTGAGCTCATATTGAGCAGTTAACTAGGAAAGAAAATCATTATAACTTTTAAACTGTGCATATTTCTATATGTGACAAAGATAATGTTATATATTGCATTGTCTAGTGACCTGAACATTTTTGTATTACCAATGAGTTAATGCCTATGAAATAAAGCTTAGTAAATATTTACTGTGGGGTATGTCTGGGAAAGGTCATGTTGACTCATTTAAGGTCATGCTGTTTTTAAAATAATCCTTTTCAGAAGAGGCAATGAAGGATTAGCAACATGAGTTAAAATGAGGCAACAGTGTACTAAAATCTTTTTTTTTCTTACAGTCAATTCTATGTTAGGGAGCAGACTTCCCAGTGATGATTTCCACACACCCTTTTCTCAGCTGACTTTCATCCCTCAGTGTATTAAGCCTTCTCTTGCCCAGCTAGCCGTTGTCATGCCTGGGGTAAAGCTCTGTCAGGTATTGAAAGAGAAATATATAAAAGAAAGCTAATGGCTAAAGTTTAATCTATAAATTCTGCATTCAAAGGGTTTGTAACTGCCAAGCCAGCTAGAAATTTAATCTGTGTGCTCTCCATACTATTACTGCTGAGCTACCTCAGCCTAAGATATTAGGATGATGAATGTATTAATGAAGGTTTGTCTGCATCCCTGTTGGCCACTGACTAACTGCCAAGTGTAAAAACCACAACAGCAGCAAGGAATAATAATTTGAAGAGAACACCAAACCTGCAGAACGGGGTTTTCAGCATCACCTAATGAAAACGTTTATTATCCTTTGAATGACTTTTTAGCAACCTCGCTTCATAAAAGACACAGAACAAATCAGAAGTAAGTTTCAGAGGTTTATTGCTCTTTGGCAACTCAGGAAGAGAGACCTTGATCTCCTGATTGATTCTTGTACACAGGGCCAATCTTTGTCACATAAGCAGAGGATTTATGAACATGCTTACATCTTTTGCTGAGTAGGACTTTTTGTATGCCTAAAGTTATATGCCTTGCTCAGTCATGGCCATCATGTACTTTTATACTGCTGAAAAAGAGACTAGCTAAACAAAATTTAAACATTGTAGTATCAATTTAGACAAAATAGATTAGAGGCCATAATACATAAAAATGGCGATACAAATCTGAGTTGCAGCTGCCATCATACCATACACAGCTGATGTTTCTGGTCTCATCTGACTTGTGATGTTTAGAAGGAAGGTACACAGAGAGAAAAAAAGCATCTGCAGAAGGCAGGCTTTTTTACTCTTAAGTGGATAAATAAAATTCTTCAGATCGGCCTATCCCTACAGAGTATAGAGGGAGCCTAGATGATGAGATTTGACTGTATGCCCAATTTTTAGTCTGATAAAACAAAGCCAGTGAATCCCACACCAGGTACAGAAGTGTCAGCGTAACAGTTCGGACCAACATGCCATTAAGGCCTCCTCACTTTGAAGGTAACAGGATATTCAGTATTTGAGTTACACACACTGAAGTGTGCAGAATATTTAAGCGAGTTGTTGTGAGAGCACACAAGTGGATCCTAGTGAAGGATAAATGTGGTGGCTGTGTATCAGAGTAGAAGTAGAAGGAATTATTATTTTCCTGATCTGGTAAACACAGCTGCAGAAGATTCTGCTTTCTGAGTTGAAGCCATTAAGCTCCTAGGGGAGGACATTGTAGCAGAATTTTATCTTTCACAAAAGCCATATAGCACTCAGTAACCTGGACTGTCATCCCTCTGATAGGTAACAGCAGTCGTCCTCCTCTTCCTCTGGGAAGGTGGGGTGGCGCGTGTTACATCTGAAAAGACTTTACCCCACAGCTGAGGATCCTGAGTCCATTTCCTCAGCTCTTAGTCTTCGCTCCTCTCATTCACTTCCTTTGAGTCAACCTGCAGCAGCCGTACTAAAAACTAAATGCTTGGTACACTATGACCAAATAAATCCTGCTGGAGTTATCCCTGCAGGGGAAGGTGGCAATGACAAGCTATGAGTTTTTGCACCATTAGAGAGTTTGGTAGTATTCATGACTACTGAGCAGCACGTTGCCAGCAGTAGCGTAATGGAGAACTCTTCTGTGGGTAGGAATTTATCAAATCAGTACAAATGACTGAGCTGAGCCTAAGGCCACACTAGAAATGAATTGAAAATCAGGCTGTAGCAACAACCAAAATGTTCTATGTGGATTTGCAATTGACCCTGTGCTGTACAGAGAATTCCAGAGCTCATCTCTTGCTAATAATCAGGGAAATGGCACTGGCTGCTTGCTTCTCTTTCAGCACAGGTTGGGAAAAAGAAAAAAAAAAACAACAACCACCTAGCAAAACAAACAACCCCCCCAAAAAACCCGCACAGCAAATACTTCAGCAAGAAATAAAACATTCAACCACAGGAACTATGTATAAATAACATGAGAAACGTCTCAGCAGGGTATCTGGCCAGCTCTTGCCAATTTAGAGAACACATGAGCATGGCAGGGTAATCAAAGGGAAGAATATCAGGTTCCGCTTGGATCTGAAAACAAAACAAACCTACGCTTGAACCTGACGAAGCAATCTTTCAGGGGATAGCCGTAGCCACACTATGGTTATGGCTTTGGGCAGCCAGACAGTATTTTAGAGCACAGAATAGGAAGACTGATGATCTGGATTTAGACTTTTTTTTTCTGACCGTGCTGTGGGTCCTATGACCTTTGAGGAAAGTGGTGTTTGGGACTTTTTTTTCTGTGGAGGATGAGGGACAGGGAGTGATAGATAAGTGAGTGGCAATAAGGCAAACCATTTGTTTAAGGTGAACTCCAGGCCAAACTGAAGTCAGCAGCTTAGGTGGGGACAAAATGTATCCCACATCTGCTTCTGAATTATTCATGTCAGAAAAACTGATTTGAAACAGAAAATTATTATTTTTTTTCCATTAATGGCTCCTTATTTCAAATTTCCGAACCTCTTTACTAGCCTCAGAACATATTTGAAAAAAATATCGTTTCTGAAAATACGTAAGGGCACTTTGGTGCCTATTTCCCATTAAAATCACTTGGAGTTACGAAACTAGGAGTTAGGCTCCTGGAATACCCCATGTCTATAACTTTATCCGTTGGCATCTAGTGTGTTCTCTTATTATAGATTAACACAGGGGGGAACAGAAAGTCTTGTTCTCTTCCACCATTTCCCACTAAATTGCTTTGTGATTTCAAATGAATCGGATAACTACCTTGGTCTCCAGTTTCTCAGATAAACGAAAACTTTGACTTCCTCCCAGCTGTGCTCTTTGTAGATAATGCAAATAGCAAAGCAGTCCATTCTCTCTTTAAGAACTACTTCACTTATGTACATATGAAGGGTATATATACATCCTAGCAATTCAAAATGAAGGCATTTTCGCTTTTGTAGTACCCGTAAGGCTCAGTTTGTACCCTGCCATCATACTCTCTGCTAGAACGTTTAAGACAAAGTTCAGCTGACACCAGTCCAGTTCCCCTCAGCTGTGCAGCAGTGATGGAGCATGGCATGGTCACAGTTTTCTCACGGTGCAACATCAGCCTTCACGTTCTGTTGAATATCAGGAATTTTCTGTGTGACTTTCTAATGTCACCTTTCAGCATCAGTAGCTGCTCAGAAGCTGTTTCAGCATCGGAAGCTTATATTACAGACTTCAGTCATTGCACAGGCAAATCCACAGTTTTGGAGCTGTAGCACTAAAACAGCATGAATAAGTTTGTCCTTCATCATCCAGAAAACACATTTCCTCCAGTATTCCTTCTCATCTCCCATAGGGCACTTTGAAATGTAAGACACCTCAAAGATGGTTTGACACCGTGGAAAGAGAGATTCCTTTCTAACAATCCAAACTCTTCAAAATCCACGTTAATTTCTTACTCATTCTGCCTCCTCCTTCAGCATTTTCCTGGAGTGATCTGTTCCATCTTCTTTTCTCTATGATAGAGACAGAACTGAAGTATAGTTGGACCTGTTTTGGCCTATAGTCGCTGTGCTGTGAAAGCACCTACTCTCAGTTGATGGAGAGTATGTACATTCTTATGATAATGTATATGTGGAGTATACTGTTCAATTAACTCCTTTTCCTAGAAAGTAATCTTTCTTTTCCTTTCCCCCTAACTTCTCCTTTCTGGAATTTAACAGAGGAGCCGCCTAACATGAACTTGTCTTCCAACCTGGTCTATGTACAGCTCTGATCATATTACATTTGTTCAGGCAGAAATTTGCTTTAACTGTTCTCCCAAAGACAGAGAACAAGTATCGACTAGAGAAGATTATTACAAGGACCAGTTTGACAGAGTTAAGGGAATTAATGAGGCAATGTAATATGTTTCCTGTGGCCTTTTTTGTTTTCTGTTATTCACATACAGGCTCAAGAGGGAAGATGCATTTTAATTAAAGCACATGGTTCCTCTGTCACGTGTATGTGTTTTGGTACACTCACAAGCACAGCTTAACTTTCATTAAAGGGCTCCAAAAGGTCTGAGTGGATAGATGAAAATGTTAGTGGTTGGGAAAGGGGACCAAATTCATATTTTCCTCCAGAAGAATTATCCTTTTAGACAGAATTTTAGTACTAGAGAGAAGCTAAAAATCTACACTAGAGAGAAACAAAACTGTATCTGCCCAAGAGCCAATTCCTTTCGTATTTGGGGTGTATGTGTGCAGTTAGGATCCATAATAGGGAGAAATTCCATCTGTGAAGTTCTAACCTAGTTTTAAACTTTGTCAACATCAAGATCTCTGGATCACTGTGCTTGGGTTTTGTCCTCTCCAGTTTGCACTCGAAGGATGGGGTAGAAGTATATATTTAGCAATAATTTATTAAATATTGGATATGCTAACAAGATGATACATAGAAGATATTAGCCTTACTGAATGCAAACATTTCTTTTTCACATATTTAGTATTCTGGCATTTACTTAATGCTATTGTAATAGCAGATGAAAGTGTCAAGAAAGTTTTCCTTCCAGTGGCTCTAAAGTAGATTATTAACTTTAGAATGGTAGCAAAACGTGGTGGACTATACATACCACGTTCATGTTTACTTAAAAAACACCCTCATATTCTGAATCAGTGTGCAGAGAGGGAAAAAAATACCTGTACCTTTAAAACTGTCTCCCAGAGCAAAGAAATGTCGAAGCTCATTTATGAAATATGACTAGCAGATTATTACTAGCCTTTTAAGACTGAGAATAGCAACAGCGCTGAGGACACTATTCATAGAGCAGAATGCCAGAAATGGGGTGTTAACCTGAATCAAACATCATAAATTATTGCGAACTGCTGCTTTTGCTATATTTTCACTTCTTAAAATATTCCTTTTTGCATGGAAAGTCTTGAAGATAGGTTTCCATTTCTCCCATGGAGTATTTTTTCCAAAGAGTATTTATTAAGGGAAGTTCTCTGCACAACATGTGAAGAAGTGTAGATAAAAACAAAAGCCCCAGGAAAAAATATCCTTATTTTCAAGAAGTCTTTACATTTTTGTTACAAATCTCTTAATGTTTTTGTTCACACTCTTGAAGACAATTCAAAAAATCCTTTCCTCTTGTAGCTCACACTCATCAAGTCTGTGCCTGCTCTGGAATTCACGGGAACATTTGGAAAGCTCTGGATGTACTTTCTCCCCTAAATTCTATAAGGATGACTGGTTTGGGGTTTTTTTTTTGTTAAAAATATAGGATCTACCATTGATAGCTAACAATTCCAAAAGAAGCCTCGGTGTGGCGCAATTTCCACCCAGTCCTTATCTATGCTCAGAGAGGATCTTTCCCAGGTCAAGGCAATGAGAACTGCTTTTTCTGGGACTGCTTGTATTTTTTTGTGAAACCATATCAGTTTCAGTCGTATGAAATGGTTTTGACTGAGAGCCTTTGAAACAAGAGTAAAGAGAGTGGATGTGGAACATAAACAGTGTAAGGTTTGATGTTGCAACGTTTAGCAGAAAATACTCTGTGAAGAGTATGAGCAGGGAGCTGTGAAAATAAGAAAGGTATGGTGTTGGGCTGAGGCAGATGGTGCAGTAATGATGGCAGCGAGGTGGGAACCTGAACGGTCATCTAAAGTAAAGATTTAAGTATTAATTCATACTTCAAAACAGAGCTAAATTGTGTGAAACCAGAGTCTGTTGCCTGTTCTGGGTGGTGACTTCACATTGCAACAGAAGGGAGTTTTAGGGAGCCCTCTTTCTTCTATTGGAATGTGGTTGGGATCATCCAAAAACTGTGAAGTCTCTAGCCTGCAGACAGAGAGAGAGAGAGAAAGTTTTATAAAATAGAGTAAGTTACTAAAATGGTTTAAACAGGCCAGAATTTGACGCTGTTCCCTGCGCAGTGACTTACATCAAACAATAAATTTCCAATAAATGCATATTATATTTATTGGAGATAAGATTCCATTTTCTGAATAAAATGAATGTTTATAATTTTTATTGTAATTGTTCTTCAGTATCATTTTTTTACCCTCAGAGGAAAAACATACATTAGGAAGCTGGTGCAAAAATACTATGCCATGACTTTTATGCATGTTTCACAATGCTATTTATTTTATGAAATTTCTTATGTGCTTCCTGTAGAGGTACCACTGCAAGACTAAAGCAGAGGCCACGATCCTGAAATCTGAAATCTGCCAGTCCTGTCTTTGTTATAAGGCTTGGAATCCCTGCACCCAGTGACAGAGGACTGCAGGAATTTTGCCAAGCCAGGAGCACAGACCCTTTGGCTGTTCAGTGCAGTTTCAAAAGTAATTCAGATCTCAGATGAATCCACAGGTACTCCGTCTGAAAAGGTCATCCTGACTCTCAGTCATTCCATTTAAGTACCTAAAATTAAGTAAAATGAATCTTGGTGAGAATGAGTCATCATGTGATTTAGAATGAAATTAGCATTATTGGCCGCTGGAACAAAATATATCTGAGTATAGTGGAATCACTCACAAAAAATAGCCAGTATTTTATCCAAGAGGTCTGGATATAGTGTTCAGTATTGTCTTGTGGTACTTACTTTGGTGTTATTTTTGACCACCATTATACAGTGATCATAATGGTACTTTCGCCCTAAGAAGTAGATCCTTATAGCTTTAAAATCTACTCTTGCTTTGGGATTTCAGATGCCCACTTTGAAATCTCTGAGATACTTCAGGATTTACTCTGTAAGAGCTGACAGAAGTCAGATTTGTTCAGGGTCTTAGTTCCACTTGTCTAGCATTAGATAGCATGATGCAGTTGCCAGTACTTTAATTTTACAGAGCTGATGAGCGTCTACAGCTCCTCCTAAAGTCAGCAGAACATGTGTCCTGGTTTTAGCTGGGATAGAGTTAATTTTCTTCAGTGTAGCCAGTATGGGGCTATGCTTTGGATCTGTGCTAAAAACAGTGTTGAAAACACACTGATGTTTTAGTTGTTGCTAAGTAGTACTCACACTAGTCAAGGACTTTTTCAGCTCCCCATGCTCTGCCGGGTGCACAAGAAGCAGGGAGGGCACACAGCCAGGACAGCTGAACCCAATTGACCAAAGGGATATCCCACACCATATGATGTCATGTTCATCATATCAAGCTGGGGAAGAAGAAGGAAGGGGGAGATATTCAGAGTGATGGAGTTTGTCTTCCCGAGTAACTGTTACGCATGTTGGAGCCCTGCTGTCCTGGAGATGGCTGAACACCTGCCTGCCTATGGGAAGCAGTGAATGAATTCCTTCTTTTGCTTTGCTTGTGCGCAGGGCTTTTGCTTTATCTATTAAACTGTCTTTATCTCAGCCCACAAGTTTTCTCGCTGTTACTCTTCTGATTGTCTCCCCCATCCCACTGGGGAGGGGAGTGAGCGATCAGCTGTGTGGGGCTTGGTTGCTGACTGGGGCTTAAACCACCACAACATGTAACTACGTGCGCTTTGGATAACTGGGTCCTGGCCCAATGCATTTCAGAGCGAGACATTCAAAAGCTAAGCTAGCAGCTGGTTTGTAACTTTGATCTCTTCCTCATGTAAAACTCATACACTTTTAAGGAAATAAAACGGGGATATAGAATTCTGAGAAGAGAACTCTGAGGTCTGCTGCACACCATTTGTTTTTGTATTACTCTTTGAATATTGTTTATTTGACAGGTTGCATATCTCCTTGCCTCCCCCTCCATTTTATTTTAATTGGGACCTGGTTATTGGCTGGAAATTCCACTAGCGTGACTCATCCCTGCACTGGAAATGACTGTAAACAGGCATCACATTGTGGGATTTACTTCCCCCCCTTTTTTTTTTTCTAAGTGCTTTAGTGTGGCACGAGCTTGTAATAATAAAGTAGGAAGGAAGTTGGAGCTAATCATTTGGTTCTGAATGCACAAGCCCTGCCAAATTTCCCCACAGGCATGAAACAGCCGCTCAAGCTGTGACACCAGCAAATTAAATCCTGGAGGTAGCTGACCAGAAGTAATGAAATGTGTATTTACCATACTGATGCTGTCAGTCCTAAGACACACTGGCTTTGCGATCGACTTAAGTGGGGCATGTTTGTCACTTCCAGCGGTGCTTAGAAAAAATACTCAGGTTTGTCTCTAGCCTTCTTCCTAAAATCACAAGCCTGGTCCTGGCTTGTAATCCTCACCTCATACATACAACGTGAAGAATTGGATGCCCGGAATGGTCTGTTCTTTTAAAACACTGACAAAGTTAAATCCATATCCCAAAGGAGATAAGTGATCTAACCTTATGAACATGTTAATTGCCAAACCTTTTTATTCAGCCCTTATCTGCCACTTCGTTCTATAAACCAAACCTCAGAGCTGAAATGAAAGGATAAAAATTATCTCAGGAGCCAATGGATAGTAAACAGATGCCTCCAACAAACTGTGTGTCCCATGCACGCAGCAGTTTAAAAGCCTGGGCACATTCAGGTGTGTGGAAGAGGGCCACATAATCACTGAAAAGCATAGGTACTACTCAAGGGAGAGATGCATTATGCAGGTGGGCGCAGGTGTGGGATGGATGATCCACACCGCTACTGAAGAGGTGTCACTCAGAAAATGCCTGTACATCATGGCAACAGTGGTTCGAAAGCATCTGGACACAGGCATATAAAGAAGGGAGGCTATCATTTCACAATCCCCACATGCTTAGGAGATAATGGACTCAAAAACCGTTATTTCCCACAGTCAGGTGTTGCCATACGTAACAATGACATATATCTGTGTGGTTTCTACATAATTAGCTAGCAGAGGCATGTTATGCCAATTGTATAAGAACTATTGAACGTTAGTGGATCATTCACTGAATGGTACTTACTGTGAATGCAAGAACACATTGCGAGGGGAAAAATAAAAGTACGGTCTTCAACATGATTAATACAATACCCATGGAAGAATTAAAGAATAAAATCACACCCAATGTGAGCAGACTGAAAGCGTCTAATTATATCCTAGAAATGTCTATAACTCTGCAATTATGTGCTTAATTTCCAGCTGTACTTGATTAACATCACAAATGATTTATAATACCACCACCAACAAGGAACTTGCTTTGAACAGTTTGTTGGCACGTATAAATTTGTTGGGCTCTTTTGTCTGTCTCTTCATAGAAAGGTAGGCACGCTGAGTTAGTACCATGTAATTGAGCAGCAAAGCCAAGGGAAGGCTAGAGTAATTTTAGAGATAACACCGTTCTCTTTCCTCTAGTGAAGTGCCCAAATGCAAGTCTATGGAAGGTCAAAACGTATTGACTTCTGTAGGATTATACATGCACTACAAGCTTAATATGGAGAAATAACCTTGCTGAATCAGGTCTGTCTTTCCTTGCTTGGTCTTGGAAGACAACCATGCTTTCTGTGATACAATAGTGCACATGCTTCTGGAAAGCCAGTCTGTGGGTGCCTGCCTTCTCCTGTCTTCCCACATCAGGACAGCTGAAGTAGGAATCATTCCACATTTTCTTAGTGCAGGAGGAATGGGGAGGGAGATGGATGAGAGAACCTTTACTTGGTTTTGACCAGATCTAAACATAATCTGCAGTGAAAGGTTTCAGTCTGTGTGGATTGAAATGCTGGATCAGGATTTAAGGCAAAATACAAACACTTAAAATGTGGTATTTTGTTCTACTGAGGGATAAGCCTGTTGAATTCAGCTGAGGCTAAGGAAAACACATGGAGGCTTTTGCATAATTGTCTTACATTGTAAGCCTTTTGGTGAATCGCTCTGCCATCTGTGAGAAATTACCCAGAATTCCACACCAAAAAATTAATCTATTTATAACATTGACTTCTATCATTTTAGCAACTTAAAAGTAATTTTTTAAAAGACTAAGCAAAGCAAATCTTAAATCAGCAGCAGTTGCAATGCCTCTGTTTTTAATCTCAGGCTTGAAGCTCTCTAGGCTGGTTATCCTATCTGGGCTGGACTTATTATCCACATGTTACCTTGTTCTCATGTTAGGCCAGATGAGTGAATTTGCTTAGGTCCTTTCTTCTCAAGCCTATAGTTTTGCCTGTAGGGTGATATGACCTAGGTAGACTCTGAAAACTCAAAGTCCGATGATAAAAGCATAAATATATGTAAAGGCAAACTACTGGTATTTAGAATCTTACAGTCCTAGAACTAATTCTTTGTTCTTGGGTTCAGTTTTGTTGTTGGTTTTGGTTGTTTGTTGTTTGGTTTTTTTTTTTAAATGGAGGAGTTGGCAACACCGTATGTGTGAACTCCAAATAGGGAGCTGGGCTCCTGCAGCATAAATCCAAAAAATATTTTTCTCATGGAAGAATCCCCACTAAACAAAATTACAAGAAGACAGGAGGTAGCCAAGCTGCTAGAGTTACTCTCTGATGGAGGTGTCTTTGGTACCGGAACAACCTGACTGAATAAGTAAGTTGTAAGTTGCAGACTAGCCATGGTTACCCAGCCTGCCCTCCAGATAGAGCTCTCAGCCTGTGAAATATGAAGGAGAAAATGATACTGTGGAGTTGGGAATTGAAAATATCAGATATTACAGTTTTCACTGGGGGTAAAAAAAATTCTAGGCAGCAGCATGGCCTGATAAACAAAAAGGCAACTCTTGATTAAAGCTTGAACTTCTCCTTCCCATTAATTACCATGAATCTGTTTTGAAATTCCTGTAGAGAACAAGTGCTTCTTGCTGACAGCTGGTTTGCAATTAATAAAAAAGAAAGTGTTTTCAGCTGGCAATGACTTAACATGTTCATGATATATGAAAACAAGGTTAAATTGCTCCTTTTTCTCTAGGGCTAATAAAAGAAATATTGAAAATGAAATGGTGCGGCTTAGGAAATGAGAAGAGCCAACCAATGCTATGGACATAGTGCTGAGAACTGCTATCACCTGGTACTTGCTGGAACAGACATATTTGGAAAAGCTTATCCAGTGCCAAAAATTATTCTTCAGTTGCAGGCTTTCAGAATATATTGCATTGAAGAATTTATGATCCTGTTTCTGCAAGATAAGAGAGTCTTGATTTAATCAGGTGTTTTGGGGGATTTAAATTACTTACACTTTGTGGGTTTATTGGAAATCCTCTTGCCCCCAAAACCCTTTTAAATCTCATCCTTCTGCTCTACTCCACCTTCTGTCAGGAAAGAATGGCAAAGGCTTTGTTCTTTGGGTTGTTAGGGATGGGGTAGCCAGAGCATCAGAAAGCACATGGCAGGAACCAGCCTCTGCTGCAGAGAGACTGGCCTGATAATAAGGTGCCTGTGGACTTTGGATGACTGTGAATTGTATTCTGAAAAAAAAATGCTAGGGTTTGATGTTAACTGTCTTGCAGACTATGAAACACAACTTTGTCACAAATACAACATGACCATTCTCTGAATACCAAGGGAAATGGGTAAAAGTGAAAGAAAATAATTTACTTCAGCAAAATCTTTATTCTTGTCTTGTAGAATGCAGAACCTTTCCAGGTTACTGTCCGAGAAGACAATTGTATCATTGTCTCCCTGGAAGCATCTGATGTGGTGAGCTCATCCTCTGTATATGTTGTGAAGATAGCTGGAGAATCCAAGAACTACTTTTTCCAGTTCGAAGAATTCAATAGCACTTTACCTGCCCCAGTGGTTTTTAATGCCAAATACCATGGCCTATATTACATAGTAACTCTGTTGGTAGTGAACTCAAATATGGTTTCCAAGTCAGCAAGATCAATCACTGTGTTAACCAGTAAGTAATACCTTATTCTTTTTTCCTTCTGTTTCTTCTCTTTGTGCGTGCATTTTTTCCCCAAATGTTCTTCTTCTGGAGAAGGTTGGGTGGGGTGTCTTTGTCTTGAATAGGTCCTCCATGGGTGTAGGATGAATCCCTGTGTGAGAACAGTAGGGAATATGTGTTGAGAAGGCTTGTGAGTGAAAATTCACAAGGTCTGGGCAAGAAGAAAGGGATGGCTGTGGGTTTCCCCCAGGTGACACTTCCTGAACACTGACTGGAGAGGTTTAACATACTGAAATAAGCGATGAACATTTGGAAAGGATGTTCATCCTAAACTCTTTGAACCAGGAGTATAAAAAATCTAGTGAAAGCCATAAAAAGTGTTGACTGACATTTCAGCGTAAGCATTCCTGTTACATGGTGAGGCATATTCTGTTTTAAATGCTACAAGAGTGTTCTTTGGTTGATAATATATTGAAGCAGTACTAAACCTGGAAAGCAGATAGTAGTTACCATGTGTTTCTCCCAGTGCTGCTGAAGGTTTTTGTGATGGAGATCCTATTTGTAGTAGTCTGTCTCTTAACTACCTCCACGTGCATTGGTCCTGGGGGAGAGGTGTGATTTTGTTTGCGCTCTCAATATGTGAAGCACCACAGATTTCTCTGCAATTCTTGCCATATTTCTGGCTCTGCTGCTGCTCCAGCACTGTTTCCATGTGCCAACCTGAAAACAGTTTGTAGAATATAAAATGATTTCTTCATCTGGAAGACAGATTCAAGAAAAGACAGACAAAAAAATTATTTGGTTGGGCAAAGCCATTATCCAATTATTTTTGCTAAATGCCACTTTAGAATCTGTAGACAGTTTTAGTTGGCTTGCAGATGAGGAACTGTTATGATTTTGTGTACTTATATTATTCTGTTAATGAGGAATAACGTTCAAAGCATATTACAGTAGCCTCATGTGTTACTGAGTGAGGTGCTTGAAACTTAAGAGTAACCAGATTTCGCATCATCTATACATTCTCCAGCTTTCCCTTGTGGGCTCAAGTTGTACCCTGATAAGGGCAACCATGAAGGATCCCATGGGAAAAATATCATGGGGTTGGGTAATACAAGTCTTTCATAAGACATATGTGCAAGAACATCTATATGTAGCAGACAATTTAAGGGTTCATAAGCAGCCTGAATTTCCTTTTCTTTGACTGCTTTAACCCTGCAGACAAAGTAATAATTCTAATCTGATTTCCTATTTTATGGTTTGCTTGTTTTCTTAAAAGAAAATAATGGAAGCATCAGTTGTCATATACAACTGAAAAAAACGCCTCACTATGCACTTCCAGTGGGTTTTGAATGCTGCACTTGCGATCGTGCAGCATGGCTCATTGCTGTTTGATTTCCAGAGCCCACAAGGGTCACTGGTAGCAGGGGAAGGTGTGATCCAGGATGGCAGGTGGAGCACATGTTCCTGTGCAGAGGATCTCTGGAGGAAGAAGGGTGCCAGCGTTGCTCAGCCCATCAAAGCTGGCCCCAGACTTCCCATTTCTGGCTCAGGGGGTTTCCATAAGGTGTTCCCGAAGGAGTGTGAGGTTGATGGCTCCCCAAGGGGCATAGCCCACGTTGCATTCAGTCCTCCAAGGCTTGACGGTGTCCTTTCCAACAGAAAGGAGCCCACCCCTTTTCAACACCTGTCTTGTGCTGGTGTGCTGGCACTGTCTCAGGGTTTCCTGCTGTGGCCTCTGCTGCTCACCCAGACCTTGGAAGGACCAGTGGTTATGGCGGTCAGCCAGTGCGGCTTGAAGAACTCACATAACGTGAAAGGAACAGCGAATTTCACTGGTTTTGTCTCAACAGAAGGACAATCTGGTTCATGGAAAAGAAAGGTCTTTTTTGCAGGCAGCATTGAAGGATGCTGTACTGAGCACTGGAAGCATGCTGTAAATTGTGAGCTTTGCACGGGAAAGGGTCTGGGTTCCTTCCTAATATTTTCTGTTAGGCAGACTGATGAGTGGTAGCTCTCATGTAGCAGCCTCAGCTACTAACATAGCTCATTCCTGCAAGGCTACAGGAATGACAGTAAATTTGGAATGAAAAGACAAGTATAGCAGGCTGAGCTTTTTAAAGCATATTTCAGTACAGTGCTTTTGGGAGGAGATCTTAAAATTAATGTAATGACCATTGGCTTCTCCTGCAAAACTGCATTAGATGATAATAGGATTTTGGTTTCTTTTTTTCATTTTTTCCTTTTATTGGTATTGTCCACTGCCTGTTTTACATAATTTTCTGACTATTAATTAACTTGATTTGTTTGGCAGACAATAATTAGGATAGATTCATATTTTTCTTCATGCCAAATGTTCCTTCTGCCTATTTAACTTAGTTTATTTTAACAATGCAAAGACATATAAGTATGTAATTTATTCTGTCTGTCTTACACATGAAAAAAGTCATGTTGCAACTAGCTTCCAGGACAAAATTAATTCCTGCTCTAATTTCATTGGTATCAGGAGAGTTTTACCAGCTGCAGATTGGCCCCATTCGTTAGGCTGCCACAAGATAAATCAAGCAGGATAGCCAGTGATGCTGCTGTGGTTATTCCCAAGGCTGCACTTAGATATTTCACAATAGTTTTCTGGGATCTCCTGATGTCTACAAAGGAGTCAGTGCAGGGAGATGTATTCTTTCAGCTTGGCCATATGCTGAAGATCTGAGTTTGACACAGAGAAGTGTGTATCCAAATTGTGCATGTCAAAATGAGAGCAAGGTCCTTCAAAGAAATTGCCTACTTAGAAATTCAGCAAGAGCGTGACAGACCTCTGCTTTCCTATGGCATATCTTGATGACATTTCCTTTTTCCTATTCAAATCCCTCAGCAACGTGCTGCTTCTCAGCATATTGGCAAGGAAAAGGTATGCCCCTTCACAGGTTGAAACTTCATTCTGCTTAAGTCAGAGAAGACTTTTGTTTTACCACTTGAAAGTTTCTCTCCAGAAAAGATTCCTCAAAAGAAAGATGATTTAAAAGCTAACAAAAAAATTCTTTTATACATTTCATATATGCATATGTAATTATATATATTTAAATATGAATTCATATAAATATATGTGTGCAAAAATATGTACATAAGAAATATAAAATATTTTAACATTATATAAATATACATGTATGTATGTAGGTGCACTATCATTTGAGGCTTCTATTGTTAATTTGGGCCTTCTCTACAAGACTGAACAGTCTCCGATTGGAATAATTTCAGGGCTTTCTCATGTTAATCAAAACACCACAAACTATAGAGTTTCCTTGTTTAGGTTCTGTAGTCCAGATTGTGGTAATGCAAACTATGAGCTATTTGTTGCACTATGTCTTCTCAGAGCCCAGAGTTTTACCAGCTTGAGCACAGCCCACATCCTTGCATTGCTTCCTGAGCTGGGACGTTAGAAGAATGAGATGAACAGAGCGCATTCAACTCTCAGACAGGAAACCTGTAAACTAGAATTTGAGCACAACATAGCACTATTTCTTCCGACTCTGTAACAAAGCTGTGTTCAGCAAATTGGGCTCAGTACGTCACTGAAGGAGAAAAACTGAAACCCTGACCACTTATTATTAAAGGTGCCTGTGATGGTTTTCACAAGAACAGGTGTGTGAATCTCACTGTCCTGGCCAGATTCCTGTGTGTGCAATTGCTTTGTGCCTATCAAAATGACCTTCTTTCCAGTTTTAAGTCTGGACAAGATTAGAAGCAGTTCTGGTATCTATCACAATTATTTCAGGCCTGCTTTCTTCTGCCCTTGGACTTCTGGCTTTTCAATGGGAGTGAAGTAACTCCAGAATTTATATAATTGATTTAGTGTTTTCCAGTATTTGAAAGAAAGTTCCACCTTATTACTAACTGGTTTTAAATTAGTTTATGAGAGAAATAAAGAGCATAGAGGTAAAAATCAGTGACTGAAATTCTCACTCATTTTCCATTTTCCCAGTCTGAGGCCTCGTTTTATTCTTCCCAGGGTGACTCATACCCATATAGCCTTTTTTTTTTTTGAAAATTCACTGACAATTTTTGTTGTGAAGGAAAACATGTTTGTACATTTGAAGGAATGGGGAAAGCAGTACATCGCAAAGCTATTTTGTGCTGTAGGAAAAATGTCTCTCTGCTGGGACTTGGAGAATTCAGGATCTCAGGATCTCTGAGGGTAATTAAGAGCAGCTTTGCCTGACTTTTATTTTAGCTTGTGATTAGGAGTTTTGAGTGGTAAATGTCCCATTGTTTCAAAAGCTGATGATTCCTTATATAAATCACTGTAAAATAGATTCCCTTTAGGGAGAGTTCTGCCTCTGTGTCTTCTACAAAAATTATTCTCCTCAAGAGACCAGCGGGCCTGCTGCCTGGGACTCTGATTTCTTCAGCTCTCAGAAAGTAATGGGTATTAGACGTAGCTAATGCTTGGTTGTCATTGTGCCAGATGTTGCAGGAAGTGATTCAGCAGGTCGAATCGTTTCCTCTGCCTCATTAATGGATTAAAGCTATTGAAGTAGGAGCTTCAGAGGTTTTTTCCAATGAAATGTAAAACTTAAGCCCTTCGTGCTTTTCTTTCTTGAAGGATGACATGGCACATCTTTAAAAAGGCTGTTTATCCATGGCAGCCCTAATTTTGAAACGTAACTGGGAAGAACATCTAGGTCCATTAGTGCTCAGCTTTCCCCAGCAAACAAATCATGTTATCCCCTTTTTAGGGTGAAAAAACTCCTCCATCAGAATCAAAGAAAAGAACTGAAACCATATGAGTATTTCTTCCTGCCATAATTTCCATTGGAAGGCTGATTTGAAGTATCGGCATAAATCTATTCAAGAACAGATACACCTTTGTTCTTGTGACATTATTTTTTTGGTTTGTATTGTCTTTTTATTTGTCATCTTGTGTGGGCATCTACAAATTGCAGTATATACTATCACTGCTCAGGTACCACGTTCACTTACATTCCCCTTTCGTAAGCAATTGCACATAGTATCCTCTATTACGTATCATAAAACTGAACATTATGTTCCTAAAGTATTAAACAGCAGCTGATTAATCTCAAAGATGGTTGCTTTTTAGCAAGAGATAAAATGATCCCTAAAGTTTATAGCCTATTCAAAGCTTTACCGTGGCTATGACTTACTCCCAGTAAGCCTATATAGATATAGAAATAGTGTCCTCCTGGGGAGAAAGTTATGTAGTTCACAACTCCTTCCTGTGAATAAAGGGGATTACCCACAGGAGTTAGGTCACTCCACTAATGGGGCTTCTTTTCTATAAAAGTCATGATATGAAGTTAAATCATCATTCATTTGGGTTTGAGTGTGAGAAGCAAGAGAGTTGATCTCAGTCCCATTTCAACCACCCACATGTAATACTACATCTAAGCTACCACTGTACTCAGTCATTAATTGAATCTGTAGTGTGACCCGATCTGCAAATATTAAAACCAAATTTATTTGGACTGGAATATGGTACTTATTTTCCAGTATTACTTATGCACTTTCCCCCCCTCCTCCCCGAATGGCAATCATTAATGTGTCTGGCACAGACTGAATGCATTAATGGAGGATTTAGCATCCATACTTTTCCAGGGCATTTGAGGAAGAAGTTAACAGCGTTTATTATGCTATCCTGATATTTGTATAATGCAAGCTATGTGCAAAATGCAAAATACTGTAGAGTTTAGGACAGACACAGAAGTTAAGTTTCTCATAAACAGATATAATAGGAAAGCAGTTGCTAAGAAGCAGGAAATTCTGAGACACTAAGAAAAAAGGCAAATTTAGGTCTTGAACCTGCAAGTTTTCCTATATGCATTTAATGTAATCTGCAAATCTAAAAATAAAGAGATTGTACATGAAGAATTGCCTTAAACATGCTATTAGAGGGACACTGAAATTCTCTGTCCCTTCTGTAATATGACTTCAGATGTCAGTGTAGTGCAGGGTGTTTATAAAACTCTAAGCTTTCAGAAGTATTATATTACACTTTATTTGGCCTATTTCTTGAGGACCACTGAAATCTGTGAAAAGCTGGATCCTAAATACTGAAAACAGTAAAATTTAAAAGACCAGACTGTTTACGCTCTGAAGTATAAATAGTGAAAAGCGACATTTTACGTATTCTTTAAGTTTAATAATCATAGGAGCAGTTAGTAAGTGAAAAACAGAACATGATTTTTATCTGCAGAGCGTCCTTTTAATTTCACAGTGTGCAAATAGCTTTTGATGTGAAGATTTGGTGCCGAAGGAAGTAAGATAATGGAAGAATCTTTAAATTGGATTATATCACTCATGCTACTCTGCTAACATCAGCCATGAGCAAGAAAGGATAGTAAGTGGAAGATAACAAGAGAGTCTGTGGTGATTACCACTTAATTCAATTATTGGTTAATTAAATCAAAGCATCAGGAGGAAAAATCATTTGGTTTAAAAATGAATATAACTTCCATCCTTTATTTGATTTGTTGTAGGAAGGAATAAATGGGGTAATTTAATCACTGACATAAGAAAGTTTCAGTAATTCTTTCAGAAATAAGGAGACCTTAGATGTGAATGAGATAGCAGAAGAAAGCCCAGGGCACACCCGCCAACATGAAAGATGACTGCCTCTAAGAGTTGTGCTATTTAGAGATACTTATTGTCATTTAAACTACTATTGTGTGCTGCATGAGCTGTGATATGAACCCTCTGGTCGTGTGGATAGTCAGATCAACTATTTATTTCAGAAAAAGTGATGGGAAAAACCTCAGCAGAAAGTAGAGGGTAGGCTTTGTTTCCCATGATCTTCTTTACTTCTATTTATTTCTAGGCTATCATGAATTGTCAGCAAAATTTTCACAGATCCCATCACTGAAGTGCCTGTTGGTATCTGTAAGATTGGGAATTTCTATTTGTAAGTGGTTAACTTACAAATACACTGATATTTAACGGAAGCTAATGAAGTATCTTTGCCATGAGAAAGAGTTTAATAATCCCACAAAATTGCATTTGCATGCCCTGACAAAGCTAAAAGTGACAACATGACTTCTTCTTAAGACTCAGGGAGAGATTCTGTTTGCATCTGTGGCTTTTGTTCTTAGTTGTTTTTCCTTCTCCACTTCTCATCACATCTGAAAACTTAGTACTGTGTTGAAAATACTGTGCTATTAATTGGGATTTGATTTTTGCTTCCGCTACAGTTTTGTTCTTCCACCTTTGATTAACCTAGTCCACCTTCCGTGCGATAATTCCACTTTTGAAACTGATACTGCTCTTCCCTTTCATCTACTCTTTCTCTTGCTTATTGAGACTCTCTGCTCTTTGGGGAAAAATATTTTATTAGTTTTTCTCCAGGGCCTACTGCAGCAGAACTTTGAACTCAAATGTGTCCTCTAAGGCCATGCTAATGAACAGCCTGAATTTTTCAATATGTTCCCTACAGTGTGCAGGAACTAAATCAACACAATAATACTTATAAAGATGTAGGCATAATTACTGAGGGTGGTGTGCATTAACTACCTCTATTAAAATGTTAGTATGACAAATTTCAACTAACACTATAACCTTGAGTTGAATATCTGCTCGGCCCTCTTAACCAATGCATAGTTGAGTTGCTAACATTTTTTTCTTGATGAGAAGAGCATAAAGCAAAAGGCTAATTTTTTAAATTTTTTTTTTTTTCTGTGGCTGAGTAAGGAAGGCTGAATAAAACTGTCTCTCTCTTATTAGCAACAACCCAGACTCCCAGCTACGGTGAATTGACACAGCTTTCCTCACTCAATGGAACTACACTGGTTTAGATGCCACACCACAGGACACAGGCTATTTTCTTACTTTTTATAGCCCACCTGGCTCAGAGTTCAGAGCACTAGATAGACAGTTCCACGTTTACCTCCTTTCTGGGCACAGACTTCCCCTGTGCCCTCCAGTAAACCGCTTTACTTCTCCACACCTCAGTTCTTCATCTGGAAAATAATGGTAATGACACTGCTATACTTTGTGGAAGTTTGGTGTGGATAAATATGTTGAAGACAGTGGTCATCTCAGGTATGGTAGGAATGGGGACTGTGTAATTACGCATGAAATCAAGAAATGAATACATATCAAAATAGAAAATCTTCATTCAGGTAGCTTCCTTTGGCCGTTTTATTGATAAGCTTCTCAGCTAATCTTAGAAGTTCAGATTTATACCAACGTTATAAGAAATCTCAAGTGGTTTGTTGTTTTTGTCTGGGCACTTCACCATGATGGGCAAGCATTAAAGATTAAAGTATTTCTGGGGTGATGACTGTAAGTGCTTGAATAATAACTGCTATTTCAACCTTACTTTTTATGGAAAATACGGAAATTTTTCTGTTAAAGTGTAAGTATCAAGGACATAAATTGTTTTGGGGGGGAGACACAAACCTTGGCTTTGACAACATCCCAAGTAACTTTGCCCCAGACATCTGTGAAGCTCCACATATCACCTGGTAGACTTAAGAGTGCCTGTGCCATACCTAGGAAAACCATTTGTTTCTTTGGTGTTATACATGTGTCAAGAACTTAGTTTGTCTATTAATCTGCTCCTCTCTTCCTTTTTTCCTTTTATTTGTATATCCTTTAGAACCCCTTCCTGTGAGCAGTGTTTCTATCTATGATTACAAACCATCTCCAGAAACAGGAGTGTTGTTTGAAATTCAGTACCCAGAGAAGTACAATGTTTTTACCAGGGTAAATATAAGCTATTGGGAAGGAAAAGACTACCGAACAATGCTGTACAAAGGTAGGAGGAAACTATTCCACTAAAACTTAATGCTAAGTCTGCTGGAAACATTTTAAACAGTGGTCTTAGGTGTGCTTTGGGCATGTATTGTTTATAATGATTTATATTTCTAGTAATATATCTTTTTATATAAGCACTTTTATGTCATGAAGTAAGGGATTGGTCTTCAAATAGAGCTAGTGGTTCACTTTGGATTTAAAGCTGCTTCCCATCCTAGTTCTAGTGATGCTTCCTTTCATTTGGATTTTAGAAGAAGACTGGGCAGTCTGGATTTTTTTAATGAGTTCTAAAATCAGCCTGGGAACGGATCCCCAATTTCTGGTCTTTCAAAATAAACATGTACACTAAAATCCAAAAAACTTTCCACCATTTTTTTAATCTTCCCTGCTGCAGTACAAGCCAAAACAAAAGAAAAGGAAACAGAAAAGAAACCCAAAACTCAGTAGACAGAGATACATTTTTGCTTTCTAGATATGCTTGTTGAAATCCCTGGATGACATTCTGTGTCAGCTGAAAGCGCTAAATGCGTTCCCGTCCCTTCCCTCTGATGAAGGTTTCCTCTTTGGTCAATAGCTGATGGGAGAGCTCTGGGATGCCCCAGAGCTGGGAAACCCATTCAATATACCTGATTCCTGGTGCAGGATTTAAACCTGGTAGTTCTGTATCACCATACAGTGACACAGTGCTGATAGTACTATGCTGCGTAGTACTGTATATTACCGTAGCTTTCAGTAGTGTCGCTGAGCTAATAAACCCTGCTGCATATTATAAATTTCATTTTTCTTAAAAGAATCTAATCAAAGGCAATCAATCTGGCAATCTAGACAGTCAGTCTGAACAATTTAAACAACCAATCTAACCATCTAAACAATGTAACAAGAGCAAATCTGCTTTTTTAAAATTTGTTTAAAACTGAACTCCCTTTTGTCCTGCAGTACAGCTTAAGCATAGCATTTATCTCAAAGATGTAAACGGGACTGTCCTATGGAAAGCATCCTAAGAGGTGAGAAAGGCACCTGCATACTCTGCAGGCCCTGAAACCCCAATGGTTTAACATTGCATAGTGGCAGTAAAATGCCTTTGAGCAATCCAGTAGGTGCTGGACTGAATTTTAGGCACTCAACTAGGAGTCCCTCAGTAGAAGTCTGGTCCCTGTAAGCTCTCTCTAAAGTCAGCAGAGGGAGATGTGCACCTCCAGAAGGTCAGAAAATTTTGGAGTATCTTTGCTTCAATACAGAGTGGGGCTTGAAATCACATTTTCAATGCTGTGAAGTGCCAGAAGTTAGGAAGGGTGATTCTGGATCACAGCACAAAATATAGGTGACCCCTTTCCAGAGAACAAATGCAGTATCAGCAGTAATTTTTGTCTTCTACAGCTGTGGTTCTAGGGGATGTAATGCTGCAGCTGCTGATTAATAAAAAAGTCAACCTGAATCAAGAGATTCACTAATCCACTTGCACATGCTTCGCATAGCCAAATAGCCCTAAGCAACTTCTCTTCACCCGCACGTGTACTGATGGTGGACACGAGCTCGGCTCTCAGTACCCTGGCTTGCACTCAGTTGCATGGTGGATGACCCTTTGAGCATCTACCCTGAATGTTATGCCTCAGTCAGCAAAAGACCAAGGAGGCTTTTGCGTGCAGCAACTAAAGGTCTGCAGAAGCTGTCAGATGCTTTTTGAGATACTCAGTGTCACATGGAGCAGGTTGCCAGATTCAGTTCCCTTTCCTGTGAAAAGCAGTTAATGTTTCTTGTGCTGGGTTATTGGTTGGGGTTTTTTTTTTGTAGCAAAGCGGCTTTGACAGCCAGGAAAAATGTTGCTCAGACCAGGCGGAGCAATGTTTAAACATCTGAAACACTGCCAGTTCAGCATGTGTAGCTCCATTATCTGAAAGCAAACATTTGATGTATTTTCCCCTTTTTTTCTTTTCTTCTTTTCTTTCTAAACCTGCTGCAGATTTCTTTAAAGGTAAAACAGTTTTCAATCACTGGCTGCCAGGTATATGCTACAGTAACATCACATTTCAGTTGGTATCAGAAGCAACCTTCAACAAAAGCACACTAGTGGAATACAGCGGGGTCCAGCATGAGCCCAAACAGCACAGAACAGGTGAAGAAAATTATTATGTACCATTTGCTCCAAGTCTGTCTGTCTGCTTTCCTTTCTGCCATGGGGAGGGGATTGATCCCACAGAGAGGAGAGTCTGTGTGGGAGCGGTCCTGGGACCTGCTGCGGGCCGGGAGCATGAGAGGAGGATGCTGTGACTAGTACATAGGGTTGTGTGTACGATGCAGTGCAAAGGGAAATTTGCATGACTGTTTCTGTTATAAAGCTTGCTCCTTAGAAAATAAATTCTGCTTCACATGAGATATCCTGGGACTTGTGCTAGGAATTAATTTTTAAGCCACAAGAAAAGCTGCACTGAGCATACAGTTGATCTATCTATATTGGTCTGTCTCCTTGCGCAGTGAATCATAGCTAAACTGATGGAGAAGGACTTCCTCATCGTGCAGTCTTTTATCATGGAGAAGAAGAATGTCACAGTCGCCTCACTTGGTAGCCAGTTTATGCCCTGAAGCATGAACTTTTAATTTCCAAGACAGCAATATTGCAAAGGCTGAAAATCACATTTGTTCAGGGTCCAGAACTAATTTAATTTGGTCCTGGGTTGGTGCCCAAAACCTTCCTGTCAATCTGTTAGTCCACAGACATTTTCCAGGGTCCAAAGTGAAATGAACCAGTGGTAAAATCAAAAGGCCAGATCTTCAGATGAACACACTGATGTTGGTCCATTGCCTTGGGCAGAGCAAAGCCAACTGATGCCAGCTGAGTTCTGTCCTGAGGTTCCTAGATACAGTTATGGAGATATTGGGCCATAAGAATACAACCAACAGGATCACATTTTTCTTTCCTGCTGCCCTCCAGTCCCTCATTCTTTGCACAAACTGCAACAAGATTGTAGTGTCTAGTTTAGTGTTAGTGGCCGTGGCTGAGACAGGGGAGGTGAACAAATTAGTGTGTTGAAAGGTGCCAGTTTAAAAGGTGCCAGTCAAAATTGTTTGCAGAGTCTACTTGCACTTATCATAGGTAAGGGCAGACAGACAAGCAACTATAGTGAGGCAGAAAAAATGCTGTGTGTTCACCTCCTGACATAAGTTGAAGTAACTTCTTTGCATGCCAGAAGTTTGTCTTTTGGAGACCCAAATCTTAAGATCAAGCTTTCACAAATATTAAAATTTAAACTGATGTTTAATGCTTGTGAAAAGGTGGCTGCTAAAAGCATATGAAAAGCCCTACAGCAACATGAAGATCATACCTTTTAAATATGAGCTATGTCATATATTAGTTTTGCATATGTTTTTGAATTCATTTCTACAGAAGTATTTTTTTCCATGAGCAAGGTCTTTCTGGAAGACCCAATAAAATAAATGAAGATCCACTCTTAAAAATTCATACTTGAGTAGCCTCACTGCTGTAATAGCACTGAAGTCTGATTTACTTTGGCTTCACCTCTGCTGTTCTTCCTGGTATTCTTTAGTTGTGATTCTTCTGCAAATTTGCGCTCAGATTGATCCCATTAGAATCACTTCTGCTATAAGTATACGTAAGAGAAGGGAGAATCTTAATAAAAACAAATTATTTCAAAATATCCCTAGATGCACTGTTTTTCTGCAAAGAATATTTCTCTGGGGAGTTAACACAGTGTAAAAGTGCACAGAACTTATCTATTAAAAGCCTAACCCTTGCTTCTCTTTTAGTTCCTTACCCGCCTCGAAACATTTCTGTTCAGATTGTACCCATCAACAGAAACAACTGGGAAGAGCACAGTGGGAATTTTGCAGAAGAATCATTCATGGGACCACAGGAAATCATAAAGAAAGAAACACTCAGCCGTTTTTCTGACAACCTACCTGACATTCCAGCAGCAAACACATCTGCAGCCTCACTGGACTACCGCTATAACAGCACTGAGTATGAAACCACGTTGCAGCCTTACTGGTGGTCTAACGAAGCTGAGTCGTCAGAGGGTGAAGAGGAGTTTGTCAGTGCAGTTTCCAGTGATTATGAGGCCAATGAAGTCAACACATCTGGAAAACTCACGCCAGAGCCCCCCTCCTTCCTTCCTGTACAAATGGTGCTGACCTGGTTACCACCAAAGCCACCTACTGCATTTGATGGTTTCCATATCAATATTGAAAGGGAAGGTAAAATGGAGCCTTAAACCCTTTTCATGCCCCTTTTCTGTAATTCCATTGCTGGGTTGTCTACTCTACAAAGTATTAATTACCCAGTACTCTACTTCAGTGGGCTTTGTTAGATCTCCTGTTTTTCTTGAGAAGTTTCTTGCATTGAATAGCATCTAGTTCTGGCTGGGCTTCGTAGAAGTAAGGGAGGAGGAGTAAATCGCAGTTTGCAATGCTCTTGTGTAACAAGATTTCTACTGCTGTACATACTGCTGCACTGTTTACACTGCAGTTATTGTAAATCCATTCTAGTATTGGAGAAAGGAGAAACAAGCTGATAGAAATTTGAGATGAAGAAGGTACATTATATCATGTAGTTTTGTCTGCCACTGAGAAACGTTCTCAGGGAGACTTCATCTGGAAGGGGCATACAGAAAAGACTGTCTACATTTGGATTGACAGTTGTCTCAGAGTCCAGCTACTGAACGTACTCCTTAGGCCATAGAAGGCTGTGGTGGAGAACATGGAGACTTTTCAAGTGATGGAGCTACAGTAAAATAGCCATGTTGCTTAAAGATTCTTTGGTTTAAGATCTGTTTTCTCCAGATGAATTTTATTTCCTGCAAGCAGTTTTCATAAGCCTTCCCACACTGAGGGCAAATAGGTTTTTTGCAGAATAAGGTGGCAACAGATAGAAAATCAGAAGCTCCTTTTCTTCCATGCTGTGCTGGTTTTCATGCACGCCGTCATGGCAACCCTGTTTTATCATCCCTGTTACTGAATGAAAATTTGGCCTGGCTTTATTGTTCCTCTACACCTATACTGCAACCTAAGTCATTTATTACTCTTGTGCGGATGGCAAGAAATAAAACTACCCGCATAAATCCAGTCCTTTTGGATACCTTTTAATCCCACAGCAGAAGCAGCATTAGCATTTCTGATAGAAATAATTTTCTCAGTGGCTGGAGCCTTTCAAATGTCAGTTAATCCACACTTTTTTCCCTGCTGATTTAGAGAACTCCACGGAATTTTTGACAGTAAGTGAAGACACTCACAAATTTGTTGCTGAACTGAAAGAACCAGGAAAATACAAGTTGTCTGTAACAACTTTTAGCTCCTCTGGCTCTTGTGAAGTTCGGGGAAGTCAATCAGCAAAAACACTTAGCTTTTACATCAGTAAGTATCTCAACAAATCTGTCTTTTTCTCCCAGACCAATATAACTTTAATGTACAGAGTTTGACCACTGTGGAAGCTATGGCATCTGTTGCAGCATCAGAAGAGTCTGGTCTTCTGGAATTCCCTGTGCCAGAGAAGGAAATATGGTGCAAATATGTTATATATTATATCCTGCCTGGATGGGCCTTCATTGTGCCGTCTTGGCAGAGCTAAGAACTGAAAGCAGGTGAGGTATCTGATAGACTCATCGCCCAGTGTTCATAAGCGCCTCACTGAAACAGCTTGCCCTCTTGCATATTTCAAAGAGAGGATTTAATTCTGAGAATTAAATTGGTGGTTCTACACATTCCTGAAAATATTTAACTTCCTTACTCCTGGAGGCTCCTATGGGTTAGGGATGAAGGGCATCTCAGGCTGAGAGTGTGGGAATTGCACAATTAAACACTGAACTCTGAAATTACATGGTCTCTGAGAGAACAGGAGGCAAATTACAGTAGATGAAATAGTTCAGTCTGCTAAATTCAGAGGAGGAAAAGTAATTTATTATTTCCCTGTAGAATCCTAGGGTTTCTTAACTGAAGATTTAGTAAAAGACAAATAATACACTACTGTGTAAACTAATACCATGACTGAAAATTAGATCAGCAAGTGAGACAGGTGTTGGTGAATTCAGATTATTATCCTTCTGATGCCTGTGGTCACCTTTGTACCTTTTGCTACAAAGGGAAATAGATAGAACCTACAAAATGCCCACACAATGAGAACAGGGGAATACCTGTGGCACTACACAATTTTACATGTGAAAGGATAGTGTCTCCCCTGCATCATGAATCCTGCAACAAGGCATGGTAGCTAAGGCTGGCAGAAATATTCATATTAAAGGGAAATGTACTCCAGTACTTAAGTACATTACTAATAACAATTGTTTCTTTAGTAGCTCATAACATTTACAAATACTAACTATTTAGGCTTAAATTCATCATAATGCTTGACTGCATGTAACTGAATTTCACTATCATGCCTATGTTTTTAACAACTTTATAGTTGAAAGAAACAGTACTTCGAAAACAAAGAGAAAAGAGGAAACAGCACATTAGAGAATGGGTCTCTGCTCTTGTAATTTCACTGTCTGGTTTTCTTTAGGAATAGTTATTAGACAGCTTCATTATATGGAAAGCATTAAAGTAAATATAAGTACACAAGTATATAAAATAAAATATGTAGCATTGCTATTAGTACTAAATGTTATTCCATTTTACAAGGTGTGACTTATTTCCATGAAGCAATATGCAATGCAGTGTCCTCTGTGAAGTTCGCTAACTGGGGACAGGGACCTGAGAGAAATGAGAAATTGTTAATCCAAAGTGTAGGTGTATGGATTGCTAGATTAAGGATGAATTTGAATCTCTTTGGGTATAAAGTATTAAGATCTTACAGGAATGTAACAAATATTTTCATTTTACATGTAACACATGAGAATATTCAGTTTTTTGGGTTTTGTCTGGTAGTTCTGCAGGCTTTTAGAACCAGATGAAGATTCTTGGCAGTTGCCTTATTTATTCTGTCAAACACAAGATCCTTAGCAATTTCAATAGATTTTATATGTATTTCTGGTAGTATGCCAAATCTGAGATGTGCACAAGTACTCTGAAGGTGAAATTGCTTTGCCGTTCCTCTTTACGAGTCTGATCAAGTAGGCTTTTCGTGTGGGGACTACAACTTTGGGCCATGACATGAGGTAGCTCAGTTCCCTTAATGCTGATACTGAAACAATTTCTGAATAGTAAGAGCTGCAAATAACATCCCCTGGCTCCAGAGACTAATCTAATGATTGAATTCCTCTTTTTACCTGAGCAGGTGTGGGTCTGCTGTCTTGCATAAATTTTGCTCATAGTTTCAGCCTTATCTTACCCTTGTAGGACTCAGTCAGTGAATCATCCTGTCAAATTGCTGGCTTGTATTACACAACATTTTTGTTGCACCCTGACAGCAGTATGGATTGTCAAATCTTAAAGGCTGATCTTACACCAAATTCTTGCTCTGGCATTTGTTTTATTATCTCAATAAATGCAAAGCATCATTAGAATTGCGTGGAGGAAGGAATGTCAAGGAGAGAGCTGTCATAAGTGTCACTTAAAAGTGGCAAGAAAAGCTGACGGTTTTCATAAAGTCTGAAATTTTGATGAAGTCTAGCTGAAGTTATTTTCCAAATTGTTATTTTATCTACATTTAAACCTATGTTCTCTACCAAGTGCTTCAGTAAGTCTGATGGAGAATGAGCTTCTTCACTGTGGTAACCTCTGTGAACTTGATTTTCATGCTTCAAGGCTGTAGTACACTTGGAGGGTATGTGGAGAGGCGGAAAATTTTGTGTGTTTATCCTTTAATATTTTTCTATGATCTGTACATTATTGGTTATCACCGCTTTTAAGCATTCTGTTAGAGCAAATCTGATATTGCTGGGTGCTTTCAAGTAAGCAATAGAGAATACTGAATCTGAATTTTCAAACAGTAATGTTTCTCTCATCATCTGCTCTGCTACAGGTGAAATAGCACTGGCCACAGGCCATTTCCCAGGAGCTGCCATCTTCGCTGCCTGAGGGCTGTGGAGATGGACAGCTGTCAGTCCAGCGTCTTTCACTAGTAGTAAATAATCCCGTGAAAGAAGGGTGTTTTAACATATGTGCCTCAAATGCATAGAGTGGCTTGCTCACATGTGCTGTTGGGACATGTCCCAGGCCCCACAGGTGAATGGATAGAAGAGCTCACTGAAAAGCCCCAGCATGTGGCCGTGACAGTATTAAGCTCCACTACTGCCCTGACATCCTGGACGGCATCACAAGAGAGCAGCGGCAACAGCACCATTGTGTCTGTGGTCTCCCTGACTTGTCAGAAGCAAAAGGAAAGTCAGAGGCTTGAAAAACACTACTGCACTGAGGTAAGGGGCAAAAGCTGGAGCCTTTTCAAATACAGGAAAAAATCCTGCTGTTTAGGATCGCCGTGCCCAAGGGCCCTATCAGGCTCAGGGCTGCAGAGCACAGCGGTAGGTGCTGCCCTTGCAATCTAAAGGGACACGGCTGATGCAGAGAGGAGGGGAGAGCACAGCATACAGGAATGACAGTGTGCAGTACACCAGATTAGTGTAAAAACTGTATTTCTCCTGGACTGACCGTAGCCAATCCTTTGTTCAAGCTTGTGAGTTACACTGTACCCTTTGAGACATTTTTGTGGCAGTAGGCAAAATGGTGCTATGTCGTGATAACACTTTGGTATATGCTGTAATCCATTTGTATTAAGAAAATGCTCACATGCATGAGTATTGTCAAACTAGCATAAATGGTTTTTTAGATTTCCTACATCTAAATACCAAATCTGACTCTAGACTTCCTGGAAGTTTAGAGGTGATCAGAAGTCAGCTTTTCGTTTCACCCATAAAAAAAGATGTCAGCACTGGGAAGTAACTAATAATCCAGAGCACCTGTGATTTGGATGGAAAACAATTCCTTAGGGCTGCCATACGGAACGTGTTTATAATGATTAAGAATCCTGAACCCCAAAATATGGCAGCTTTCTGTTACTTAAAACCCTTACCACATCAGATGCTGTGGCTATGATGGATCAATGGCATGTGGCTTCAGTGAGAAAGAGGTTTTAGCCCACACCTCAGTTACCTTACCAAGATGCTGATAAGGCCATTTTCTGAGCGGTGCCACAGCTTCTGTCTGGCTCCCTAAATATGTGTGATGGAGGAATCTGCAAAGGACTGCAGGGCTGCCCTGCTGCACCCTCAGCTTGCCCACGGGAATGGAAGCAGACCACTAACACTCCAACTAAATCTTCATCTCCTTCAACCTTGTGATTAGCCTTGCAAGCTGATTAAGACAGGGAGTCTGCATCCTTTAAAAATGTCTTTTAAAATGAATCTTTGTCCAAATATTTTGAGTTTTATTCCAAGGTTGTCCATGAACTTAAACATTTGGACGTGTCTCTAGATGAACATTTGAGAATTGTTTTTCAGAATCAGAATCAGCTGTAATCTCCTTGAGTTAGTTTCCCTTCATTTATTGAAAGTGCAGTCATTACATGAGGAAGCGAAACAATACAGTACATGTTTATCAACCAAAGATAGTGAGTATGTGCATATATGATTAAAATAAATAATACAAGATTCATCTACAAACTCAAAAACAAGTACATAAAGCTAATCCATGAATAAACAAGATATGAGTAAAAATAAATGTGTGTTTATTACAAGTAGGTAGAAAGGTCTAAATACAGTTATATTTTTCTTTTGTTATTACAAATAGCCGTATCACCTCTAATCATTTTTATCAGCTTATTATACCTGGAATTATTAATGTCTGTTGGTTTGAATTCTCCTTGACAAGCTGAAAAGGGCAAAATACAGTGCAGTGTTCTATCCTTTTCTACCATTCATGATTTAGAAGTTATTTAACTTCCGATTGGACACCAGAGGGAAATATTTCACACTGAGGACAGTCAACCATTGGAATAATCTCCCCAGGGAAGTGGTTGACTCGGCCACGTTGGACACCTTTAAGAGTCGTCTGGACAGGGTGCTGGGCCATCTTGTTTAGACTCTGCTCTTCCTAGAAAGGTTGGACTAGATGATCCCTGAGGTCCCTTCCAACCTGGGATTCTGTAACTTTCCAAAGCAGCTGTTAAAGACAAATTCTGTTCCTCACTGAATCTGTGCTGGCACTGATGTATTCACGTGCATTGCAGTAAACCACCAGTGCAAAGGTGGCTGTGATAGAGACTTCTGAAAGGTTGCAGAGAAAATATTAGTAGGGAATATCAGCCTGCAGTTCTAGAAGGGGTGCATGATGTCCTTTCCTCAAAGCTGCTCTGTGCATTTGCTGTTAACTGGCTCTTCAGGAGGTAAGACTTTTCATATTGCACCAGACCAGGAATCACCTGGGCAGGCATTCTGCCTCCAGCTCTGACCAAAACCTGGTCTGGCACAGCAGAAATTTTAATACTGATGTTTCAGACTGAAAAGAAGAATCACAACATCCCTTAGTAAAGGTTTTGTAGTGCTAAGCAGGAGAGGTGAGAGAGAGTAATTCCTTTCTGATTTCACCATGCAGTCATTTAACACTTGCATTCAGAAGATGGCTTTCCCATAACGCTGCCTTCAGCTCCATAGCTGCAGACGAATCAGAGGGCCAATGAAAAAACTCAGGCTTTTATTGAAAACACACCATCTAAATACTCCAGCCTGAATAATGTCATTTGAATATTAATAATGTAGTCTGAATATTTAAATAAACTTTGACAGTAGGATAGAGTGGGTCTGCAGTGTGACAGCTGACCTTACATGACAAGGCAAGTGTGATTCTCTGAGCCAGATCATTTGTCAAGTCAGTCCCGACCACTTTCACAGTTTTGCCATTTTGGGCTTAATGAATGGAGTTTTAGCTGCTGATGCCAGTGTCTTCAGAACCATGCCTTTTGTAACTGGAGTAGTTCATGTGCAGTCTCTATCTTCTTTTAATTAAACAAGTACCTCATATGTGATGTATTCTCCTCCTATTAGGTGAATTCAAGCAGCAGCCTCATTGAAAATCTTGTTCCTGGTGCCCAATACCAAGTTGTGGTTTACTTACGGAAAGGACCGTTGGTTGGACCGCCTTCTGATCCTGTTACATTTTCCATTGGTAATCCCTGCCTCTATTTTGTTTTATATGTGTTTTGTTTTTAAATATGTATAGTGTATTCATTAAACTCTAGAGCCATGAAGGAGTACAAAATTGATATGTTGGTTATTTCAAATATAATGAACACTCACTGAGAATATTTTTCTTGCATTGTCTAGCTCATTACTGAGGTGGGAAGAATACTCCTTCAGCAGAAGATAGATATTTCACATTTAAATGTTAAGTTATTACCAAACCTAACTAGAGAGCAATTATGGTCAGGATTCACACACAGAGAGCCCTGTGGAAAAAGCCATCCTCACCGTTGGACACCTGAATATATGTTTGTCTCTAGCAGTACGGGTGGTCTATGTCATTTAGGGTGGGAGTCACCTTACTTAGGTGTAGCCAGCCTGAGCTGCAGATGGTCTGTAATGCATGGAGAGATGTGGGCACTCCCTAGAGGTGATTCATTCCCACTGACTCATGGTATGTGTGGGACTGATGGTAAGACATTTGTTGCAAATATGCTTTATGAAGGATCTAATGTGGCCCAGTCTGAAGGCCACATTCCTAAGAGTCAGGAGAGCTGGCTTATCTCCTGTGGTACTACATGATCATCACCAACTCCAGTTGCATGCGCCTTGATTTTCTTGAGTTTAAAAGTGCATTGTGATGTTGTCTGCTTTGAGATTTGAAGATAAGAAGAACCCTCTGAGACCGAGAGTAACATTTTCAAGAATGTGGTTTTATGGCCAACAGGCAGAGCTGCTGCCCCCATGCCTGTAATTCAGGATTCTACCAGGCTCCTAAATAGAGAGTCACTTAGGATAGAATTCAGTATCTTTTGGTTTCAGTATCATTTATTTTGTTAAGGTTACCACTTTAGCAAAATGTATTAAGAAGAGAAAGAGCAAAGAGAAAGAGATTCAGTGTATAGAGTTACCTTTGCAGAGAAATATTTAGCCTGAGTCACCCAGCTTCTCCTTTTGACAAATAGTCTGCCTTGTGTGAGAGCAGGTGGCCAAAAGCTAGAGATAATCAGTATTTTTCATTCTGCTTCCTCTCTGTGATGTAGGGAAAAAAGTGAAACAGAAAAAACCAAAGTTAACCTGTTGAGAATTGAATCATTAAATGAAAGCAAATATGTGGACTAGTGAATATGGTGAGAGCCTTTTCATTCTAGGCAATCTTATATATTTTCATAAATTGGGTCTGAATAAAAATTAGGAGAGACAGTAGGGTATATTTCAGTAAAGGAAAATATAGTAAGTAAAAAATATATATATTAAAATCTCTATAATTTGACAATTTTTACAAATGCTTTTGTTTTTCTTTCTCACTGTAGTTACTTCAGAAATCTGCAAAATTCTTGAGAAAGTAAAATAATATATTCCCAAAGTAAATAATTTCCTTCATTGCCTTCACTTTTGTGTGGACTCACAACCATAAAAGATTCTTACAAAACTCAAAATGGCAGTCAGTTTCTAAACAAAACATCTAATAGGATTCTTACTATAAAGGGATTGTTTTTATGGAGTAAAACAGCAGTTGTATGAGTTTTCATTTCATAACAGGATATTGAATTTGATATTAAAATAGTAGAACTGCAAAACAAAATGTTCTCTAAATTATCAGTGGTGGTTAATGATGAATGAAACTGAAATAAGATAAAATACACTTAAAAAAATGTTCAGTTCTCCCCATGTTTATCCTAAGCATCACTTTCACTGGGTGAGTATTGACACTTTAGAGAAAGCAAAGAAAAGATGTGGTACATGATTTATGAAGGGAAAGGCAATCATGTGCTAACATGGGCTGAAGTAATCTGGGTGCTGGTCTTGGCTCTGACCCGGTGCGCAATAGCTGGGGCTCTGCAACCCTTGCAAATGTTAGCAAAGTACTTATTTAAGTAGCCTCAGTTAAGTCATGAAGAATAATTGCTTTCCAGACAAGTAAGGGTGGCAGAAGTTGATCCTTATGTGACATTTTTCAAATCACTTGACTTCTCTTTCTCAGTTTCATCATCTGTGAGGCAAGAATAGCAACACATGACAGCACCTTCAGGTTCCCTAGAGAAGGAGGTTCTTTCTTGTAGTCTTCATCTTCCAAAGTGTCATGGCTTTTGATGCTTTTGTTTTTGAGAAACCTGAAATATCTGCTAAACATCCTGCCTTTCAAAGTAGTGTGGAACCCTCAGTTTATGAAAAATCAAGCCCTGTACTTTATCTCAAGCTGTGCAGCCAACACCAAGTAGCCTGTATTCATTTCTGAAAAAGCAGACATAACAAACTGGAGAACAAATGCTGAAAAAATGGGATTTGACTGCTTGTGACAAGAATGCTGTTGGGAATTAAAGTCAAGAACAAACCAGAAATAGGTAGAACTTGGTTAAGGAAAGGTATTGTTTTAAAATAAAGTGTAACTGATAACACACACGTTACTAACCACAATTTCTGTTTTGTAGTGCCCACTGGAATAAAGGATCTGACGCTTTACCCTTTGGGACCTACTGCTGTGGTTTTGAGCTGGAACAGACCTTTCCTTGGGGTGTTCAGGAAATACGTTGTAGAAATGTTTTACTTCAACCCATCAACAATGACCTCTGAATGGACAACCTACTATGAAATAGCAGCAACTGTCTCCTTGACTGCCTCTGTGGTAAAGTGACCATTACTGACTATTGCTTTCCCATGCCCGTGTGGCCCTGGCACCTTGTGACATTCCTTTGCCCGGCCTTTCCCTACTGAATATGTGTATATGCCTTTAAGCCTGGCACATTTTTTCCAGGCAAAGCAGAGAAAATGGCCAGGGCACTAGTGGCATTTTCTGTTCTAAAGTAAGTGAATGCCAACTGAACCATGCTAAATTTTAAGCAGAGCAACGAGATAGGAGAGGAGCTTCTTTTTGTTTACAGAATGGGCATGTTCAGCAAGTCCAGAGGCAGCTTCAGTTTGTGGGTCAATTTTTCAGTCAAGACTTTAAAAATTCCATCCTCTCCTCGGGGGAAGCAGTCCAAAGCCTTCTCTACATAATTAATATTGATAATATGGATTTGGGGCTTGCAGGTAGTCTTGCACTGTGCCTTCTGGAAGGCTTGGCTGCAGAGACGCTCTTGTGACAATAGCCTTCATGTTTCTGAAGCCACAAAGACTTATGCCAGGATTTCAGTTAGGTGGAGTCTAGTCTCTGGAAGAACACACATACTCATATACACACACATATCTTTGCAGAAATAAATTGAAATTTCCCTCTTCTTTTTCATTATTTCCTATAGAAGGTGAACAGATTTTATTCAGGCTTTGCTATAGCGCAAGACAGCAGGGAATTTTAGCTGAAATTAGTTGTTCAGAAAGTTATGAGTATGCAAAAAGCACAGCAATAACTTCTGCTGCTTGTGAGAGCCACAGTGATTTACCGGAATTGATTTGCATAATACCATTTGTGGAGTCATTTTGGCTACAGTGGCTTAACTGTAATTGGTTATGAGACTGTAAATCTAGCACATAAATCTCCTGGGAAATTAAAAAACAAAAATAACTTACCAAATAAGTAATTAATATCTTGTAATCATGACTCAGCACAATTAGATTAATACCTGAGTGATCCAAGTCACCTTAGAAGTAATGCCATCTTCCAGAGTTAATGTGGTTCAGATTAGATTGTCCCTTACTGTTGCAAATCCTGTTCAAGGAAGCCAAGTTGGAAGCCCTTTGTCTGAATTTCCGTCTAAAATGCAGCAGTGTTATGTGGCAGCTAAAGCGAGCATTTCTTAAAGAATAATTTTAAAAAATAAACCTGAATTAGAAAAAGAGCTTCTCCTTCTTCTTCTGTTATAGCATTTAACATACAGGTAGGTATTGGTGAACTTTTGTTTGAGTTCTCTAGCAGAGCTCCAGAATCACACCATGTCCCACAAATTTCCCTATGATCTACTGACATCTCTGAGAGGTGTACTCTGGAGCAACAGTGTCAAGCCCAGTGAGAAGGCAGGGGAATCAAAAATCAAGCTATCCAACAGCTTAGATCAAAAATTATTTCCTGAAGGGTTATCACTTGATGAGAACCCTTGGAACTGAATTTGCTCTTTCACTCTGTTTAGTTGCGCCATTCGTTTTGTGTCTGCATCTTATTTTAAAATTGTCAAAGCAATGTTGGTATTTTCATTATTACACCAGTGACATGTCAGAAGAAGTCCAAGCATCTTCAAGATTTTGGTGTTAACTGGGTACAACTTTTTCTAAAAAGCATAAAAAGAATAGTCTACAAACCCTGTATTTGGATTGCCTTGTGGTATCTAGGAAATAAAAGGCCACTGCAAACAGCAGAGATCTGTAAAAATAGCAGTTTCTAATTTGTTGAAAATTTTCATTATTTCCAATTTGCTTTTATTTTGAAGTTTGAAAATATTATGAGGCTTTTCATTCAAACATAAATTTAAATATTTGAAGTGTTTTGTGCTGTCAGTGGAAGTACTTGAATTTTAACTTAAATATTACATACAATATTATAATATAAATATATTGCATTTTATACTTCATTTATATCTCATTTGTATTTATATACATAATTTATGTCTCATAAGTCATTTATGTTTCATTCATGTTTCATTTATAATAAATGATAATACAAAGTGAAATACACTTTGAAAATTGGAAAAAATAAGTCTTTTGAAGTTGAAAATATCTGAGTCAAAAACATTGTTTCCAATTTATCCTCAAACCCTCTGTAATCAAAGTAGAAAAGCCTACATTTTCCAGTTAAATATTCTGCATTCATAAAATCAGAATTTTGTGATGGAAGATTGCTGCGCAGGAATTGTTCTTGCAGCTCTGGAAATCAATGAGAGGCTCCTGTGCCGGTAGGACCTGGGACCACGTACACATGGATAAGAGCAGAGCCACCACAACCATGTTTGCTCTCACTGCACAGATTTTTTTAATAAATTGAAGTCCCAAAGTAGAGAAGTGTCCACTGGAGTAAGGAGTGGGAGCTTAGTAAAATGCTCCCATGTGTGGGCACTTGATTTATAAATACTGTCATATTTTGTAAGTCCCACCACATGATGATGCATTTTCCATTTGTCTTCTGCCTTCTGTCACTTTACAGAGAATAGCTAACCTGCTGCCTGCTTGGTATTACAATTTCCGGGTCACCATGGTGACTTGGGGGGACCCAGAGCTGAGCTGCTGTGACAGCTCCACCATCAGCTTCATAACAGGTAAGCAGCCACCTAAAAAACTGTGGAAAAGTTTCCAGGAACAGAAGTGCTTAGAAAGTCTGACTTAGATGTTGTGTTCCACCTGCACATTCTTTCAAGTTTGGGTATTTAACAGCTAAATGGGTTTTTGGGGGGTTTGGTTTTTGGTTGGGTTTTTTGTTTGTTTTGTTGTTTTGGCTTTTTTGTTTCAGAAAGCTCTGAGGACTGCTTTAAATGAAGATATATAATTTTCCTATGCAAAGCACAGTGTTTGATGACTCTGTTTCAGTCCTCTCCATCAGCTGAATGCATGGCTCCAATGAGGGCCAGTGATCCTGCTTGTCTTTTACAACACTCTGTTTTACACATTGAGAAGTTAATGGGTAAATAAGTAACCTTAATTCGTAGGTTTGGTAATATTATGAAACATTTTTCCATATATTTTGAGTGTTTCCAAATGCTTTTTCCTCCTTTCTCCCGCTCCCAGTAATCCACAGATCAGCCCGTGACTGCACCTTAGCTAACATGGAGTAGAGTTATGCACTCTTAGGCAGACCAAGGTAGCACATTATTCTTACCCTCTAGCTTTACCTTTTCTGCTGGGTGTTTTATACTTGTTCATCTTAAGGAGAGGATGGTGCTCCTGTGATCAAGACATTGTATCCATGCTGGGTAGATTGGCCTTGGGAAAATGTGTGGTGCTGGCAAGTCATTCCGTAATCCAGATTCTCAGCTGCAGTAAATTGATGTAACCACATGGATCATCCTCTACCAGTTGGGACTGGCCTTGCATTTAACACACACTGTTGTCTCTTGTCGGATACTTTGGGTCTGATTCTTCAATTTGTCAAATAGATTAGCCATAGAGGAAACAGCGTAAAAGAGGTTCTGTTAGCACCTTGCCACGTGTTTCAAGCATCCAGGCTGGTTAAGTCAGAGTTCCCCATTGAATCATTTTGCTTTTATGCACCGCTGTTTAGTTCACCTTGCAGAAGGTGATTGAGAACAGTAAATAATTCACCGTGAGAGAAAGTAAAGTATGACTTGCTCTTCTTTTCTAGGTGTAGAAATTAAGTTTCAAGGAAAATCAGCCTAAAAGGTCCCAACCACTCCCCCCAAAATGGATAGTAGCCTAGTCCCAGGTTTTCTTTTTGGTGAGAGTCTAAAAGGATGTATCTGAGGAATGAACTGACTAAGACCCATTTGCAATGATGATTAATATAGTGCTTGTTCTCAACAGAGCCATTACAGAAAAATTATTAGTGGGTTAAGTCCTAGATCCACTGAAGTCAGCAGAAACCCTCCCATCCTGAGATATCTGACCCCAAGCTACACTGCTGATAAACTCCGGTTCTTCCTCAGTGTATCAGAAACTCATAGCACCCACCAGGGCTCTGTGAAGGGTCTCCAGGGATATTAACTGTCCTTTGGCTTCAATCAGCTTTCCTGTAGCCCTATAAGGAAGCAATTTTCCAGCTGGTTGGTTGCAGGATGAGGGGAGAAATGTCTTTTCCAACTGATTTGGGTATCAGGTTCAGCGTTTTACAGTGGCAGTGTTCCAGCAGGGCCCTCACACTTCAATATTGTGTCTCCAGAAACCTGCAGCAGAAATTATGGAGATTAAGGTTGTTCTAAAATATAAACCATCATCAGATTTAGTCTGGATCTTTGTATGGGGAAAATAAAGACTGTTACTGCTATTAGATGAAAAATGGGTCAACTCTTTAACTGGCAGATGCAGAAAAAAATCAGAAATGGATGAATCTCTTAGATAATGTCATCCATTTATGATTGGGAAAAGCTCTCCGAAAGTGTCATCTGGTCTTAAGTGAAAATATCCAGAAAACGTCCAACTGGAAAGTTATACCAATGCTTAATTCCTCTTATTATCAAAGATTTATCCTTTGCTTCTGATCTGAATTTTTCTAGTTTTAATATCCAGTCCATAATTCTTGTTACACTTTTCTCCTACTGACTGAAGAGAAGCTTTTTTCCCCTCCATAGTTTCACTCTTTTCTGTTGATAAATTGCTTCCATTGAACTCTTCAGTTGCTCTCACAGTAAGGCATTTCTTCATGTTTCTTTTTCCCACTCTGCCTCCCTGATTTTTAGTGTCTTTACCAAAGTATGTGAAAACTGAAAGCGTAATACCAGCCTGCTGAATACTCCCACAGAGGCAAAATCAACTCCCTATTCAATGCTCTCCTGTTTGTGCACCTAGATGATTGCATTTGCTATGGCATCACACTGGAGGTCTGCGTTGATTTGCTTCTATTCTGTGGTTTCTGACTCCTTCCTAGGTAGCTGCTTTCCAGAATTTACCATCTGGGAAGAGCAGTCTGCATGCCTTTTTTCCTAAAGACTCAAATTTGCACCTGGCACTTTCAAATACATTTTGTTTGAACAGGCCCAGTGTAGGGGCCAATAATTCAAATCACAGCCCTGTCCAAATCCTCGATGCCTCTGCCAATTGCCATGTTACTTGCATGGTTCCTCGGTGGTGCTTTTACTTTCAGAGTATTGATGAAAACATTGAATAGCAGTGAGCCAGATGATGGGATTTTAAGGTAAGAGTCCTAACAAAGAAATCTGATTTGATCAAATTACAAGCACCTATCAATAGATGGTCCCCATTGAATGTGAGCATTAAATACACCCCGGTCCTCTGATTGCCTTATTTCTTGAAGTCTCTTGAGCTTTGTCCAGGGGCTGCTGTCAGGCTGACTTCTGAGAGAGTGGCATGCCAATTTTTCATGTCTGCAGGTCTGAAATGTTTGTCCCCAGTAGGTGCTGCCTTTTCACTCTTTCAGGTTACCGGGAGACTGCAGAGTTCTTTATCACCCTCAGCCTCTTTCTTTCTGGAGAAGGAACAGATGGTTTTATGGCGTACTTGGTCCTTTTCAGCATCATTCTGAGCAATGCTACCTCCCCTGCACAGGTTGCCAGGAATTAAAACAAAAACCCAAAAAAACCAAACCAATTCCCGACCCCCACTCCCGACCTCCCTAAATTGTAAAATACTAAATAGAAGGGTTTGTCATCTTCTTGACAGTACACCATCTGTCAGTTCTTCTGTGTATAACTACAAAGCTAACTTCTGCACCTGGAACATAAGCTTGATTTTTCAAAACACAGCAGAAGGATCATCTGGCAGTTTGGGACCACACCTTGCAGCAAGCTCAGGGCAGGCAAACCATTTCCCTGATGCAGGATCCCGCTGCTCCTGTGGAGTCTAGAGCTAGGCTAGGGCTTTATTGAACTGCAGTCCTGGAATGAAAAGGGTATTAGAAGAGACCAGATGATATATAGCTCTCTTCCATGACAACCAGCCAGATGTCCCCAAGAGAATGGGGGAGATTTGGGGGATCCCAGAGACTTATCAGAAACAGCATTTGTTATCTCAGGCTCCTGCAGCAACAGTTGCACGCTGTTGTTTTAACACAGGGAGAGACTGTGGTGCTGCCAGTGTTGATGTGGTGACTAATGAGTTTTTAAAGCCACCTGCTGTAAACAGCTGGATTTAAAGCAATCATAAGCAAGGGCACTTTAGACCACCAACATTTTCTTTTACAATGAGAATGCTTTTAGCTTTGATGAAGCAAAAAGGGTAAGACAGACAGACTGTCTGTTGGTGTTGGTGTTGGTGAGTACCACCACATCTGTCCTTGTTGTGAAGCTTATTTCTGTTGGCCCCATGGATGCATTCAGCCCTCACTTCGGGTCAGGTCAGCAATGGGAAGTAACTTCCTAAAGCCTCTCTGTGCCACTCAGCTCCCAGTGGAACATGGTGCTAGGGGAGTCGATCGTGCAATACCTGACCCTTAGTCTCATTTCACATATCCTGGACATTCATTGCCAGATACCTAAGGCAATCATCTGTGTGGGCATTAAGAGGGAAAGCAGATCAGCTATATTTAGGTATAGGAGGAAATTATTATTAGTGTGTAAGAGTCATGCCAGTCGTGACCTTAAATTGTAAGGAATACACAGTCCTTATGTAGGGGTCACCTGGGAACTCTAGAAATTAAAAGAAGCATTATTTTAAAGAGTTTATGCTAAATAAAATCGCTTCGTCTCAGCAGCGTAAGAGGGCATTTTCAAGATTAATTTGAGAGAATAGTCTTACTAAAAGTTTCTAAGTGGCTCTAAATTGTCCGTGCATTGTATTTGCTGCCTTTCTCAGCGACTGCTTCAGTAAATCTGTTCTCTAATGTCTCGATGCAAAAGTCATAGAAGCCTTCATGAAAGCAGCAGTGACATCTTGTGGTCCCTTCAAACAGACCCGAGCTCCGGGTCCATCCTGCGTTTCATGTCAGCTGCTGGCAGCCGCAGCTGTGCTGGCATCCAGGGCTCTGCGAGGGAGCGTGGTGGGGAGGGCCCTCTCACCAGGGCAGCCGCATCTGAGCTGCCTTTGCACAGACACACTGGACTCAACGGGGCTTGTGCAGAGGAAGATCGATCAGCCTGTATCATTTTCCTTAAGGTGCTCCTAAAGAATCTGCCAAGCACACAGATTTGTACACTTCCCCATTTTAGCCAGGTTATCCCACTGATGTCACTCTGAGAGGGGGTTATGATCCTTATCAATCACTGACTTTCATTTTTGGGTCTCCACTCAGTTTTAACTTAAACCCTAAGTGGGGACCTGCACCTACAAATTAAGCAATCAAGGTGAGCTGATCAGCTGTTGTCCCTCCGCAATTAATAGAGAGGCACTTCCAGAAGATATTTCTATTACTCATCTTAAATACCTATTTTAGGAGGAGAGGAGTTGCTCTGGAGGTGGTTACCTTTCTTCTTAGGCTGCACAGGGAGACAAGGACTTGCTGGCAGCTCCAGCACAAGACAAGCCATTGAACGGGCTGATGGGGCTGTGGTGCGGCAGTCTGAGCTGTGCAGCGCAGGGGGTGGTACCAGGCAGGAGCTGGGTGTGTGGAGGAAGAGGAGGGACAACAGCTGCTTCACCTAACACCTAATCATGTAGCTACCATATGCCTGTAGACTAGACACTTGGTGCTTAGATGGCTGTCAGCTGATGGCTCCCTTCTGTGGTGGTGGGACTTTCACCCTAGGAGCAAATGTGGCTGTAGCTTTTCATGCAAAAATATGTTCTTTGGAAAACTGCAGGTTTGGAGCTTTTCCTCCTAGGAAGGTGCAAGCTTAGTGAAGAGAAGATATTTTCTCCTATGGAAGAGCTATCCAAATTATTCAGTGTGACAATTCTTATGTATTTCACACTGATTGTAATTTCTTTTCAGTGCTATAACACGGTGAAGCAATATCTGAGGCTTTTACCTTGACTTTGAATTCTATTTGTAAATGTTGACTAGAAAAATGGTTTATATCAATTTATAGCCAGTGGCTTCATGCTTTTTTCTTTGAAAGATTGCAAACAAAAGTGTATTTTTCTTCTGAATATCTACTTAGGTTAAATGCCATTTTTCATTTCTTTCATCCAGCACTCAGGTGCAGGTGCTTTTACTAACACATTTCTGCTATCTTTATGATACTGTCTTCCCAACAGTATCCTTTGTCAGAAGTTTATTACTGGACTTGGTAACCACCTGTGTTAGACCCCGTCTGTAACACGTTTGCCTTCTTCCTTCAGCACCAGTGGCACCTGAGATTACCTCCATAGAATATTACAACCACCTTTTGTATGTCACCTGGACGTATGGAGGAGATGGTACTGACCTTTCTCATTCCAGGATGCTGCATTGGATGGTGATTGCAGAGGGAAAGAAAAAAATCAAGAAGAGTGTAAGTATGAGTGGGGAAGGCGTCATTCATTCCTGCCATTCATTCAGTCATTTTGCTGGGTTGATAACTTTGTATTACAAAGTCTCAGCAAGTTGATTAACATTGGTAGAATCCTGATCAGTTAAAGTTATTTCACAGTGTTAGCTGCACTTCCAAAGACTCAAGCTCTCAGAACGGCCAGCAGACAAAATTATTCTATGGTGATCCAGCGCAAGTGTTGATAATTTAGGTGAGAATTTAAAAATAACTTCTTAAACTTCTGAGCTGCAGACAATAAAACAAAGAGTATTTTTGAGTGTACATATACGGTCCTTTCAATTCTTATTTAAAAATAACCAGACTACACTACTAGCAGAGGATTTTTGTTCATTCAGGCTAGGTACTATCACTTCCCATTTTCTGACTTTATCAAACATACGTCCTTATAAATTATATGGTTTTCATTTTCTGTTAAAATGCAAGTTCCAATAGCTGATGTGATGAGGTTTTCACCCAGAATGTACACACTTATTGGAAAACTTGCCAGATGTTAAGGTGTGTCCTTGGTATATTATCTTGAACTCTTTGAGCATATTTAAAAATTGCTTAGAAAAAGAAGCCTGGGTTTTCCAGTGATGGATTAAAGTCATGCTGCTGCAGGGTACCAAGATGCATGTTTAACCTGAAGCAAAAGAGCAGCCCCTGGACATAGCGTGAGAAGTGTTTGAAATAACGGTGGAGCACTGCAGTGCAAGGAAGTATATGGCCAGTTGTGTAGCCTCGTACAGCCTGTGGCCTGTGGCTGTCTTCTGCATCACTGTTGATCGTTTAATCCTTGACAGGGGGAAAGTGTCTGGTCTTTTTCAAGGTAAAGGTTTCCCTTCTACAGTTGAAGACTCAGCAAATGCTGAATTAGAAGTGAATTTTCAGCATAAACCTGTATTCATCAGCAATTTTTATTTGGATTTATATGGAACGCCCTAGTTTTCATTGGATTCCTAGTGGCTGCCAGAGTGTACCTATCTGGAGCTTGTTGCACCATGAATCTAATTACATGATTAGTAGAACTGTTCAAAAATATGACATTTCTGAGCAGCAGGAACTTCCAGTATTTGGATCTTTGTTTCAAACAAGGAAGATTCTACTTCCTGCTATTTGAATACTTCCCAAGACTCTGAAGAAGTTGGTCAGTTTTTAGACAAGTGACCAAAATAACATGCATAGTCCTCTTAGTCTTTATTCAGAATTGTCTATCCCTCTAGGAAGTGAAAGCTTAAGCCTGAAGTGCCTATGAAAACCATCATGAGATACCTGAATGTGCCCTTTCTAGATAGTCTACAAGTGCTCTGAAAACAGTCTGTTTTAGTGTGTGGGTTCTGCATCCTTCTCCATGACCCCGGAGAAATGAGGGGCTTACTCACACCTAAAATAATAGGAAGAAGTTATTCACAGTCTTCCGAAGCTTAGCTTGGTATTGGATCATATCTGGTTTAAAATTTGCAGATGACCAAAGTCAGACCCTGAGATCTATTGTGAAGTCAACAGGTCTCTACGTAGGTGTTAGACTTGCCCAGCCGGATTTAATTTGCAGGTTCTTAGGATATATAAAGGCTTGCCTATATGTGTCTTCTGTACTCTTCTTAGAGATACCTGATCTCATTTAAATTCCTCTAACATTGCAATGGACTCAAATCCAGGGCTTGGTTAGCATTTTGCACAGCTCAAAAACTCTGGCTGCAACAGTACTTTCATTGGTATGAGGGTGATTTTCTTTATTCCTTAAATTTTCACTGGTCATACAGAAAATACAGCCTGAGATTGTCTTCTATCTGCATTGTGATATTCTGCTGAGCATTATGGCTTTCCACAGTTGCTGTCAGTGGGAACTGGTTCATGTAACAAGCCTAGACTATGCAGAAGACGTCTGCTTCAATGCACAGAATCTTCTTTGTAGTGTATTAAGTGACCAGATTAATTTTACAAGAAGGATATCTGGTTTGGGTCATATTTGACAGTCAGTGTCTATAATTATTGCAGGTAACACGCAATGTGATGACTGCAGTGTTGAGCTTACCTCCGGGGGACATTTACAACCTTTCAGTGACTGCTTGTACTGAACGAGGCAGCAATACTTCCCTGCCCCAGCTTGTGAAACTGGGTAAGAAATGCTTGTCTGTAAATTATGAACTCACTCCTCCTCTCATCTGACAATAAAAGTAACTCTGGTAGCAGATTCAGCATCTTCTTCATTTCAGTGTCAACGTACCTGTGACCGCATTTGTTTCACAAAGCTGTAATTTTCACCTCACCTTGCTGTGAAGATTGTCTCATTTCTGTATGTGAAGCTACTCTCCTAAAATGGTATTACTCATGAGGAGCATGAGTGGCAGAATCTGACTGTAATTGGAAGTAGGAGAGTGGAAATCATTTAATGCCTCTCTTGGAGAACAGCTCTGCTCCGTACCTGCTTTCCTAAGGTCTTGAACACAGGCAGGTTTTGGGAGCAGCAACTCAGGCTTCACAGCTGAACTTTTCAATACAAAGCAGAACCTCCCTTGGTTTTGGCAAGCCTATTTCTGGGTCTGCACTCTGCCACCCAGTCTGGTTTCCTGTCTCCTCTCCTCTCTCACTGGACATCTCCATATTCTTCCAACACCAAAAATGTACCCTTAAATACAAATCAATTACAGTACTCTTTACAAAAACAATCAGATTCACAGTTGTGGAACCCAGCGTCATTCTAAGGGAAATATGTATAATCTACTCAAAGAAACAAAAAAAGGCTTAAGAACTTCATTCTTTAGGTAGGACTTTAAAATATACCTTTCTGCCCAATATCTTCCTTTACCTGTGAGGAAGACTGGACACTACACCATCATACCTTAAGAGATTTTGCTTCACTTTTGCACGCATGTAGAATTATTGGGCCCTAGGAACCTAAAGCTGTGAAATTTTGAAGTGTACCCAACTGCTTTTACAGGTATTAACTCCACTGTGAAGGTGGGTAAAGAAGAGTTAGTAATTTCAAAATGGCTTATCTTCTCCACAGGCATAATAACTCCTTTGTGAGTGACAGTGAAAGAAACGAATTTGAAGGGCTCCACAATTTCTAATTGAATTAGAGGTCTTGAAGCAATCATTGTCTATTTGTCTTTCTCAATAGCTCTTACTCAAATCTCTTAAACAGCGCTGGGGGAAGTAGTACAGCCACAAGAACCAGAAGTTCTTCCAGGTCTTTTCACCAAAGGGAATATTTGAAAGATGTAGACAAATTCCATGGATTTTCCCTTCCCTGTGCAAGTCCTGTCCACTGTTTCCCCCATGCTTTGTATCTGCGCACAGTTAGGTGCGTGTGTTCATACCCAGGACTGAGTGGGTGGATGTGTGAGGGTGAGTATATCCCCCCGCTACCATTGTCAAATATTTTAGGGGGGTATTTCAAAATATCAGCTAGCTTTGTCTTTCATACAGGTCCATTAGTGCCATGTATTATTCATGTTGCACACCCTCCAGCCTAGTTGTGTCTTCCTGTTCTTTGCTTATGGAAAGGCAGGCTCTTAATGAACTGGTACAGTTATTTAGCTCTTGCTCTTTCATTGACAACAAAGAGAAGGTGGAATTAGTTCCTTTTAGATAAATCACTTCTAGACTTCTGGTTGTTGGGTTTTGTTGGTTTGTTGTGTGGTTTTGGTATTTTTTTCTTTATGCTGTTTGCACTTTGAACATACAACAGTAAGGATATTTTACCAGAAGTTTTCCTTCTCTCTATTTCTGAGGGAGCAATGGGAGTTGTAATTAGCAGTAGTGGGAACTGTCTCTATGTGATAGACGACTCAGCACTTGGCAGTCACTTAAGCATTCCTGCCAAATGTTTTTCCCTCCATGATGTTTGCTTCATCCTGGCAACTTTCCACTTGCAGAAAAATCAAGCCATTTGCTGGAGGCAAGAGGAGGATTTGCTTGGGATGATGCCCAAATGCAAAACTCATATTTTAATTTAGGTCATTTTTTTACCTGGAGTGAGGGATGGAACATGTTTCTGAATCCAAGAGCAGATATTTGGGTATAATTAAGGGAGAGGGACGCTTCCCTGTGTGGGTCTGGGACAACACGTACACTGCATTCCCTGTGACACAGGAGAAGCCACTTGAATGTGCCTCAGTCCCTACCCTGCTCTCCTCAATGCTCTCCCTAATGCCAATATAATCTTGGCAGCCTCCAACCCTAGAACACTGATCTGATTGTCTGAGGATCAGATACATCTCCAAAATGTCTATAACCACTTGAACAAGCCCTTTGTGCCAAGTTTTTTGTGGTGGATCTTACACATCACACCCAGGCTCCCGTGACAGCATCTCATAGAGTAAGAATAATAAATTATTTGTGAAGGGAAAAAATAAGAGCAAAATGTTGTTGTACATAGCACATTACATGTAGTGTGTCAGGATCCTGGAGTCAGGTCATTGTTTGAGAACAACTACTTTCATTAAACTTCCATAGATTATGAAATGTGAAAACTGTGGAGGACAGCTTGGCAAAGTACAACCCAAATTTTGCCGTCTCTGAAGGCAAACCAAAGGGGCCCAAGATGCCTGGAGCACTGAAAGCTAGGGATTCTGTGATTTCCATAGTCCAGGTAGGTTCAGACGAGGTTGCAGTGAGGGGTGGCCTCCACTGGAGGTCAGCGTGGCCTCCCGCGGGCCACTGCCCGCCCAGCCACGGGGGTCTGTGGGCGGGGAGGTAGCCCTGGAGGGGACAGCCGAGGCCACCCCACACAGGGCCGGAGCACTGGGTGCAGACCCTTGTCTGTGTTTCACAGTATCTCTGATGCCATCTCTCCCACGAGACCCTCAATAGTCCTCCTGTCACAAGGTTCTCTCCTCCGCCCCATGAAGTAACCTCACTCCTGTGTGTATGTTTGCCCATTGCCAGTTCATCCAGCACAACAGCAATGAAAATCGAAGCAATAAATTGAAGACACCCAAAATCTGGACCTCTGCGTTCAGTGAGGAGAGAAGAGTCCCGCAGAAAACTGAAACGAGTGCAGACCCAACAGCCCTTACATATTAGCCTAGGGAAAAAAAAAACAACCCAACAGACGACAAGATTTTTTTAGAACTGCTAATTGACTAAATATTTCTTCTGCTACAATTAAATGAACGTAGACAGCCTTCGCTTGTGGGAAGCTGCTTCTTTATCATCTCCTGGGGCAGGCCTTCTGAAGCAAAGCTTTCTCAGGCTAAAAGTGTTGCTAGCATCTGGACAGTCATCTTCTCCCAAAAGACCTCTGTTAACACCGTTCTATTAATAGAGTACGCAAATCATCCTCAAACAAGGGTTCTGCTGAAAAGGGAAGTGAAGTAATTATCCAACTGTCCAAATAGAGAACACTTTAAATAGAGAAGAAAAACCAAGGCACTTCATCATCTTCCCATTTTACAGTGGTAGCTTATCATCATGAGAGGCAGGGCTTTACATTTGTGGGCTTTGTCTGAAGGAAATGAAAGATAGAAGGGCATCAGGCATTGCTTTCCTTTTATTCAAGGCTTCCTTTTCCCAGTTGTCTGAAAACTTATAGATAAGCTTAATAAAAGGAGATTTTCTCATAACCAGAACCAGCCCCTCCAAAATCACTGTTTGCTGTCAACAAGACACAGACCTCCGTGACTCTGCTGTGGGTGGAAGAGGGAGTGGCTGATTTCTTCGAAGTCTACTGCCAGCAGGCTGGATCTGGTCAGGAAACAAAAGTCCAGGTATGTAAGCAACTCTTCTTCAATTTCTACTCTTCATCTCTGAAACGGAGACTGGGCCTTGCATCTTTCTGGTTTGTTATCTGTTGCTTAGCATTTGTGTGTAAAGCCCAATGACATTTTATGCTCAGTACACAGGTTAGGTCATTAAACCACATGTGGTAAAGTTGTTCAGAATTAAACCTTTAAAAGCTAAACTACTGAAACATTTCAAATACTAAAATATGTATTACTTTGCAATATTAAAAACTGGCTTCTGTCTTATTGATGAGATTATAACCAGTTGGACAGAAGCTATGTGCATCCAACAGGGTGCCAGTCTTTCGCTAGTCATGAAAATGGCTCCAATATACTGTGGAAAACCTGAAAGGCCACAAAACTAAGGGAATGTCAATGGGCAAGAAGGGAAAAATAGTCAGAGAGCTTGATAAGGAATGGGAAAAATGGACATATTTAGATGCCATGAGATCTTTTATGCAGCATTTAATTATTTCTGTCTTAGTTTACTCCTGGTTTTGAGAACTATTAACCAAAGTTCAGTAGGACCTTCACTGTTATTTAAAGAGTATCTTTATGCTGCAAATGTGGCTGCTTCTCAATACATTTTGGCTCTTAAGATATTTTATTCCAGACCCACCTTCTCAGCCTCACAAATGAACCTCCTTTTCTCTCTGTCCAGTTAGGTTCCTGTGCTCAGAGGCCACCTGAATACCTGAGTGTTTAGACTGGTAACATTGTTCAGTGAAGAACAGAGCAGTAGTAATTTTAATTCCTTAACATTCAATGCTGTGCAACATATGAGGCTTAGTTTGCAGTTTAGCTGACGGTATAGTGAGTCACGGTGATTACATGCAATGAAACATCATTCTCTCATGTGGGCTGTCACACATAATATGGAATCATTCAGGAAAAAGTAAAAAATAACCCACTCAGACTACTGATTATCCCAAAAGGGATGCAAACACTCTTTAATCCTATGGAAGACCAGTCTGATTTATTTAGTAATCTTTTTAAATTGAGAAAGGCACTGACTAAAGGGGGAAAAAAAAGTTTAAATGCACTTTATCTTTTAGATAGTTTGGATTCCACATCTAGATTCCTGCTTTTTCACAGTACACAGCTAAAGATCGTGAAGTCCTTATCCACTTAGCAGAGATTCAAAATAAAGATATGATCAGGCAAGGAAGGTACCACAGGATTTGCAGCTTTAGTGCAGAGCAGATCTTTTCTAAGTATATCAGGAAAAGTCTGCTCCATTTGGCAGGAGCTTCAGTGGGTGTCTCATTTGTTGACATGAATGTCTGGCACTGGGAAATGCACGGAGATTGTCAGCTCACCTCTCATTAGATTCGTCAATCTCTTTTCTGTCTCCATAAATAAAGGGGAAGGGCTCCTTTTTGAACTACAGAAAAGGATGCTTTCCCATTAGACTGGTGAAAATTCTTTACCTGTGATTTTCCATGGTAATTACATGAACATTTTTGCCCTTTTCCTCCACTCTTAAATCAACAAAATGAAAAGCAACAGCTTTCCAGGTTTGAACATCTTGGGTTTTGCTTGACTGATTTAAATTTCTCAGAGGGGAAGATGGAAAACATCCAGCTAAGTTAAACTGCCAAACTGTGGCCCCTCCTTTCAGCTCAGGGAATTAAAGTCCCCTCCCTTACACTCACGTACATGTGATTTTATCTGTGTAACGTACTTCAGAATTGCACTGCAACAGGAAACCTTGCTCGTCTAGAAGGAGCCCATGAATGGCAACAGGCCACCGCAAAAATGCAGTGCTTGGGACTTGTTATAGCATCTTGCACTCCCTATCCGGAGAGAGTTCATTCATAAAACTTCTCTTTGTTCCCCTTCTAAACCACTGGCTCAGTGTCCTTATTTTCACATTTACTACCCACCCTTGGTTCTGCTGGAGAGTCCAGAAAAACTTCTGAGGACTTCGAGGAGCTATATTTTTAAGTCAACGCATGTGTTGTATTTGTTTTCTTTTGCCATATCAACATTTATGAAGCACAAAATTGTTTACCGGGGACATAGTAATTAAAACATTGTATAAGGATATTATGGAAAGAGCTTCTACTACCTAGAAAAACTGAGGTGTGTGATACTTGATCATGGTTATTACCCAAAGGCTTTGTTCTAGCTTTGTTTTTCACCTTGGCCATGTGAAAGGCTCAGAGCTCTTCACGTCCAGAGGAACTGCCTCAGAGGCAGAGATGACACATACTCATATGAGGGTGTGGAAGTTGTGACTACCTTGGCCACACTTTGAATAAAAATAACTTTATTTTCCTCCTACCTGTGTGGCTTAGTAGCTAGAGCTCATGAGCTCTGCCCTCCTCTGGGGATGTCCTGGGGTTCACGGTACCTTCCCCACCATGCATGTGCCTCACTAACCCCCTACAAGGTACCCTCTGCCCTCCCTGGGGTGCTCTGGGCTGTTCCTGCTGCTGTTTGCACCCTTGTTCCTCTCCCCTCTTCTGCCAGGCTGCCAGGCTACCTGCCTATTTTCAAGGGCAGGCCCTGGTTACATTCCCTGAGTTTCAAAGTGCTGGTTTCTTTCACCAGATCTGACTTTACCTGGTCAAATATATGGGTGGGGAGGGGAGCACTGGTTTGTGCTCTTGCGTTTACAGGAGAGACAAACTTCTGTGTATTTTTCCCCATGCCTGCAGGAACCTGTCACTGTCTCTTCACACGTAGTGACCATTTCCAGCCTAACCCCTGCCACTTCCTACAATTGCAGTGTGACCACCTTCAGCCACAATAGCCCCAGCATCCCCACTTTCATTGCAGTTTCCACCATGGGTAAGCAGCACTTCCCTCCTTTCTTCTTCCTCCTCCAGTTACAACATCTGTTTCTCCTTGCTTTCTAAAGCTGCTCTCAGTAATGCTGGCCCCAGGGGTTATTTGTATCATGGAAAGGCTGCCAGATGTGGATGGGATGGGGAAGCAGCTTTAAAAAGTTGTCAGAAAGATCCCTGCTGGGGCGGTTGACTTGGAAAAATATAAACTAGAGGCTCAGTTTCTCTGCTGGGTTTTGGAAATCAGGGACCTAGTCTGTGGTGTCAAGGCTGAACATCAGGGTACTGCTTGATGACATTTATGGAGAAAAATGTCTTCTCAGCCCAAACAAGAGGAAAAATCCCATTTATAAGCTGCTAAGGCAAAAAATCGCTTTCTGCTTTCAACGAGGAAGTGGAGATAGGGTGAGAGAGAAGGAGAAGGGCCACTGCAGGATCTTGAACAGTCACACCCTGAAGGGATAGCTCCTGATGGAGGCTCCCCGGGCATGTCTTGAAGCGGGGCTCTGTACTGACTCTGAAGAATGAATATCAGTGTTGAACTGCCCAGGGCACTGGACCTTTCTTTAAAATCTCCCCTTCAGAATGATCAGTGTCATCTCTGCTTAGTTAGGGAGTTGTACAGCTTTAGTCACTGGTCCTGTATTTCATACACCACTCCATGCTGTCAGTGGCTGATACTTAGCTTAAAAATCTCTATGATTTTTAATCTAAAAAATGCTTCTCTAGACAACTGTGGATGTAAAGTTATTCTGAGCAAGTAAAGTAGAGAGCAAAATAAGAGTTCTGTTCTTATATAATGAGCAGAACAGGGTATCTGGTCTCATAGTAGTAGTCAATAAGCATGTAATATAGAAAAAAACAAATCAAGGTTTCATTATTGAGAGTTGATTCCAACTCTTACTTAAAAGAGAGTACTTTGTTAAAATTTATTTGTCAGACTAATACAATCAATTTCAACCCAGAATATTACAGAGCCTCAGCCTGTTACTTTGCTTTTGTGTCAGAAAAGGTATAGATTATTGTTGAAGAACAACTTCAGAGTTAAATGTGCTTTGGAGACCCAGGAGATGATGAATATCTGTATTTTATATTTCCTTTACCTTTTTTTCTTATGTTATGAATGTCAGTTAAAAAGGGAAAAAAATCAGAACATGCTAAAGTTTAACAAAATGCCAGATTGAAGTAATTTCTCCACAGAAATTTTGTAAGAGCAACTAGTCAAAGCCTCCCTTTATCTCTAGGTGTAGATTTTTCTCTCTGTAACACTCCAGGCTGAATGAAATGAGTTCAGAAAAATAACACTATCAACATTCAGGGGAAAAAACAAAACCAAAACAAACTGTCAGTGCTTCTGAATTGAGTAACCAAGAGTCCTTGTTTGTATGTACAGTCACCGAGATGAATCCCAACGTAGTGGTAATCTCTGTGTTAGCCATCCTAAGTATCCTTCTGATTGGACTGCTGCTGGTGACTCTTGTTGTACTCAGGAGAAAACATCTACAAATGGCCAGGTAAGTCCAGATTCGTGCTAATTCAAAAAATTTCAGACAACAACAAACATGTCATGACAATAGTTGCAACTGAGGATGCTGGTGTGCATGGGTGCTGCTCGAGATGCTTGTGAACAGGTTACCTTCAAAATAGTTGTGCTGCTATTTAGGATCAGCATGTCTTCTCCCTCTAGCTACTCTAATTCTTGATCTAAGTTATAAGCCTCAAGCTTTGTCTTATTTTGAGCTGTGCAAGATTGGGCCTATACGAAGTACAATCATTTATTACAAAAGCGTTGTGTCAGGAACATAAAGAATAATTAGGATCTGAGGCAACTGGGCATGAGCAGGACATCAAGATGTTTTGCAAATCTTTCATATGGTCTGGAACAGGAAATTTTCCATAACAGCAGATAAGGTGGTTTGTTCATCAGGTCCAGGATGCTGCATACCTGAGGCCATGTAAGGCCTGAGCCCTGGCAGCCAAACCCCTAGGACAAGGGAGGATGTGCCCAGGGCCCTGAAAGTCTCTTTCTAAAACATTTGCCAGTCTGCCCCCAAATCCTGGTCTTCCAGTTGTCCAGTTTGTTCATTCATATAGACTTCCTTCCTATGGGAACTGCAGCATGGGAAAGAGCATATTGGCTCACCTAGATCTTGTCCTTCTATGCAGTCAGGATGCAGCCAAATATACACTGAGACCCACAAATCCAGAAGGGATCTCAGGTCCTGCTGTTCACCTAAAACATTAATGATCCCAATTTGTTGTGTCATACAGATGAAAGGAAAAGTTATCTTGTAGGAGTAAACCTTTTTTTATAGAACCTTTAATTCCCTCAGCTAGCTGCACCAATCATTTGTACCTGAATATTGAAATTCAGTTTCCTTTTCCTGGTGGTCTTACCTGTAACAGTTCACTCTAATGTGGGTTATGTTATGGCCTGAGTGAACAGTGGAAGTTTCTCTAAACCCTCAATATATGGTTCACCTCCTGGTTTTGGAAGTGTCCTGGAGTCTTAATCCTTTCATAATCTATGTAATATATTTTATATTCATTTACTGTCCTGTGTCACAAAAGGAAATTACTTCATGTAAAAAAAACTTATGTGAAGAATCTTGCACTTGGCTACCCAGCAGACACTGCATTTTGTGTGTCATGTCTTGGCTACGTATTCCATGCAACAGATGACCACATCACACGTATTTTGCAGGCTATCTCTTTCAGTGAACATTATGTGGTTTGTTCCTTTTACATGTAACCGCCTCTGTGAAAATACCAGCTAAATTAATTTTCTTTCCTATTTAATTACTGTACAGGCAGCCCGAAACTTTTTCTTTTTCTCTTCATCACTGCTTCTGGCCACAACAGATAAAACGCCAGAAGGGAATTAAAAAAATAAAACCAGTAAGAAGCTGTAAGCAATTATTTTCTTAAGTCAAGGAATCAAAAATAGTCAAGTCAGTTTATCATTTGTTGCTGAAAATAATGGACTTGTGATAAATTCACAGGAATGTTATTCAGGAAATTAAGTTTTTTCCCACAGCTATTTTGTGAACTCAAAATTACCATGATCCTGTCAAATGGAGACAATTATAGATCTTCTCTGTAGAGTTGGGACAGTGAATATTTAGTATAGAAAGGTAAATGCTTAGCGTGTGTACTCAGGCCAGCAACTAGCGCTAGTGCCAGACTATAGAAAGCCCAAACCTGGACAGAGGATGAGCTGTATTTGAGATCTTTATTATCAACTTCTCCCTTGTTTCACTCTTTTTAAAGCATTATTAGGAAACCTGATCTCAGATGATGTTGAACATTTATTGGGTTTGGATGTCTGTGTTAAGGGATTTTAGTTATGTTTATCGCAGATTATCTCAGCCCTAGTCACAGATGTGAGTGTTCAGCACTTCTCTGCAACTCCAAGAGTTCTCTGTTAAATCAACATCATTGCAAGCATTGTGAATCAAAAAGTGGTAACTCTGTGTCCAATGGTCTTCCTGAAACAGGGAGTGTGGGGCTGGAACCTTTGTCAATTTTGCATCTTTAGAGAGAGATGGAAAGCTTCCCTATAATTGGTGAGTGTTTGAAGCAAAGCTTTTAATTATGTTTTTCCCCACCTCAGCTTTTTGGCAAATATGATATTTAACCTTAAGTGATTATTTTTATGTTATCACTGCCCCTCTTTAAGATAAAATTACTATACCTGTTATTTTAGTATTTTATTTCCTGAATGATGAGTCAAGACTATGTATTCTGTCACCTGCTATTTTTAGTAGGGAATGATGAATATGCACGTCAGCCAAGTTGCACAGAGGTGTTTTGGGAGGATATTTTTTTCCTTTCTCTTACAGACATATTTCCTAAAATAACACAAGTGTAGAAACTTGACCTATAAATCCATTAGCACTTCCATAGAGATATATTGACATCCAAGAGTAAACTTCCCTGTAGCTGACCAGTTAGCAACTGTCTTCATGCAGTGCCATTAATTAATTTTTCCTTACATTGCAAGACAAGGACAAGCCAGCTGAAATATTTACTGTAACTTAATTTTTAGTGCTGTTGAAAAGACTTGAAAGAAACCCCATATTCTTGCTAGTCTAGAAAACCACCTACAAAAGTTGCAGGCACTGACTGTGAACGCCAAACCATCACTGACACCATCAGCCAAAGAGAAGTATTTGAACAAAGAAAGTGTGTACGATTAGCTTTTATAGACGCAAAAGGTCTCCGAGAGCTACCTGATTGGCACCTGAGTGGTCATTTCCATTCTTATTTTGATAATCAAATGGGTGCTAATGACTGACCCAAGGTTTACTCTTTTGTTATCAGCAATCTCTGCAAAAACCTCTTATCTTTCAAGGCAAGTCCAAACACAGATATTTAAAAGCATATTATCAGCCCCATTCCAGTGTAGGAAGAAGAAAATGTGAGCCTTGGTTTTACACCCATGGTCAGCTTTGTTGACAGCCAAGAAGTTGGAAAGAGGAGTTGGTGCACAGGGAACTGCTTCCATGATCTCAGAGGAGACAGCCTGCCAGCAAGGATGGGATTAAATGGATCGACACTGCACCACAACAAGTCTTTTGCTAATAAGCATGCAAACTGAACTAACAAGCCCAGCAAATCTTGTCAATACCTCACTGTGCTGCTAATTAACAAGATATTAAACAAGCTTCACTTGCTTGGTTTAGCTTTAATAGCAGCCAGCTGTATGCAGTACAAACTAATCTCTCAGCTTCTCTTGCTTGGACTATATTAATGGCATAGAAGGCAGAAGATCAAACGCTCATGTTAATTAAATATCCAAGCTTGAATCAAATTATTAAACTAGCAACAGATGTTATTCAAACCATAAAAGGCTTTTTTATGGAAAGGGGAATTAATTAATAAGTTTGGATATAAAAGTGAAGGTTCTTGTTGCTTGATTTAGTATATGTGTATATAGGTGTGTGTATGTATGTATGTGTATATATGCATATATGTATACATACATAAATGAAGTTACAAAAATACAAATTGGGGAAAATATTATTATCTTATTATCTCCACAAATTTTCAGTAACTGAAGGCAGTGTGCCCTAATCTTATGGGTCTGACTTCCCTGAGAGTTAGTAAACATATCTTGTTTTGTGTGCCTCTGTTGTCTAATGTCAAGACCAGATTCACTGTCCATCCAGGCAGCCAAACGGAAAATATGGCTCTAAAGACAGGTAGAAGCATTAAGAAACCCATTTTGCTTGAGGTCATTCCAGGAATCTGGTAAGGGAGCTATGGGCATATCCACTGATTCCTACGGAAAGCTCAGCTCAGCAGAGTTTTCAGGATTTGAGCAATATCTGCATCTCTTTCTTTTAATTAAATAAAATTGATAAAATTGTTCAGTACATCTGAGCAGTAGGTGAAAGAAGTCTAGACTGAATTTGTATTCAATTTTCCTTTAGCCACGGTGAAACCTGCTGTGACTAGGTATTCACGGAAACCAGAGTTAGAAGAAGTTCAAATAGTGTTTAGATGAAAACCTAGGAAAGAATTTAAAGCACTTAAAATGGGACTGTGCAAAGTGGTATATGGTTGTTTTCAGAAATCTCACTCAATAGAGGGTATTAAGAGATATTGGAATTATCTGAATTTATCTCTGATACAGATGTTCTGATATCCACAGGATCATTTGCAAGAGCAAACATGGGAGATTATCATAGTTGTACATGGTAAAAACAATGTCTGTCCTGAAATATCTCAAAACATCAGAAAATAGACTTAGCACTACCTGCGTAATGGCCATAAACCGTTTCAAACACATTTTACTATCTGAAAATCTGCCAGTTCATCAATTAATATTGATTTAGAATAACAGGCCTAAATCAATACCATAAAACACATGGGGTTTGGTGGGGTTTTTTTGGATAGCTGAAAATCCTGCATAGGGTGTCAGATGGAGGAGTAAAAATTCTATGGATGCTAATAATATGAAGTAAGTAAGAGGAAGCCTTTATGGGTTTAGCTGGTTTTTAAAATAGAATTTGCTGATCTCCTGATTTCTGTTTGTCTTACTAACTCTCCTCACTTTTTCATCTTTATGTATGTTATTTATTAATGCTCACAGGCGTAGAAGTGTATTTGCTTTCCTAACTCTGCTACCCTCATGCCTTTGGACTGATTATCTTTTGGCATTTTATATTAATCCTTGGTAAGTGATTTACTTGTTTTTCAATAAACAATGTGTAAAAGATGTTAATTTCTATTACATGAAAAATGTGTTATACCTTTGTTTTCAAATGGGTCAAAGCTTTTGAAGATATAATTTTCTTGTACTAGAACATGGATTGGAGAGGATGTGGGTATCAAAGTATTTGCTACCCTGCTTCATCTAGTCTGTCTGTTTATGCTCCAACCCATTTTGGTATTCAAAAGCTAATCTTACGGTGGTCATCATATTCATCTCATGGCTCTCTGCAATTTTTGCCACTGCATTATAAGTCCTGGCTTCTTCCGTCCCAGTTATTCATCTGTTCATTGCCTAGCATTGCCTGCTGCTGCTGCTGCTTTTCTATTACTAAAATTGCTTGATTGTGCCCCACCTGTTTGGTGTGTGATGTCCAATACCTTAGTCTTTAAAGGTGCAGTTATGCTCCCCTGACTTCAGTAAAAGTTTTGCTTTTGAAAACAACAGTTCACTGAGAACTGATAGAAACTAACAGTCCCAAAGTGTAAGAGTTGGGTCGCTATGTGTGCGTCTCTGTGTGTATGTGTGTATATTTAATAGTTTAGTCTGTAAATAACTTATAAAGACTTAGTAAACAACTGATTGGGGTTTTTTGAAAATACCTAACCAACAAAGCCACAGGGTCTATTTAGTACCAGAAGTGTTTTACAAACCATTTAACAAATAATTATAATTGACTGTGATCTAGAAATGCTTACTTTATACAGAAGAAACTTAAGTTTCTGATGGGTTTGAGTCCAAGATACAGTGATTTATAAAAATGTGGTACTGAAGTTAAGATTTACTTTTGACCAAATGTTTTGCCTGGTGTTACCATATGGCACCAAAGCCCTGGCAGATAGTCATTGACATCTTCAGTGTAGGGATATCTAGACTGGTTTTCCTTGAGTCACATTGGGTCTGTAGAAAAAACCATCTAAATTTTCAGTGGGCCTGGAAGAGAGTGCATTTATGTAACTAAAGAGAGGTCCATTTCTTCTCCCATGAAAATAAAAGCATGTTCTCCACACACACAGAGCCAAAGAGCAGATGGAAATCTTCCACATCTCTCCAAAGCTAATATTATATTCACTTGTAACTTGTCTGATGCACACTCAACTATTGGAGCCACACAGCCATGGAGGATCAGGCAAGCAGTTTATTATTGTGGAGGTCACACTGATCTATTTTAACTCTCTAATGGTCAAGAAACCCAAGGTGGACACTGCCAATGACGCTCCTGCAAAAAGTCATCGTCTCCTTTTGCCTCTTTACCTCTTTTGTTTAATATGCATTAATATGCATTACCGTGGGTCTTTCTCCAAACAAGCTACTTAGTTTAGTCTCGGTGGCCAAGTTTAAAGGAGTTTAAGTTGAATGAGATTGGATTAATTTCTGTATTTGTATTTTAATCTGTAGGGTAAATGGATGAACAGATGAAACACCAGCTAATGTTTCAAATGCCTTTGTTTTGCTTACAAGTTGGTTTAAAACGTTTATGAACATTCAGGAAACAACTGCAATCCTAAGAAACAAAGGCCTCTTGAGACTATCAAAGCACAAGAAATTGTTGCTGAGAAATGGATGTCAGTCATTTGTTTTATTGCCTCTTGAAGTGTTCCTTGGAGAAGCGTTCTTAGAAGCATTCCCCTCATAAATGGCATTTAGACATTTTTTCTTTTGAAATTAAATCCAATGTGCCCAGCATTAAAAGGTTTACCACAGTCACAGGGGATAGAAATGTGTTGAATAATTCAGAGAAATTAATTCTAAGATTTCATTGGAAAAAATCTTTGAAGATGTAGAATAAATACTACTAGGCTATGTGTATGGTGCACAAGAATGTACAGATACTATACAGATAGTATTTGTATAGATAACGTGGTAGGCTGAAGAGGTTTATAATATTTGCAAAGTAGTGTAAAGCTGGTATTGCTATGGCTTTTGTTAAGTCTGGAGGCAAAGCTCCACATCAAAATGGAAACGTACCTCAACAAGATAAAAGAATTACTACATGTTGTGGCTGCTTCAAAAACTGAACATTTTGTGACTTAATTTTGGAAATTGTTTTTTTTTCATTTCACTTCTAAACTTAACAGGGTAGAAAAGTAAAAATGCTCCACTTTTTAGTATTTCTTTATGTATATTCTCATTGTTTTAAAATTAGAAGTCTTCACCTTTAATTTGCTAATTGCAGCTGTGACCCAAGTTATCCAGAAATCATTTTAATATCATCATGAGATTAAAAATAGCATCATTATAATGTGGTGAACGAACAGATATTTTTTAATGCCATGGAAAAAAGATGGCACTACTAAAATCCCTTCTGAGTGAGCAAGAATCTATTTGTGCTCTGTGGCTGGTTTAACAGGGGGGATCAGTATTTTCAGATCTCTAGCCAAATTATTCCAGGGTGCTCACTATGTGCATTTAATCTGATTGATTGCTTAACCTTTTTGTGGCAACAACAAAAGGAACATACACACCCCCTCCAAAAGACCACATGGTGGTAGTTAGTGTAGTGCAGTTCTTAAGTCCATGTCTTATGGGTTACACTGCTTAGCACACTCATAAGCTTGATGGCAACTGTTGCTAGTGAATTATATCACTTATAAATCATGTGAAGACAGTGTATTACATGACTGGCATAATTATCTCTAGCTGTTAAAAGTCAGTTAGAATTATCTAGGGTTTAAGCCTGAGTCCCGCTGAAGTCAGTAGGATATTTGCCATTGTCTTCATTGATCATCATATTATGAAATGAGTGAGAAATAGTGTTCAGGCCCTTTCCGTTTTCCTTCACCCTTCCTTGAATTTGCAGATGGTGATCTTCTCCCTTTACCCAACAGACATTTCTCATTCACGGTTTCTCTCTAATGTTGCCATCCAGTTTCCCAGCCCACTAGAGCCAGAGTGGAGCAGCCCGGGGAGCGCCTGGTGCCCCATCCCCTGCAACAGCACGGCCCACTGCCAGGCTCAGGCCCTGCGGACTCAGCCCCAGCCCACCTGAAGCCAACAACGCTGTTGGGTCAGAATTTGTAGGGGCCCCATTGCTTGTGCTGGGCACAGGTTTTCCCTCTCACAAGCATGTCATTGTCAGAGCCACAGAATGGAAAACGCATCCCATAGGTGTCAATGGAAATTTTGCTATAAGCTTAAAAATGGTCCATCCTGAGTATGATGGTGACCAGAAAACCTATGTTCTTAAATCAGTACTAACTTTGAATAAAGGCTATACAATAGTTTAATAAATGAAAAACACTTTTTTTTTTTTTTCCAGGAGTAAAAATGGATTAAAGAAGAGAAAGCTGACCAAGTATGTAACTTCTCTGATATCTAAAGAAATAAAAAAAAAAATATCACCTTTGACTAAACATGCATTGTGGAGTACATGGTATAGTGATATTGCAGTTACAGATATAGAAAACTTCTTGGTCAACACATCCTGAGAGAGATATCTGAAAGCAGAAAACAAACAATAATTGGTCAAAATCATTTCTTCTCGACAGATAGGTTATGGTAGAACAGCTCCTTACTGATAGAAGATTAGTCAACGGGGAAAAGATCAATTATCCAACTTAGTAATTCCAACAGAGCTTATCCTTAGTTAAAAATGACAAATGGTGAAAAACTGGGATGCATTTGTTTCTAGTGATATTTCCCTCTTGACATGAGGCTCTCATTATGGTTGTTGCTAGAACATTAGATCATTAATGCTAACGAGTAAACAGGAGTAATTAAGTGGTGATAAGACAGGTTCCTTTGGGCATACTGCCTCAAAGCAAATGAAAAGATTACTGTGTACATGCTTCAGTAGCTTGTAAATTAGAGCATGATAATTAGGTGAGGGAAGCTGTTTACCTGTGTTTCGTTATTCAGAGCGTTAGCCTAATTATTTCTCCGTTATATTCAGAGGCTGTGCCTGTACTAACAGGTAGACCCTCACCTGGCAAAAAAAATGTGTGTAGCATGATATGAGTTGCTAAATCAAGACTAATTTCTACCTGCTGAAGCTGTGCATGGTTTTGTAGAGTTATATGCTACTTTTTTTAGCCACCATCTCTCTAGAAGGAGAATTTAACCTCCAGTGACAAACATGTATAGTTCTCAAAGCCAGCAGAGGAAGCAGTCGCAGCAGTTGTATCCAAAATGTTATTTTAAGGGTTTGGGTTTTTTGTGGACTTTCTAAAAAAATCAAAAGCTAAATATGAAATCCATTTTTCTGCATTAGCAAAGCTCAGATGAATTTTAAAAGTAGCTCTGCCAGATGTGAAAATACCTGAAAGAAATAATTTACATGGCACAAGAAGCAACTTAAATGAAGCAAGCTGCTGTGGTGCCAGAAGCATGTACTGGTGGGGTGGTACTGGGAGTGGGTCTGCAATGGGGTGCTGGATCACCATTTATTGCACTGCCACCTGTGCCCTGGGGACATATCCACCTGCAAAAGTGGTTCAGGAGCCAGGGAAATTGTAGTAAGAGTGCATGGGCCATTCCCCTCAACTCAGACCAGCGGTTTCCCTTGGGTGGGACAACTCCAACCCCACCCCAAACCAGGGTGCTTACTATCATCAGCAGCTGCAGCACTGAGCTCACCCAGAGCGATCAGCAGCCCTCTCTCAGCCTGTCTTTCGGGCGCCATTGTGGTAGGATGCAGGTAATGAGCAATATGCCCACTATTTGGTGGCACTGAACCACAAGGGTTTTTTCCTCCTTAGTGTTGCTTTCTAGCATTAACGGTTGCAAATACATATTCATGACTTGATAGTATTCTGGGGGGAAAATAGAAATAAAACGTAATAGAAAAGTTTGGGGGGTTTTTTTTCGTAACTTCTATGTGTTTTTCTTTTAAAGCCCTGTCCAGTTGGATGATTTTGATGGCTACATCAAGGATATGGCCAAAGATTCAGATTACAAATTTTCTCTGCAATTTGAGGTAAATCTGTGGGGACTCTGTCCTCTTCTAGCTGCTATGCCTAGATCAGCTTTTTCCAGATGTCAGGTTTGTGTGGTGTGTTCCTGTGCTCTGTGTTGTTTAAGGTGCACTCTTGCTGGGTGGGTCAGCTTCACTTCAGGTTCTGCAGAATTTAAAGAGGACTTCGGTGTTGTTAAAGACTACATTTAGTAAGCTGATTTGAGCGGCTCACCACATTCAATCCAAGATAATTGTCAGACTGACACACTTCCTTTAAGTTTAGGACATGCTGGCAGCCGGAGTTGGATTCAGGATTTTATTTTATTTTATTTTATTTTATTTTATTTTATTTTATTTTATTTTATTTTATTTTATTTTATTTTATTTTATTTTATTTTATTTTATTTTATTTTATTTTATTTTATTTTATTTTATTTTATTTTATTTTATTTTATTTTATTTTATTTTATTTTATTTTATTTTATTTTATTTTATGCCCTTGATTTGAGGGGCAACACTGGAAAGAAAAGGTAATATCAGAAATCTCTTTAGTAGCAAGGAGGTTTCTCTAAGACCAGTTCAGGTACATTCTCTTGATTACCTAAAGTCAGTTTAGTAGTAAAAAACTGAAAAGCTTCTATCCTAGAGATAGCTCCCAAAGATTTAAACATGGAAGGCGGGTGGGGAGGACTGTCGGGGTGTTACCACCCTTCTGGGTGGCTGGCATGTTCCCTTTCTGCCAGTGAAAAGTTCTCTGATGCATCATATATTAGATGTAACTTCTGAAAGTAATGACTAGAAAGACCTTCCAAGGATTCCCTGGTATCAAGATCAAAAGCCACTGAAAGACTTGACGAAAGCCCTTCAAGTGGGGCAGATGACCACCACAGAATAACTTATCACCCCTTGTTTGACACTGTTTTGGCTAATTAAGTGCCAGTGGAAAGGAGCAGTCCGCAGTCAGAGCCTTGGATGGCAGCAGTGCGCTGGCAGCATCAGCAGGAGAGACCACCACAACATTGCTCTCTAGCTGCTTGGAGCCAAACTCACAGGCATCAGATAAGGAAAATCAGTGTAATCCTGCTGTCAGTTTATAAAGTGATTTGTGAACATTTTCAGTCTGGTACCTGCCACAAATAATCACTTCACAAAGAATTATTTTTTGAGCATTTGTGAGTTTGACCTTGGCGTTTTTCTTTCTGTTACCCCAGGAGCTAAAACTGATTGGGCTTGACATACCCCACTTTGCTGCTGACCTTCCCATGAATCGCTGTAAAAATCGCTACACAAATATCCTGCCATGTAAGTAAAATGCATACAGACTCCTGCTAAGGTTCCTCAAGAGGGAAAGAAGGGTTTTAGTAAGAAAACTGGAGGATCAGGACAGCTTTTGACTGATAAAGGCCTTTTCTAAAACCTGCCCTTAGACAGAACCAGGCAATAGATGGTTTTTGTTAGCTTTGAAGAGACGTAGCTTTCTGGTGATGTTAATCAAGACAGGAGTCTGGAGGTAAGAAACGCAATGTTGTTTCTACTACTGAGTAGTGTTACTGCATTTTTCTTACAATTTTAATGAAACTTAACAGAGCCCAAAGGGACGGCATTTGGAGGGCATATTTTGCAGAACAGTAATGATGGTGCATCCATGTAGTATTTACTGAAGAAAACATTGCTCTCTGTCAGTAACTATGAGCATTCTCTATTTGTTAATACGGTTTGGGTTTTTTTCAGTTTTTATAGGATTAACTTTAATTTTGCCTAGTTGGAGATGAATGCTCTGTTTGAGAGCCAATTTTTTTTTTTCCTTTCACAGATGATTTCAGTCGTGTCCGGTTAGTTTCAATGAATGAAGAAGAGGGATCTGACTACATTAATGCCAACTACATTCCTGTGAGTAAAGAGACTTGGTCAGTGTAAAGAACAGTCCCCTGTTCAGCAGTTAGAACGTGTCATCTGCAAATAGCACAGTATCTCCTGGAAACTCAATCACAGTATTTTGCCTGCAGGGAACTGTACTTTTCACAGGCCATCAAAAAAAAAAAAAAAAAAAAGAGGAAAGAATTGTGGGGAGATTTTTGGCAAATTTTGCCACAGTAGCACCAGGTGAGCTATATGTGAATCTTTGTGAACCCTAGATTGGACTGGTAGAGAAATGGGAAGGAAATGTTAAATGGTTCAGTGGAAAATGAAACTAGGAAAAACATAAGAAACTTCAAAAAAATTCTTCCAGGTTTCTACAGCACATGGGAAAAGGATTAAACCAGACACTCCACAACTGACAAAATGCATACAGACCAGATGGTGCGGGGAGGGAGCTTCTGCTTTGTGCCTCATCTCTGGTGCTCCCAGTATGCCTCCTTGTGCCTGGCATAGAGCACCATTTACCAAGGACTAGCACCCAGAATTTTAGGATAATTGAAGTATATGCAGAACTGTAATCAAGCAGTTTGACAGTGGAGGGTGGGCTAAAACCTCATCAGCTCTTTCCACTCTCACCTGAGCGTGTGCAGTCACTTAGGCTTATACCTGCTGCTGCTGCAAAGGTTTGCCCCTCTGTTATCCCCCTCTTGCTGTGGCTCAGTGTAAGCTGTGTTAGGGAGAGCAACGGCCACTGGGTCACTGTGCATGGAGAGGAGGCAGGACGTTACAACATCTGTTTAGAAAAAGACCTTTCACTTGGGGACCATAGGCAGATGAGCATTTCTGCACCCTTGCCGTGAACAGAAGACAGAGCTGGCCCTGGCTGTGCTGGAGAGAGCTGAGCCAGCATTATGGAAAAAGGAGGAGCCCTCAGATGAGTCAGTGAAACCACTTCTTTTGTCACTGTGGCACTGCCCATGCATGTACTGCTGAGCACGTTGCCTGTATTTGGTTTCTATGTGTCAAGGGCGTGAACCTAAACACTCAAGCTGCAAGTGCCTGAGCTCGGAGTGAATCAAGAAAGAAAAGTGTTCCAGTGTTCAAAGGCATCACTCACAACTCAGGAAACTCTTATGACAAGGGATTATGTATAATAGGATTTTATGTAGCAGTCCTTTCAGTTTGCTCGGTTCTGCTTTTTATAGTTTACATCTCTTTAGTTCTACTTACAGCATAATGCTGACCATAGAAACTGGGACAGACATGTCATCTTAATGCTTGGCTTTTCCTGATGACTGCTTCTCCATAAGTACTGCCTCCAAACACAGATACTAGTGGTGATCTGTGTCTCTGTGATAATAGAGATTTGACACTTAGGTCAGACCATAGCCCCTGCAGACAAACAAACAGCAAATTCTGTGTAATGCAAAAACTTCGACTGAGCTGACTTCTCGAGGTGTCTGGAGGAAGCCATTTCTGGAAAGTGCTCCCAGATCACTAATATTTTTACAATCTGCATACTGTGGTGGCACAGAAATTACCCTATTTACATGGGATCATGCTGTGTGTTGGATTTGTCTTTTGCTCTTGTTAGGAATATCAAATAACTTTCCAAATGTGCTTTTGATGAAACAATCTCAGCAAATATGCTTATAGCGGATGCCAAAATGGCCACTCAGTGGATCTTTTATTATAGCCTTTATAATGGTCTTTTGGTTTTGGAGAGGGGAAGGAATCTTTCCAACTAAAAGCATGTTGATAGGGATAGGAGAAGGAATACGTGGGTATAAAGCATCTGAGCTTCAATAAAACATAGCAATGATAATCTTTTAAGGGTGTTCACTCAGCATGTTCTCTATTATTTTAAGCCGAATTCTAATTAACATTTTATTAATGTAAGTCCTTATGACATAAACATGTGCATATAATCCTGTTCATTGCTACCTTCCATTTACATCAGTGGCTGAAAATCACCACAGGCACTGCTTGGGATGAGTAGGCTAAGCGGCTGTAATTGGCTTTATGTCTTAACCCTTAAATTATGAAATCTGGAAGAAGCTGGAACTTTGATTTAGGATTCTCTTTACTTGTTTTTTTTTTAGTTGTCTTTACTGCTCTCTGGGCAAAGGATCTGTATAATAACAGCTTCATCTTCTGTCCTTCATTCTAGATTGCTTATACTTTGAGAGCATCAAAAACTGGCAAAAGTTGTAATTGCAAAGTACATACAAAAAAACCATTAAGTACTTTATATTAGAAATCATTTTTGAACTTCAGCAAGCTAAAAAACACATATGCCAGACAAAAATACGTGTTCTGAAGCAGTAATCTTGTTGGTAAACAGTACCTGTCTCTTTGTTTCTTAGGGTTATAATTCACCCCAGGAATACATTGCAACCCAAGGACCACTGCCAGAAACAAGGAATGATTTTTGGAAGATGGTTCTTCAGCAAAAATCTCAAATTATTGTTATGCTCACACAGTGTAATGAGAAAAGAAGGGTATGTAACAAAATCTTGCACATAGTATAAAAGAAACTGCACTGAAAACAAATTTATTTTCTGATGAGTAAATTTCTTTGCATTGTTTTCTGATCATAAGGCAACATCATAACAGAGCTGGAATGGCACTTCGTTCACTTATGGCAGGCATTTCAGGATGATTAAGGGACTAGAGCATCATTCACATGAGGAGAGGCTGAGAGAACTGGGACTTTTCAGCCTGGAAAAGAGAGGGCTCAGGGGATCTTGTCACCATATGTAGTATAAATACCTGACGGGAAGGAATGGAGACAAGGGACCCCTCAGTGGTGCACAGTGACAGGACAAGAAGCAATGGGAACAAATTAAAACACATTAAATTCTATCTGAAATCAGGAAACACTTTCTTACAGTGAGGGTGACCGAGCACTGGCACAGGTTGCCCAGAGGCTGTGGAGTCTCCAACCTTGGAGATATTCAGAAGCCATCTGGGCATGGTCCTGAGCAGCCTGCTCTAGGTGGCCTTGCCTGAGCAAGGGGGTTGGACAACATGACCTCCAGAGGTCCTTTCCAACCTCAAACATTCTGTGATTCTGCACTTTTAAGTTTAAGTAATAATAAAATACAAGTGTTATGCTTTACATTTTCCTTGACGTTATAATAGAAGTGTTTGGAATATAATTTTTTAAATATATGTATATTGTTGTTCCCCATGTTTTGTTCCTTTTGGACCCATTCTGTAACAATCTAAAAAGATACTGTGTATTTTCATTCTTCACTATACTAATGCTACCCTTCAGAAAACAAATGTAGAGCTTATGTCCACAGTTACACAGATGGGATACCTCTTATTGCAGCATCAAGAAAATAGTGCTGTAGACATTTCTAAAACTGAGGTTCAGTATACTTTTGTGCTTTTTTATATATGCATTATGTATTTATATAAATATACATACATACATACGTAAAATGTATGTGTTTATTTCCCTTTCAGGTGAAATGTGATCATTACTGGCCTTTTACGGAAGACCCTGTTGCATATGGGGACATCACAGTGGAGATGCTGTCCGAGGAGGAGCACACAGACTGGGTTTATCGGAATTTCCGAATTAGCTACGTAAGTGAAACCGTTTGCATGGGAGTGATTTTGGTCCAGCCTTTTCTTTAACTTTCATCCATTTCTGGCATTCAGTGGAAAATGCCTAAGAGAAAGATTGATGGCCTTACCCTCACTCCACATAGGCAAACGGCTAAATCACAAAGCTTTCCCTTAAAATTGCCATCTCTGTGAATTTCTCAGCAAAGTGCAGCACTAGATTTCTGGACATTTCTGTGGTGCCGATAATTAATGACAACAAATGTGTAAACTTCTTTATCTCAGGCATATGTTTTTGCTATAAGCTATTCAGAGCTTGAAAATACCAACGTAGAAATTGAAAATATTTTTTCAAAAAGGCAATTCCGTAATATTCATATATTCCTATAAAGTACTGAAATGCATGTGAGAGCATGTGATTTTCAAATTAAAGCTGTTCAGATTTTTCAAGCATTTATTTCCAGCTTTATTTTCTGTACCAGGTAGTTGCTGGCACCAGCCCGTGAAGGAAAGAGTAGAGATATGGAGGGGATGTGAAAAAAGCTGGGCACCGGCATGTCAGCGTTGGCCCAGGACCTTAGTCTTACTCAACCATGCCTCACTGCATTAGAAAGTGAACACAGGGTGCAGGCTAGGAGTGCAAATGCATAAAACACGATGTCTTGGGCTGTTGACATCCACTGAAAATAATGATGAGGCTGCAGTTTGCAGTTCAGGAAACAGTCCTTTACCAAACCCAAGACAGCTACATCAGGGTATTTTGTACTGATCTCGATTTTTAAATATCCTTTGCCTAAGGATCTTCTGTTGCCTGTGACTGGAGAGAGGTTACCGCAGCAGGGTTATCTAGCCTGACCCAGAATGGCAAGACTAAAAGCATTGCTTGCTATGGGTTTTGGTGACGACACCCCCCATCCTTCCCCATGTTTTGAGTTCATTTAAGTCTCAAAGACAAATTGAGGATCTTATTTCACCTAAAGCCAGTAGAGTTTTTAGCATTATAAACCTTTTTTATAATAATGGGTATTTTTCTAAATATTTCCTTTGCCCTGTAATGATTTTTTCTTCCCTTTTGGTACTTTATTTTCTTTGAGGCTTGAAAAGAAAAACTCTCAAGAGTCCAGGTTTGATTGTTTGCCAACGGTGTTGTTCTTCATCTGTGGCAAAACAATAAAAGGAGAGGGAATGGAATAGAAAGAAGAAGAAAGCCTAAACTCGAAAAATGCAGCAATTCTTGATCTAAAGCAAAATCAAATCAAACCACCATGGGGGAAAAAGCAAAAAACAAATCCCAAACCTAGAAACAAGAGTTCACGCCTTTTTGATAAAGATGGTCTGATACCTCCTCCCCTTTTTAATCAAATAGCATGTAAATTCTTTGCTTTTTTTTTTTTTTTTTTTGGCTGACTCTACTTTCTTAGGCTGCATTTGGGGAAAAAAGCCAACCACAAAATGACAAAAACCCCTCAGTTTGGCTGGGTGTAACTGCATTATTAAAGCTCCTGTGAACATGCTGCTGTTCTGCTTTTCCCATTAGGCTGATGAGGTGCAAGACGTGATGCATTTCAACTACACTGCATGGCCAGACCATGGTGTCCCCACAACCAATGCTGCCGAAAGCATCCTCCAGTTTGTACAGATGGTCAGGCAGAAATCAGCAAAAAGCAAAGGTCCCATGGTCATACACTGCAGGTAAATGCTTCAAGGGAATGGAGAGCTAAAGGGTGTAACTCATTAAATAGGTTGGGAAACCATTGGAAGGAGAGATTTTGGGGTTCTGCTCACCTGTTAGCTGGAAACTGTTTTTTTGGTGTTAAGGGTAAACGATTAGTCTCCCTCTTTGACAAGCTGGGATTTCAGCCTGCAGCCATAGACATGACGGCACTGCTTTCTGGAGTCGAGTCAGCTCTTTGGATGTTATAAACAAATGGCTTCAGGAGGCGTAGCAAGCAAGCCTGATTTACACCAGCTCAGAGCCTGCCCCTGCTCCCTCATTTCCACACCTTCACAATATGGATGGTCTGGTCTGGCCAGCAGCCTGCTGCAGCGTGCTGCTCCCCTGCAGAAGTGTCTCTCTGTGCAGATCCCCCTCCTCTAGCTTTTGGTACATTCAGGAGGTGACATGAAGAGCATTGTCCTGTGATTGCAGTAATACCAGTATCCTATGATAATGGTCCAGTATCCTGTGATAACGGTTATGTTTTTTATTTTGGGGGAGGAATGTTGTTTTATATACTATCAATCAGATTTGTCTCTTGTACATCATCTGGGCTTTTATTAAGATGCTCACTTACTTGGCCTCTCTGGGGGCAGCTGCCATGTTAGTGCTGATATCATACCAGATTGGTTCCTGATGCAAGTCTCCCAGCTGACTTCAAACCTCTTTGTGGCTCATAGTGCAAGAGCTACTCACAACAGATTTCTTAGAAATAAATAAATAGATGAGTTACAATGGATGAATATGAGTGCATTATGGTGACACACTCCTAATGGAAGTCAAAGCTTGATGACATTAATCTCAGCTGAACTTGGTGTCCTACTGGAATGCAAAACAAGAGCATATTTATAAAAGCAGCAAATCGTGCAGCCTTCCCCTGTAACTTAATGGAGAAATTCATAGGGGATGTTGTTCTGGGAGTCCTAATATCAAGAAGGGTGCCAGTAAGACAGGGAAGAGATTTATATGTAGCGTTGTGAAATCAAACCACTTAATTGTTCTGTGAAGGACTAGAAGCAAGTATCAGAGAGCTGGGTGACAACTATAGTGTTTTCTTTTTAATTAGGACGCTTCTAGCAGCAGAAAGAGATATTTTCAGATAGTATTTTTAGAGTGTACTGTATGTCTTAGACCACATAGATTAAAAGTAGCAATGCTATGAAATTGGTGGAAGGGGGTGAGGAGGAGTGTATTGATCAACTCCTACAGCAGTTGTTCTCAAATGTTAAAGGAGGCACAGAATGAATTTATCAGTTAACAAATCTGTCAAATAAATAGGTCAGATGTTCTGCTGTATTCATCTCATTTGAGATATTGACACTTTTGTTAAACACAAGAAAAAAAAAAACCCACTACCCTGTTTCATGACAGCTAATTAAACTTTATTGCAAATACTTTCAAGGCTTTTCTGAAAAATATGACCAGACAGCAGAAAGAGCTTTTGCTAAGACACACACTTCTATACTTAGGTATGGTGTTGGGGCACTATGTGAAACTCTATAAAACCTCTAAAAGCCACACTTATCATGAAACCAGACTTCAACTTTACACACGAAATCACAATGCAAAGAATCATCAACTAAATCAAAACAGTGTGTCTTTTTTCTAGTCACTAACTTCCCTTTGGGGGTGATGAAGATTTGTCAGCCAAGTGGTTGCTGACTATTTCTGTCTTATGCTCCCAAGGCAGAAGTCCTGGAGCGTAGACTCTTCTGGGTGGTTTGTCCTTTGAGGATGAACTGCAATAGTGCAGTGCCTTTGCGAAGCTGAGAGCTTCGCTGTGTCCAGAGCGGTAGAACTGAATTGTGCAGGTTCAACCCCAGCTGCCCCTGTGCAGCAATCACTGCCATGCAGGTCTCCACAGTTACGGCTACAGCCCCTGTAGTTAGAGATGTCTCATGAAATCTTTGAGTGGAGCAGTAAAAGTAGGAGGAGCAGACAGCTGAGGGTGGATGAGGGTGTGCATGCACATTCTGCGTGTGAGTGCATGTAGAGTAGTATAGGAAGGCAAAATAATTGCAGAGCCGTCCACTCCATACATTCTGCTTAAACAATGGCTGAAGGGTTGCACAGCATTAACTCCTCAAGATTAACCAGCCTGTCTAGCCTGAGATTAGCTACATCTGATTACTGCAGCTGCAGGACACCTGCTTTTTGCAGTACCACTGATTTTCCTGTGCATCCCCATCGGAAAAGCCTGAAATGAGATGTATGTCTCTGTGTGTTGCAGTGCTGGAGTGGGGCGAACAGGAACCTTCATAGCCCTGGATCGGCTCTTACAGCACATCCGTGATCATGAGTTCGTAGATATACTGGGCCTGGTGTCTGACATGCGGTCCTACAGAATGTCCATGGTGCAGACAGAGGTAAGACCAGTTCACTTCAACATTGTGAATGTATCATCAGATCTATTTCATACCTCCCTCTAGCGTGTTTATGTCCAGCGACTGTTATTCCCCCTGAGCACTTGACAAAATAGCAATGAATAGATACAATTAAGTTTTCATCTTCATTGTAATATTGTCACATTATTAATCTGGTGCATAGGTGGGTCTGATAATGTATCTATAGTCTCACTGATGTCTTCTAGAGGGGATGAGTTATTCTCACCTTCTGTGAAATTAATATGCAAAAATGAATTAGAATAGATTAGCATATGACATTTTCAAACCACTTTGAAAAGAATTGAGCTTGCTGAGGGGATTAATGGCTCAGGAAATTATATCAGTATTGGACAGCCATTCGCGCTTGTTCAAGAGGGCATCATCTGGCCAAGCATAGTTACACAATGGTAATATAAATAACAAGCAAACAGACAAAAGGATTGTGAGTCTGCCAGACACCCTCCTCCCCCTTCTCCCTGCCTGAATATCTACCAGGTAGTTCTTTTTCTGTTTTTAAGGCAAATGTCAGGAGAATAGTCATATTGTCAGAATATATAATGGAAGAAAAAGAAATCACAAACTCTTTTTCCAAAGCAGAAGCTTTTAGGCATCTGAAAACTCCCCAGTTCCACTACTAATGAGGGAAAGATTTCATGCCGGTTGTACTCTTCACTGGTTAGACACAGTATAAGCTGGCAACCTCCCCATACAGTTGGAAGTGCCACCATCACTGTTTGCAGGCTAGGTCTGGCAGATAATTTGTTGCCAAGGATCGTAGAATCCAGAGGAAAGCAAAGAAGATTTAACAGGTCGTCCCGTTAAAGGAGAAGGAGAGGAGGAGAAAAACCTGCAGTGACAACAAGTAGAATCTAGAAATGAAAAAAGGTCATAATTCTCAGGTCATTCAGGATCATTCCTGTCAAAGTACCCCTTTTCATCACAATTCACTATATTAATTCAAAGGCAGATCCTTATATAAACTCGTGAGACACAAATCCTGGTGGTTGATTTAACCTGCAACTGCCTTTACCGCTCCAGAAGTGATGTGATTTTTTTTATTTTTTACATTTCTTTTTTTTTCGTGTACACACTCATTGCGTGCCTGTGGCTAATGTCAAGGGCTGCTGCGCTTTGGCGGTCTCTGAGCGCCTGCTGCTCCAGGCTGGGGCCAAGCCTGGCCACAGAAGTCACTAGGTGGCACTGGCACTCAGGCGCAGCGGCCACCGAGGAGGCTTTCCTTACAAAGCCTGAAACCGCACACGGCTCACCTGGGTTCACGTTGCCTCATACACTGGAAACTTGGCAGTGCCTCGCTGAGCAGTTTAAAAAAAACAAGTGGCACAGGCCCAAAAAGGGGGTTAGATTGGAGAATACCCTGAATAGAAACAAGTCACTCCAAATTAGCTGGTGTTAGGCAGTCCAGTCATTGCCGTGGTCTGAACCAGGCTTCAAACTTGTATTGATGCCTCCTGGCGTCAGCAGACCACTGGGGACAGGGGCTGAAACCCAGACTCAGGTTTTGGGACAGTTGTTTTCACTTGAGCTTCACTTGCTCCCTGTGCCTAGTGCACGTAAAGCTGAGTTTAAGGCGTCATCAGGGTTTGGCTTCTCTCTGAAATCTAAAAGTCATCAGTTAGTTAAGGTTATTCCGCATTGAATTACAGGTTTAATCTGTATGATGATAATGCTTAGAAAAGCAGTCCATAACCAAAAGCAAAACCAAAGATAACCATAGTCTTGTGGCACAAAAACCTGTCCACAAATATAACGGTGCATGTGATTGATCCGACTTACAGTGTCATTTGCACCGAGATGGATAACCCCCAAAATAATTAACTGCTCTGTGAGCAAAATCAGGTTTCAGCTTTTTATTGGTAAAGTAGTTAAGCACTAAGGAACATGAAGGCCATGAAAATATTTCAGGTGCATATGTGACATGGACGCAATTTGCTGCACATAAAACATTCAGGTACCTTTCTGGGAATTAATTCATTTTCAGGCAACATAAAGTAGACCCACTCTACCTCAGATCCAACTGAACTATTCTGTTCTATTTTCTATTCTATTCTATATCCTACCCTATCCTATCCTCCCATCATCATTCAGGCTATTAATAAGTGATTATGATGCCAGGGCAGCTCAGGTGGGTTTCATGCTTCCCCAGCTGCTATCTGTAACAATTGCAGGCGATTATTTTGGGAGCTGACACCTCACTGTACATTGTGAGGCATTGAACAGGGAGAGATGGAGAAGCTGTGAAGGGTGTTAGTGTGAACTAGTGAACTGTTTCACTGGTTGGCTTTTTGTTGTGCTTTCTGAGACGCAAAATTTGGTCCTTTCTTCCAGGAACAATACATTTTTATTCACCAGTGTGTGCAACTGATGTGGCAAAAGAAGAAGCAGCAGTTCTGCATCAGTGATGTCATATATGAGAACGTCAGCAAGTCCTAGTTCAGAGTCACAGGTGGTAAGACAGGCATGCCTGGCCCTGGGCCATGCCCACAGCCTTATATCCCGCTGCTCAGCAGCAACCAGTGTCACGGGTGTTTATTCCAGGAGCTTTGCTGGCAGTTTGGAGCTTGCTGGGCCTCATCCCTCTCTGAGGTGACGTTCACATGGAGAGTGTGAGGAACATCCCTCTAGCCTCTCGCAGTAAATAATCTGCTATACTTTCCATGGCACTGTGAGAGTATATTGGCTCACTCATCAGTCAAAGAAAAAGAGAACCCAGAAATCCTGAGTGAGCCATCTAACCTTTCCCTGCCACTTGTCCTAACACCCCTTACAAAGCTGAAAGGAGGGAAGGGCTTTCATATCTTAAGTCGTTCTGAAGTCACTTGCCAACTGCCAGGTTACCACGGCCAGCAGAGGTCTGGGGACACTCTGCCAGCACTGCTGTTGTGGCAACAGAGCCTGTTGGAGGGCGAGATGGTAACCAAAAAGCTCTGACATGAAACACTGGGGAATTTTTTTTTCATAAATCTCAAACCAGGGTACAGGAGGGGTCTCAGACTGATACTACCATTAGCGTAAGCGAAGCGACCATCTTGCCTTTCCACTGAGCCCCAGTACCTGACCTGTTGCACACAGCCAGCCCAGCCCATTCCCCAGCTGCGGAGGAGTAAAACACATGGCTCTGACCTACCAAGAGGTTTGCTGGTGGGGACAAACCGTGAGGCCACATGTCACTGCTGTTTAAGCTAATGAGCTTTGGTTCATTAGGTGGCAGTAATAACCCAGCCACAGCCTTAATATTTCCTTTTGGGTGAAGCAGGAAGCTACAGACTCTCAACACAAACTGGCTTCTCAAATAGCTGGTGCAGAGCTGGGCTGTGGGCACCAACACCAGCCTCCACTGTGTATCTGTGGTGTTGCACATGCACCTTTATTAGTCTCTGTGTACGTCATTCCCTGCCTGTAAAAGTCAACCCTGATTTGCTTCACTTTTCCTAATGTTCATGTAGTTTACTGCCTAATCTGCATCCCAGAGCCCAGCTGCTTAGTGGTGGGTTCCAGTCCCAGCCTGTAGGGAAGGCTGGTAAAAATCAATGTCAAGAACTGTGTTTATTTTCTTGTTTATTTCTAAAGCAGTCTCTTTCTTTGCTTCCAGGTGAGACCGTGAAGCACACCCATCTTCCCTTGCTTCTGACTTTTTTTCTTTTGATGGTTTGAACGGCCAGTTGTTCTGCCATGAGAGACCGCTGCTTTGCGGTATACGGACAATAAAAGAAAGAAACTTTTAACTTTCTGAAGCACTGGGGAGACAAAGCCTTAACGAGCCTGCGGTGTCTTTTGAACTGTTTAATTTCTGGACATTTTTTAAAATACTGGACCAAATTCAACAACATGAAGGAAAAGACACTATATGTGCATACAGTAGATTGCGCCAGAGTGTTGGGTTTTTGTTTGGTCTTTTGGTTTTGGTTTGTTTTTTTTTCTGTGCAGGTTGGGTTAAGGTTAAAGTAAGTGCAATATTTTTTTAATGGTTGACTGAAGAGCTTTCTTCATGTGTCACTGGTCTGTGCTAATGTCCATAGGAGAGCAGGCATTGTTAGTATCTAATAATACCTCATTAGCGAATAGCGAGGCATGAACATACATGAAGAAATCTGGAGATTGTGAAAAGAAAAGGGAGTGGGGGGGGCGGGGGTGGTGCTGGGTACATGGATTTGACAGTTTCCTACAGCACTGATGTATGTGGGGTCTGGGGGAGGGGGGAAGCACAAGACCCAAGGAACAGACTGACAAGCAGAAATCCAAACCATGAAGCCTGAAGCTGAAGCAGGCAGCCGACACTGAGAGATGGGATGGTTTCAGTTCTTAACTGTGCTATTACTAATTAAGCAGAGGGATTTGCTCTTTTCGCCAACCTTTTCAGTAACACCACTGATCAGGCTCTTGTTTTAGATGAATCTAATCAAAGTGCAGCTGAGTTTCAAGCTGGGCTATCTTAGACCCCATTACTATAGCATTTAACTGTCCGAGCAGTCTATGGTGCCTATACCCCTTGTTTATTATTTTTAATAAGTATTAACCTTGTGTAAAAACTTGAAGCTGATTCAGGTTGGGGGTGGGGGGGAGGGGGTGGAAAGAAGAAAAAAAAAAAAAAAAAAAAAAAAAAAAAAAAAGAGTGCTTTAACGGATGTAACTATTTCTCCGAGCCAGGAATTCACGATGTAACAAAAACAAGGTTTTGGCATGTGAAGGGCTGGTTATTGCTTTATTGCTATGAGGCTGCCAAAGCATTGGTATGGATTCCTGCAGGGGCTTCGGGGACAGGGCGGGGGGCTCTCTTCTTTTTTGCTGTCAGTTTCAGTTCTAGTCAGAATAATTAGCTATATATAAATTTTTTTTTTGTCTTTGTATAATTCCGGTACATCATTGTGTATTGTGACCTGGATGCTGTCAGAATGGATGTTGATGGCATTTTTGTAACCTGTTGCTTTGTGTCATCTCATTGGAAGTTAGCAGCAATGGTACTCAATGTAAAGAAAACAAACTTGAACTGAAAGTAAACACACTGGATTGCTTACCTGTGAAGAAGTTACTATGAGCAAAAGAGCAAATGCACCCACATATGCTTTTTATTCCTTCACCCTGGAGCCTGCTATCACCTGTCAGGGTACCAGGCTGTAGTTCAGTAGCTCAGCTACTTCCAGGAGCCTGATAACCTCCTTCAGGTGATATTTGATTTTTTTTTCTTCCAAAGAGTTATTCCACTAGCAGGTAAATAGGTTTTTATTCCTTTAGTATCTACTTCATCATTATATTGGTTACAATGGAAAACTTCCTTCAAACTATTCCATATATATTATGCAAAACTGCATAGACTTAACATAATCCCTCAAATAAAACAAGTCCTTGTGAAGGGTACTGAAGAAACCAGCATCTACCTCTGATTATTACATGGGTATGATAGGAATTGCCCCGCCTTGTCTTTCCATGCATCGAATACTATTTCCACATTTTCTCTAAATAAGATGCATAGAGATGGATGCAAAAGGGCAGAGCGCCCTGTCTTCAGGGAGCCGACTGCTAACAAGAAAGGCTTCAATGGTACATGTTTCTGTCTTATTTCAGCAATGCGCCTCAGCTACAGAGCTTGCCATTTCAGTAGGAACAGCAAAGATTTGTCTGGCCTAATCTGAACAGAAGACAGAATTATAAATGAGCACTTGACCTGTTCAGACCTTGCCTTCATGCTTTTTTTTTTTTTTAAATACGTTTAAGAGTTTCATTATATGTTTACTCAGAAAATATGTTCACATCCCTCTAGAGAACTAGTGGGGCCAGGGCAGGGGGAACAGACGGACCCCACAAATGGTCTTGCTTTCTCATCTACTGCCTTCTCCCTCTTGCTGGCCATTGCCCATTGAGTCTACATTTACTCTCTATCATAGACAGGAGTAAGCAGGTTACTTTTAAACCATTCATGTGCACACAAAATATCACAGTGTGAGCTGGCTGTAACAGAAGCTTGGCTGAACATGACAGGGTACAAGAGAGCTGCAACGATGCCAAAATCACATTGTTGCAAACAATACTGCCTAAATAGCCTGAATTTACTAGACAGTTTTTGAACACATGTCAAAAACTTACTCCATTTGCACAGTAACAGGTGTGTACTTTTCCTTTAACTGCTATTTAATCACAAAATTAATTACAATGAAAACACCTTCAGAAAAATATCTTTTCCTAACCCATCTAGTACGCAAAAAAACCTGCGTAACTGATTGTGTTGCAATGGCAGTGGAAACCACTTCTCCCAGGGTTCAAGGCATAACTAAAGCAATGAAAGAGTCTGGGAGACATCGTGGTTCAGAAGACTCATGCAAAGCCTTTTAGCCTGAACCGACATGGCATGCTTTTGGTTTTTACCTTGTCATGCTCCTTGAAAGAAAGTCCAAAACAATGTTTTTTGGACTCATGGTGCATGTTGATATAGTTTCCAGCATCTGTCAAAATAAAACACTCAAGTCATCGCAGCTGTAAAGCTGGCTGAAGCTTCAGGTTTTGTAATAGGTTTTTTTTTAAATTAAGGTTTTCATGCCTATAGCTCTGCTGACACCATACATGCTCTATGAGCTCTGACAGAATCTGCTGACCCAGATGCATGTAAAAGCAGCTCTGCACAGTGAGTGACCATTAATCGAAACTAGGCCAGATTTTTCACCTTGTTGCCTCATGCTGTGCATGCTGCCATGGGAGGAACACAAAACTAAACCTAAGGACATGGCTTAGAAGAGCTAGGAAGTCTTTAGAGCCATGGGTGACAGCGCTGTATCTCCTAGCCTGCCCTGAGCAGTGAGCCCTGAGGTACTTGGGTCTTCAGAACTGTTTCCTTCCATTGTCACACAAGGATTAAGAAGAGGCTGGGAAGCCTTACTTGTGCTTTACTTCATTTTAAAGGGTTTCTTCCCACACCTAAAGAAGATAAAGTTGCCCCTTGTCCAATATTCAACATCATAATCATATGCACCAAAAATGGTCCCGCCCTCCCTCCTCATTCAGTTCATTAACCACAGAGTCACACCACCTCCCTCCCACACCCAACTTTTCAAAGGGCTCGTATGAAAACAGTAGTTTCATTCAGGCGGGCAAAGCTGTTGCTTTCAGTCTTTTCTTGTGAGGGGGGGTGATATTGAAATGGATGGGGGGGTAGTGGTGTTGAGCTTTGCTGCTGCTGTCACAGGCAGCAGTGGTGGCTAGGAAGCATCTAGGAAGTCTTCCCATTTTGTTTTATCTCCTCTTTTAAGCTACAAATATTAACAAGAAGTCGAAGCACAAACTAACATCCTGATGCTGGTTTCGGTCTGGATGCCGAGAAAGTAGTAAAGGGCTGAAGTTGCAACTTAAGCACATAACTTCAGAGAAACTGAAAATACTGAACAGCCAAAGGCAGCTGAATAGGCACTTATTAGCTAAAACTTAACATAGCAGCAGTAAAAATTCAAAGCACGCGTGCAATATTTAAACACAGAACCCAATGCACACTTAGAAATTCCCTCATATTTACACTCCGCATACATAATGCTGTCGTTTGCACGTGAAGGTGGGAGGCTGAGCCTAGGGAGGTTATTGAGAAAGTCTCTCAAATGCTTTTGCTATGTCAGGCTTGATCCTTGGACAAGGCTGCTTGTTTTGTGTTTTAGACACTACACAGACTTCACAGTTGAGGAAAAACATCATAGAAAAACTGAGCTCCTATAAAACAGTGGCTTGGCCAGAAATATTCCCATTCATAATCTTGTTTCCCTTATTCATGGGATGCAGTCCAGGAAAATCAGTGGAGGTACTTGCTTGAAAAAGGGTCTGATATTCAAGCTATATGTATATATATCTTGCTTCAGTATATGTCCTAAAAACTCAAAAAGCCTTCTTATCTCACAATTTAAAAAATCTGCTAGTTACAGGTGTTCCTAATTAGAAAGACTTAATCCATATCATGGTAGTTATTCATGGTTTTCCAATGTTTCCTTGGTTAAACCAGCAAAGTACTGATATTATTGTCCGGCAAAGCAGTTCCAGGGACACTTTCAGAGTTTCATAAACACAGATTAATACACTCAAAGTCACTGGGAGCTCTGCACATTTCAGAATATCATATCCTTTTGGATATCTGCTTCCCCATAAACCACTGATTTCTGCACACATCAATAATGTGGAAATCTGTGCTTATTTCCCAGCCCCCCCAAACCCACCAACTTTTATAAAGGACAATGCTTTGGAGCGAAATTATCTATAAAAATCTCATTTACAGATCACATGTTGTCTGAGCAAAGCACTGTTTAACATTTGAATTGCTAGATGGTAAGTAAACTGTTCCATGCATCAATATTGGTTAGAAGCGTTCTTTATGAATTAAATGTGAGGTTTCACAGTGGTTTTCTCTCCCCATGGCAACCCAAAGGAACAAGCAGACTAGAGGAGTGGTAAGAAGTGCCTTGCCAATGTATATGCTTAGAAAGCATAAGACTGCTCAGTGAACATATGCTGCTAAAACTCTCTCCCTCGACACAGTTAAAAAAGGCAGACTCTATAGCAGAAAAATAGTAAAGTAGTTCTTATGTTATTAAACACGACTCCTTTTTCCACATCTAAAAAGGCACTTTTTGACATTTAAAAAACTGCTTTGTTTCCTTTACAAAGACACTTTTCACATACCACATCTTTCTAAAATATTAGTATAAAAACAAAAATCATCACTGCTCAAACCCTAAAGAAAACATTTTCAATGTAACGCTGCATTTTACCACTGTTTTCATTTAAGACACTGAAAGTTTTGAAGAAAACATTTTATTTTCATTTGATGAACCCCAAATGAGATAGATCTTCTTTTGATTTCTCATAACTGTCAACAAGCTGAAAATTCAAAAACTGCACAGCAGAGGGGTGATGCTCCTTGCAATGCCTTAAATCATCAAGGAAATTCCAGCAAAGAGGGAAATAATCTGCCTTAATGCAACTCAGATTTCACAGACTAACTCAGAAATCATGAAGTCTAGTTCAGCAAAGTTAAACAGTAAAATACAACTTGCGTTGTACTGGGTTAAGATATTAGCAGTTAATTTTAAAACTATGAAAAAACACAGAAACACACAAACCAACCCCCAAACCCCCCAAATATTCTGCTTATCCCTTAAGTATATGGAGGGGGTTTGCTGTTTTCCTCCCAGATCCAAAGATGCCTCCGAGCACACTGACCACATTCAGACTTGTCTGGCTCTTTCTACACAACTTAACAGCTACACAGAAACCCAGCTTCAAAGTGGCTTCAGTTGTGAAGCCATCTCTTTTTGCTCAGCGATGAAACATGGGTGCTTCCTCCAAGACCTCCGCACGCCAAACTCCACAAAGTCTGGAGAGCTGATGCCTCCTTTTAGGCAAAAGCAAACCATCTGCTGAATGCTGGAATAAGCTTGCAGAGAGTACAAGTATTTGCTTCGTGTTTTAGTAATCAACAGGGGAACAAAGGTGCAGGTAACCACCACAGTGTCTTTTATGGAATCAGACATACTTTCCATGAGAAAATACAGTGACTCCAATTTTTAAATATGAGTTTCAAAGACCTTTTTAAAAGTTTCTACTCCTGTACTTACAAGTAATGAAGCATCTATGTAAGAGTAGGTTCAGATCCTCCTTTATTTTCTTACTCATTTACCGCCCAGTGTAGGGGACTTAGCTGTACAGCAAACACTCTTCAGGCTAAGTATGGATGCTTACTAGAAAGGGTGGAGAAAAGGAAATTTGAAATGTGAATCAGAGAGTACATCAAGCCTTTGGAGGACTGGGCTTGACCTTTAATGATAGGACAGGCTGAGACACAGATAATTTTGCCCCATAAAGCTATGCGTATAGGTTGGATGGCTGCAGTTATCATGCAGGTGTGCTGGTTCAAATGTTTCCTATAGGGAGAAAGCAGTCGAGAATCATCATTTCTTTCACTGGGTAAGACAAGAATCCATTTCTTACTGATTGCTATACCAGCTGGAGTCTTTGGTTTGGGATTCGTCACTTCTTGACCCATTTCTGGATAAGGCTACATTTAAATGACAGGTGGAGAACCTACGTACTTTTCACAGGCATAAAGAACACACATTAAATATAAAAATATACACAGACACATAACGAACATACAGAAGAAGCATTTGTAAGGACATTTACAATAAATGGCACTAAACACCTTTATTAAGATTTTTAAATTTTTCTTTTATGAAAAATTAATAGGATTCTTTTTTCCCTTGTACACAGAAGAACAAACTAATGGCAAAAATTAAGAATGCTTTCTTATTTCAATACCATCTTTGTAGCCACAAAGACACAACCATTTAACAGACAAGAAATACTGTTTATTGCAGACTTTAAGCTGATTTGTGTGAAAAAGGCACTATGAAACTTAATCAAACTAGACGATTAAATTTGTCTAAATTCAGTGATATTATATATTATATATAATACATATATTATATATAAAATCACATGACCATGTGAAATAAGAGAACATTTTTGTGACAAAAATCATTGCATCTTCAAAAATAATATTTGCTGGAAAGGTTGATTCCTTTTCTCCCCCTTTTGCCTCCAGGAATCCACTTTTCCAAAAGATTACATTTATAAAGGAACAATAGCTTTTTACATAAGGAAAAACCGACATATGGGATCGACACGCAAAGAAGTCTAGATTATACATTGTCCTTTCGATGGTTTAAGTTACAAACAAAAAAATGCAAGTGTTTTTAAAAATGTGTACTGCTAACTGTTTCATGGCTACCTACAGCAGATCTGATCACGTCTTTGAGCTGAGTTGTGTTACTATTTTCTAGTTCTTCTTGTGCAATATTATAGTTCATCATGAGTGAAGTATTGATAAAAATCAATGTAGAGAGTATTATTTTGCTATAAACAGCATCATTAGTAACAAAACGTCCTGGGAGTGATGCAAGAACAATTTGATCTATCTTGGGCTGCTGTTCATTCTCTAAACATTTCCTTTCTGATTGCTGGCATCAATGACTTAACTAAACATCCTGCAGCCAAACGCATGACAAGAAAGACTGAGCCAAAAAGACAAAACTGCAAACTACAGCAATGGGATTCAGAATCTTATTATTACAGAAGGGTTCAAATGCTTGCCTATTGCTGGCTCAGCTTCCCTTGGACAAATCTAAGACAAAGACACATTCCAGTTTATCTGTCATGGAATGGTTAATTCCATAAAGCCAAGATTCATCTTTGGGTGTAAATGAATCGTGTGCCAATATTTTCACCTGTCAGAAACTTCCATTGAATTTCTCATTTGTTCATTTTTAATTGTAAGAAGCCAGCAGGAGGTAATTCTGTGGAGACTACTGTAAATTTTCTTTATGGTGGCTAGTTATGTTTACAATATGATAAGACATTCCCCTGCACTGCTTCCTAAAGCAAAGCTGGATGGTGTAATGCTATGGGCAATGGAATTAAACAAAAGAGAAAAGACATTTTAGTGGGTGTTCCCTTCATCAAAGGACTCCACACCTGAATCTGTGGCAGCTGCACTGATCTTCTCTTGTCGTCTTCTCATAATTTCTTGCAGTTCTGAACTACCACTGTTAGCCTATAAAAAATAAAAAAGAGAGTTCACTTGTGGTTTTGACACATGATTAAGATCCTCTGCCAGCATTTTATTAAAATAGATGTTTGAACAAGTTAAACTCACCTTGCAGCTCCAGAACTAATAATGCCCTAAGAATCTGGTTAAATAACATTTGGAATAGGAAAGGATTTACATTATGCTTAAATACGGACCACAAAAGAACCTGCAGACTATTAAAAGTATCAGCTTGACTTTTAGCACTGCTGAGCATCTTCAATTGTCATGCAAGCCGCTGGAAGGGCTGCATATTTATGGAGTGATATATGGCCACAGTAAAAGCAGGATTAAAGCCCAGCAAGTTTGTTTTGATTCCACCCTTGCATACTTAAATATCATGGCAATCATATTTAGTAATTAAAGCGCATAAACACTTGGTGGGTTTAGATTTATGTAAATTCATGCATGCACATGGGTTTGCACAGCCAAGGCCTAAATAAGGATTGAGATACCTGATCTTAGCATCCCACATTACACCATCATGCATTTTCTGTTCAGAGGCACAGACTTCAAATTTAGAACACAGTAATAAGAATTGAACCATATTGCTATATTAGCAGCAATGTCGTATTGTGAGGACAAGGCCTTATTTCACCTTTCAGGGTGAAAAACAGGTCTGCTGAGCTAGCTGCAAACAGATTGCTTCAACAACATAAATGAAGTTATTAACAAGGCCAGGACACACATCCACTAGAGCAGAACTTTCCAAAGTGTGCATGACTTTGAATAAGACTAGAGGATTACAAAGCAAGAACTACAGCCGCTACTGTGTTATTTGGCTATGATGTGACCTTCCAAGCTTCAGAACTATCTTCCAAAACAGCATGTGAATAAAGACGCAGAAACTGGTTTTGAAATTTGTAAAACAAATTCCAGGACTGTTAAGGGAAAAAAAAAATCCTTCGATTGATCTGAACTCTGAAAATTTATCCCACTACATAAAATTCTATTTAGATTTATCCCATTACATCCATTACCTGGCAGACAGGTTAGGTGTCCAGAGGGAGGGAGGCTAAGATGCTTCTGCTAGGTAAATTACCATTGCTCTCCCCTCCTGGAGTGAAAGGGCAAGGCAGGGGGCTTATAATTGACTCCGTGAAGGTGAAAGAGCACTTTTCTTTGTCTTAATTCATCTTTCCTTGCCCACTTGGTTCCAGATACAGAGCAAGTGCAGCACTCACCCATTACTAAGTCATGCATAAAAAACATCAGCAGGTACCCAACAACGTGCTTTATCAGAGGTCATGTGCAAATATTTTTCTGAAAATGACTGAGTAGCTGAGGCTGAAACAGTTTACCTTCCTGATAACATCAGTAACAACATGACCGATGAGCTTGAAATGCTCCTCAACTAAACCAACTGCAACATGTCATGTGGCGCAACACATCACGTGGCACAGCACAACAGGCACATCCTACTCAGAGACAGAGTAGCTCAGTAGCCTAGGGCTGCTCTTGGGAGTACAATTTTTGGAACAGACTGCTAGACCTTGGCCTTAGTAATTTGCCCAGCTTAGTCTCTAACCAGATCATGAGATATCAGCAAGCTCCATCATTCAATCCCAATTCTGTGCCTGGGCCATTCCTTTCACTGAGTTGTCAAAGAGAATAACCTACTCTTCCAGCCAGTTTGATATATATCTATTAGATAGAAAGCATTTTCAGTTTTAGAGGAATGTGTGCCCATGCTTTCCATTGATGGAGGCAATGACAATGTGGACCTGAAGTTTTCCTTTCTGGAGATGACAAAGGTGGTGTTCAGGATATTGTATCTCTACACTCATCTTCTGTAGTGCTTTTCAGCACTTGAAATGCTCAACAGAAGTTAAGGAAATGGACACATAAAACACACAATCATCGAGACTCTTAATATTTTCACTTTGCAACGAAAAAGTAAATCTATTACAGATGACTGGCCAAGTTGCTATAATGCACTGTGCTTGGTATACAAGGTGAATTTCAACAGTCTGGAGCAGCTCCAAAAAACAGCATCCCAGGAGGGATACTCTGATCAGTACAAAGAGTGTGGTGCATCCTGCCTCCTCCTGAGACACTGCTGCTTGCCACCACCATTTCCTCTGGCAGAAAGGACATGTTTGGCCCTGGCTGTGGCCAGCTCTCTGCTGCCTGACACACCAGTCTCACACAGTCTTGTCTTTCTGCTTTTGCTTGGCCAGACCCAGAAAGCTATGAAACCCCAAACACCTTCCCCACACTTGCAGTCTTATTCAGGGGCCACAAAACTCCATTAGGAGTCTTGTTTCCTTGGATGTTTTGAACTGTGGCGTGATTCAGGGCTCAATTGAGTTACCATGAAAATAAAGTAGAACAACTGAAATTACGGTACCTATTTGTTTCTTTCCTCATAAGGGTAAAATTACTAAATTTCAGCAACAATTGGAATTCCAATTACAAAATACTGAACTCCTCTGCCTGAGGTAGAACAACACTAAAAGGACAATTGTAGCTGCAAAAAGGTGAAGATCTGGTTGTCTGTATTTGGGAATGTAGTCCCAAAATCTGAGAGGTAGGCCTTTCACTGGCTTACAGAAATGGTTGCTCTGAGGGTGCCAGAGCAGTGGCACAGGCTGCCCAGGGAGGTTGTGGAGTCTCCTTCTCTGGAAATATTCAAACCCCCCCTGTATGTGTTCCTGTGCCCCCTGCTCTGGGTGTCCCTGCTCAAGCAGGGGGGTTGGATGAGATGATCTCCAGAGGTCTCTTTCAATCCCTACCACTCTGTGATTCTGTATGAATCCAGAAACACATGTGGAAGATCCTGAGTAGAAACAACAAATAAAGATGAGGCATGGAGTTCTGTAATGCTGGAGAGTGTGTGGGTTTGCTCTGTCTCTGGCTTTTACTGTTGTTTGTATTTAAAACCCAGGTCATTTACTGCAATATGACACCACAAATACTACATAAAGGATGCCAGAGGACTTAATGAAAATTTATCACTGATTAATCATGTAGGACAATTCTGGTGGTCAAACCCATAACCCAGGAACTGCTTATAAAAAGCATTTAGTTGTAAAATAGGCCTGACATGGTACAATTATGTGTGTGCTTAAATGCTTCTGATATTAGAAGAGTTTCTAGTTTGAACAGTAAGAACATAGCGCTGTTTGGAACATACAAGCTCATCCTTGCTAAGTCACATGTAGACATTTTGGCTGTGTTACTCATTCTTATAGCTTCTCCTACACAAGGACAGCCTTCCTAAACCCTGCGACCTGAAATATTTAGGGACAGAAAGAAAGATGTGACTTAACATTTTGGGTAATTCAGCAAACAACAGGCTAAAGCAATCAGGAATTACATAAATTCTGAAATTCATCAGTTATACCTCAAATAACTGAGGCAGAAATAAATATTTCAGCTACCTTTTCACTGCCAGATCCAATGACCTTGTTAAACGTTGAGTACCTGTTTATTAACTCAGTGTTTATTAGACAAGTTTTGACTGCTCAGTTTCCTGCAGGGTGAGACCTAACTGAGGCAAGCAGAATAACAGCACGGGGGAAAAAAAAGGACAGACTTCTACAGCGCAGTGCATCTCTGCTTTTCAAACCGAATTCCATCACAAAGGCATTTCCATCTCAGCACACGGAAGCATTATGGAACTGAACTAAGACTGCTAACATTCCAGAAAAGTTGAAGAATACACATATATCTTTGTTAGAAAATGATGGATTGCTCTGGACTGTAGTGACATATATTCCTAAGAATAAGAAAATATTTCTCCCTTCCTCTTACAGGAAAACAGGACTTAAAGAAGGGAATAAAGCAATTTTAACAGTGTTATAAAGTAATGCTCTCTGATCCACACCGATCAGATAAAGTGTAAAATATGCATCATCATAAACTTGTCTTTAAAAATATGCCTGGTAGTTAAAAAGCTTAAAATCATTTAAGCAAGACAGTTCCAGTTTCATTAGGGGATAGACACACACTTTAAAATTCACGATTTTCTTTTAAACAGGATGTGACAAATGCAGCTTTTCATTTTGGTTACTCTCTCGCCTCTAGACAGCATTGAGTCCATTTCTCCACTTGCCACAGCAAGTTTTAAAAAAAGAAGTAGGCACACCTGTAATTCTCCTGGTTTAAAATTGGTAAGCATTCTCCCTAGCAGAACTCTGTACAGAAGCTTTTAGGGTGCTTAAGGAGCAATACTACTGTAATTACAGCGAACTGCCATAGAGCAATGAATAACAGAGATGCAATACTTTTATCCTTAGCTCAGAAATTCTGGTACCACAGTGTCAAATATGTCTTCCCCTATTAGGAACCCACCAATACAGATGCCCCAGTGTTTGACCTAAAAGGCCTCGAGATTCAACAGTGAGATCACTCCACCACTTTCTCATGCCTAATAAATCAAATCTCCTCCACAAAGATAAAGCAAAACTAACTCATCACCACCAAACGTACCAGGAGTACTTGTTTGTCCAAGTACAAGGCAGAGGAAGAAGCAAGAAAAAAGGCATTTTACTCTCTCCTGTTGTTTTCCCCAAAGTCCTTTTTTGCTCATTTTGTCTTCTTGCAGGCATGTTACAGCACAGAATGCCTTAAACTTGAGTACTACCATGCATTTCCTGATGCTTTGTGGACCCCTTTAGAAGTGGGGACACATCCCACCTGGTGTTTTGACGGATGCTGTTTCAGTAGATTAACACCAAAAAACTCGGGTACAAATAATGCTTATCAACATGATCAGAACTGAGGAATAAATATCTGCTTCACAGAAAAAGCTCTTTATTTCTATGGGTTCAAAATTGGCAACCCAGCATTAGGTTAGTAAAAAGGGTTATACATACCTCCAAGGCAGATTTCTGTACCGTAATTTGGCTGTAGACTCTAGACCCTTCTGGACAAACAGTCCTCAGTTCCTCTTTATTGAGGGAGAAAAGCTGAGCACCCGTCAGCACGCCAAGGCTATTGACAGTCCTGGGGTCACACCAAGGGAAAAAAAAAAGAAATAAGCAGAAATACAGTAGGCCAAGGGAGCGAAGTATGTTGTCTTCATCCCACATTGTGTCAGGTAGGGCTACTAAATCAAGAGAAAACTTTATACAACAGGACTCTTGAAGACAATTTAGTATCTGTTCTAAAAAGTACCTTCTGGTGGAGGCTAATAATTTTCTTCCTAAATATATCTATATCTCTGTAGATCTATAACCACTTTGATGTCGATATATATATATTATATACACATATATACATAAATAGATATGTGTATATATATGCAAAACAAATTATTTTTTCCAAGGGTCCAGCTGACATGTCTTGATTTTGAGAAGGCTGCTTGATTTTAAAGAGTGGGCAGACCACATCCTAATTACTGACAAAAAAATAATTTTAAGAACTTTTCTTACATTTGCCCTCAAACTTACACAGGGTTGAATCCTTTGGACTGCAACCATGCTTTCACATCCTCAGGTGAAGAGTCATAAGTGATGTTAACTACTGGGATGTTTGGTCGTGGCACGTGGAACTTCCTCTGGGCAGCGCTCCTGCCGATGGTGAGCCGGTGAACAAGTTCATCCTGTACCTCCTCCATCTGCGATTTCCTGCCTAGAGAGAGAGATACCCCACAGGAGTTATTCTCAAGGTTGCTTTATCAAAGCCAGGTCATTTCTTATACTCCATTTAAACTTCTTTTTTTCCCTTTAAAGATTAATTCACTAGATATTACTGAATTATTATTCTCCTTTTTCCCCAGGGAATATTTCAATGACACTGAAAATTGTTTAAAATGCATATAAAAATTTTTGTGGATACTTTCACAAAAATAGGTAGAATCCAAAAGGGTGTAAGTATCTTTTGGGGCACAGAGAAGATACTATCATAGTTAAGTCTCCATGAAGTAAATCTAGAATAACTATAAAACTTGTTTGACACATGACTTTAAATGATCCTAAAAATTCTCTGGATTTCCTTACTAAGGTTTTTTTTGTCATCTTTATTCAACCTTCTAATTTTGATATGCAAACAGTAACTAGAGCACCTTCTCCAGTGCACTCAGATGGCAAAAGCTACTCCGTTTCTCCCATTACACTGATAGCAACAAAGGAAAGATGATACAACTTCAATATGAAAAAACTGTAAGATAGCAAAAATGTTTCTTTCTCTACTTTCACTTTATATTGCCCCCAAACCTCTCCAAGGATCAACATCTCTAGCTAGTTAGACAAATAAAAACAAGCTTTACATAGGCTTTTAGGATTGTTTTTTAATCACAATAAAAACAAAAATTCCTTGTTTTAGCCATTTTGTTTTCCTTTGACAAAATAGCTGCAGGTTGAAAGCAGACAAAGTATCTCTAGTAAAATATTTGAGGCATTCGGGCCCTGTTGTGTTGGGTTTTTTGCCCCCAGAGTGTGAATCAGAAGCCGAAATGACGTGTTCTCAGTGATATGTGAAGGTCTGAGGCGGGATATACAAGTAAAGCCTTTAGGCAATGTTATCAAGGCATGCACCAGTTATTTTCCCAAACAGGAAGAGAGCGAGAAAATTGCTATCTTCCTTTTATTTACACAGATTTTGAAAGACTTAAGTTCTATCTGGACAAAGACTGTATCAAAAGATAAATATTTAGCTGTTAGATAACAGATTCTTACTGTTAGATGCATTATCATAAATAAACAAGATATCCTCGGTGTGAAGCAGGTACTACATCGTGTGTTCTCTGCCAGGGTTCAGGTGGGTACTTGGGCAGCAGGAGTCCTGGCAGGGTTGCCCATTACCTTCGCAGAGGCAGCTATTCTGCAAGGACTGTGAGGCACCCGAAGTCCATTAACTGGGCTGAGCAACAGGTCCTGGGAGGACACAGGAGCTCTCATGCATGGCCCAGAGCCTCAGCGGATGCTGAGAGGGCAAGGGATGTCTTGTAATCACTTAGTCTACAGCAAGCCTTCACACTTCACACCCTGTACCTGAAGCCAGGATGGTCTTCACATTTTCCATCTGTAATGGACAGAGAAGGCCATCGTGTATTCAAGGAAACACACCTGCTACAGCATGCAGTGTCCTTCTTACATGGAAATAAAATGATAATTTTTGTGCGTGTGTGAAATTAACCCTCACTTTCTACATCTTTTATAACTGATTGGGTTTCTGTTTTTATTTAAGTAACTGCCCAAAACAGGACAAAGGCAGAAGCCGGCCCTGCTGTTTCTTTGGGAAACAGCAGTGAGCCTTTTCCTCCTGCCAGGCTGTTCTCCAGTTATAATTTCCAGCCAGCCAGTCTGTCATGTGAAAACCTTAAAAAGGTTCCAGAGCCTTCCTGAGTTCAGAGCTTAGGTGAGAGCTCGTCCACCACCAGGCAATTTTGTCAAAGCAGGCTCCACCAAGTGTGGTTATCCAAGGAGGCATGCTTCCCATCCACCCAGGACAGAGGGGAAAAGACGCCCTTCTGCAGAAAGGATTACGCTCAGTGCCCGTTTTGCCTCAGGTTAAAGTGTGATTTTCTGATAACGTGGGGAGGCAGAGGACAGGGAAAGCTGTCAACTCTTGAACTGCAAAAAGCTCATAATTTTAACAGCTATTACTTTAAAAGCTACAGCAAATGCTTGCCTACAAGTTTCAGTTATTTTTAAGCTAAGCAATCACATTGCTTAAAGTTCATTTAGGACAGAAATTATTGACTAAAGTTCTCATAACCTAACTTGCTTTTCAGTCGATACGGAGTTGGAGCCTCAGCAGCAGTTAGGCTCTATATTTACAAGACGCCTTAATCAGAATTTTTCATGGCTGCCACACACTGCTGGGTGCAAGTTACCATGTCTTTCCAGCTAAAGTGCTATGAAGTACATTCTCTTGTCCTCCTAAGACAAGGACGTGAAAGTTTGCTCAGTCGTCTGTCAATTGTTGTTGCTTTGACCAAGCTAAGGGGACATGATTATAAGATGAGTTGCCTACAACACTATTACAACATGGTTCCTATGCGTAAGTCAGATGTGTAAATCTTCTTGCAAGCCTTAGATACCTGTTCCAGAATGGTGCAAATGCCCTAGAAATATGGATGACCATGGACAGAAGTGTAAAAACAGCCTAACTGATTTTAAAAGCTATTCAGATTGTAATGCTGTAGTGAGTTCAGGTGGAAAACGTACATTAGCCAGAATACCAGCATGGGCACTTACTGTGTTGAAAACCACTGAATGAAGATCCCAAACCATCATAAAAGGAGAGGATTTAGGACAGGGACAAGTGTAGAAGTGTCTTATGACCGTGATTAGCAAGGGTCAGAACACACATACATAGAAAATGAGTATTTTAAACATAGGGTTAAACCAAGATATTTCATAAACATTTATCTGAAACACAAGGTTTTAAGGAATTTAAGGATTAAGCAAAACACACAGGAATGGGAGAAATACTTTTTTCCTTGCTTCTTAGACAAACTTACGATCCACAGGAACTTGCTTCTGCTTCTGGCTGTCTCGTGCAACACTACCACCACTGTCGCTAGAGGTGCTGCTTTGGCGACTGATGGTTGCTGGCGCTTTGGGCATGGGAACCGGTATAGGTGCTGGTGCGCTAGGAGGGAGGGGGACAGCCACAGGGACGGGAGCGGGTGTTGGAGGTGGCAAAGGAGTAGCAGGAACTGGATCAGTTTGTTTTGCAACATAGTCCGTCCTTTGCTTCTGAAAAGATGCAGAGACACTCAGTTCAACAACAGAACTTGGACAAGATATCAGACAAACTCAGGCTTCTGGAGGAAATGCTGAGATGCTTGCACCAACTGATTTCACTTATTGCACAAAGACATCTTACTTGCCAGATTTAGTTCCAAAACCTGCTAAAACTTGATTCGGCATCAGTTTACTTCTCTGTTAGACATAAAACTCACAGCAATGGTATCATCTGAAACACATTTCATTCTTTCAAATGGTTGAATTCTATAAATGAAATTGTTTTTAAAACCCAAACTTTGTTACCTGGCATTTTTAACAGCTCCTAAAATTTTAAGTTGTTGGACTTTATCAATGTAAAAATGTATATTTCAGAGAAATTATGTAAAAAATAGTGAAAAACGAACATGTACAGCCACCCCTAAGCCTGACTGACGGTTTAACTTACAAATGCCACTGAGGTTGAGGTAACAGACTGTTTCTTGAGCTGCGGACACCATTTAAGAGGCAATAATCCAGTTAAAAATACCCCAAATGCCAAACTCCACAATTCTTGGAATAGGGCTGTTGTTTGTTTCCCCCCACTTTACACAATGTTCTAACAACATGCAGATTACCTTGCTGCTAATACCTAACTAGCAGGTGTCTCAAGTATAAGTTTTGGGAATAATCTCTTTTCTCCTTCTTTACCTTTAGAATGGCACCAGTTACAGGAAGAGGCATGTGTTCTCCCAAAGCAATCCCAATGACAGACAAGCCCAGAAGCTCATAAGCAACCTGTGCTACCCTTTTATTTCAAACAGTTCAAACTCCACATCTCACTGTTTTAACAGTACTCCCTTCTCTACAGTTTTGGACTAACACAGCTTGAAAGTTTAATATTAAAGTTTGTTTGCTCAATGGGGATGTCTCATTTCTTAGTTATGAGAAGTCTGCTTACTTTGCTAGGAAAATAGATGAGTACATTCCCCAGGTTCATTGTTCCTTCCTGAAATACTCTTCCCTATTTCCTTGGAGGCAAAGGGTTTATGGCAGATCAAGTAGGGAAATATTTGTAGGAGCCATTACGTTAGAATCTGAGCAGTACATCATTGCTCTGACAACAATCAAACTTTCCTTAAATGTCAGCAACTGCCCTTATACAGGAAGCCTCAACTCGGTAAGACTAAGTGATGGACAAGGCGTCTTGTAGTGAATGTAAACTGGGATCATTACAGCTAAGCTACGCTGAGTTATACCAGCAGAAAGCTTATCCCATCAGCTTCTATGGCCAGTAAATTAAGCCTAGGAAAAAAGTCTTTTGTTTCCCTTCAATAATCTTTCACTTGAATTGTAGTGGTCAGCTACTGAAGCAAAGATATACTCTTACAATACATTCCCCATCAAACCTTTTTAGTTTGGTTCGGATTCTTTTTCTCCTTAGCATTTAGTTGTTCAAAGGCATTCATCTTGATTATTTTGTGTACATCTCGTGCAGTGCATTGTGGGGAGATTGAAAAAAAAATCTGATTGACTCTTCTGTATTCTACTGCTTCAATGTTAAGACAATAAATGCTTTTTTAAAATGTCAAATGCTAAGAAAAGTGAAATGCAAAATATGAAAGAGAACAAGCAGAATAATATATATTTAAGAAACCTGTCCTTTGGTGGAAAGAGTGCCCCGCTATGTATAGAGTAAGTACACCAAACTGATGATAAATAGATGTACTATGGTACACCCAAAATCTTTTTAATGAATTTAAACATTTCAGAGATATTAAAAGATATTAAAATGTTTTAATGTTACTCAGTTATTTATTTGATCTTGTTCACAGATTCCAGTTGCTAGACTGTTATCCCCACAATGTACCCTCGTGTGTGCCCCAACCTTCTTAAACAACATGCAAGGAAAAGGCTCATCTCTTTTTATGGTATAGAGGATTCATTACAAACCAAGGCATCAACCGCATACCACCACAGTCATAATCCAGAAAAAGTGTTAGCCAAACACTATATGTAGCTCTCAATGGATGCTACTGATGTAGTTTCAAAAACATGTTGCACTGCAATCACAAGCCTCATCAAAATGACTTGCTGGAGTGAAAATAAAAATTAAACTGGAAGCATCACTCAAATTCTAAATTTAAAGATGAAACCACATTGAAATACAATTCAAATTTTGTTGAACAGGGCACAAAAGCCAATTATACATTTGAATCACATTTAACATTTCTTTTTCTAAACACTTTTTTTTAACTCCAGATCTTTTGAGGACATCCACACATTCATCCCATCACTTCTATTCATTGCTACAAACAAAACAAGCATGCAGTATGGAATTTGGTAAGTACATAGTCCGAAAGAGTAATTTTTGAGGTTCAATATCAGATGGATAATTTTGTTACCTCTGAAAGCTCTCCAAGCAATTGCTGTGAGGAAAATTGGGTAAATCACATCAAATAGTACTGTTAGAAAGGTAATAAGTAACTGCCTCACATATCACTCCTGAAATGTCATACTCATTAGGAATTTAAAACAAAAAAAACCCAGTGTTAGTAATTACCTCTTCTTACTCACTAAGCAACTCACAAAATGAGTTATTCTTATCTTCTTCTGAATGAGCGGAGTGTTGGCTACAAAGCATAAACATGTGATGCCCATATAAGCAACGATGTCTTTTCAAAGCATCTAGACAGAAACTTAGAAAAAAGCAAAAAGCTGACAATGGACTAAAGATAAGATGAATGTAGAGAACACTTGCAACTGCAGAACACTAAGAATTAAATCACAGCAGGGATCAAAAAAGAAAAAAAAGGAACGAACTTATTTTGGCTTAGAAAATGAGATAAAGGTCACTGCTGAACAGACATGTACCCACTAATTTGCTGACAGCCACCAGAACAATGAACAATTCCAGTTTGGTTTCTTTTTTTCCTTCTTCCTTGTATTTTTTTCTTTTAAGAATAAACCTGCAATCCTCAACTCATGTAAATTGGAACAAATTCTTTAAATTATTTGGAACTGTGATGATACACACATTAAAAATCTGGATATATCAGAAAAGCTTGCTAGGAATTTTTTTTTTTTGCCGGAAAGCAACAGAGGTCCCAAAGCTCTGTTTCAACACACTACAGGCTGCATCTTGTTAAAAAAAAAATATTAAAGATTCAGTATGATCCTATGATTTTTAATGTAAGCAAGCTAATAAGTTTGAGCAAAAGTTCTAACAATATCAACCTTAATTTTGGATCATTGTAAAAGAACTACGAACAATATGGTTTCAAATACATTTTGGCATCAAAAACACGGAATATGTGTACCCAAACTATGGCAAATACCGACTTAGCGTTAAAGAGGCATTAGATACAACCATAACTAGCATTAGTTCTGGGAAATGCTCTCATCAGGTTAACACAGAGCTTCCCATTTACTCTCTTTCTGAACATTTTAGTGTCATATTCCTGTTTGCACAGTGACAGGAGTTCACCAAGAGGGCTGCAGAGCATTCAGCTTCACTTTTGCCAACAGCATGGTGGTTTGGATGTTTTCTTGAGACTCACATTGGGGACCTCTCATTCTGGGGCATGTACCTCCTACCTTTGGCTACTTTTTAAGAGAGAAGAGAGAACCAACTACTCTACATACACCCAAAAGGGACAATGAGGTACCCAAGACCAGAGGAACAAATTTCAAGCAAGGTCTTTCGCCAGAGTTTCCTTTGGTGGGCTCAGCTATTACACAGAGTCAACCAGCTGCCTATTAAAAGCCCATTACAAGGCACCTTTTGTGAGGTGTAAGGAATTTATATTTTCATTGGATTTACAAACCCCCCTTTACTAGAATCTTACCAGAAAACAAGTAGTACATTAGGATGGAAGAAGGAGAAATTTAGACAGAATTTAATTATTCAAATTGTCACTAGCTAGGATTAGTCCCCTTTTTTTTAAAAAAAAGAGAGAAATTATGGGCAAATACGGGACTTTTAATTCCTATCATTAATCATATCCTTTTTTAAGTACTCAGTAAATTTTTGTACAATAAGTGCCATCCCATAATTTGGGATTGGATCAATGTTGAATTGGACAGGAGACCACTTTTTTTTTTTTTTGGAAGCCACCAAAAAGTCTTTGTCTGATGGAAATTTTAAAGAGCATTTGATATGAAATGAGGTAAAAAAAAGATACTGGCTCTTGGTCAAAAATTATGACATCTCTTTGGCCGCTGCAAAATGAACACCTGGCAACTGCATCTCTTCGTTATCAAACACTTCATGATCTGCAGGAAAGATACCAGTTGACAAAAGATGAGTATGACACTAACTTGGAGCACAAATGCTGTGCTTGAGGTGAAAAAACTTCCCACAGAGATGTCTTAAGTGAGCTGCTAAACAAAGGGACTTGAAAGAAAGGTTTTGGTGGTAGATTGCCAAGAAACACAAAGGATGCTTGTCCCAGGTGAGGTGGAGAATTTTGTCGTTGTGTTTACATACCATAAATATGCCTGTTATATATACTATCATGCTTCTGTGGACAGTCATGGTTTTTTAAAATAAGACTACAGGACTGCATTTGTCTTAACATTTACTCTCTGTGCCTCAGGACTTCATAGACATCACTGATGATATAACTGTCTCACCTCACAAAGGGTGCCATGAGATTAATTAACATGCCCACCAAGATACACAACTCTATCCCGATTATGTTCCTCAAATGTCTTTTTCAAGAGCACTAAAAAAGTTAATAAAATACACAGTAAATAGGAAATATTACGTTTAATTATTTTCTAGGTTCACCAGCAATACTTGAACAAAAGAAGAAATCATAGTGCTCGGGAAACTGTTTATGTTCAGATATAATGGGATAGTGAAGTACCACTGTTGGTTCACAATAAAAAGGCAGAGTAAACCACCAACACCATAGGAAACTGATAATCAATAATTAACATTAGTAGAAAACATAAACAAGCAGCAAAATGCTCTCCTAATTGTACAAAAGTACCAAACAAGCCAAAAGACAGTTTTCCTGGAACTAGTTCAATGGACCAGAAGACCTCTTACTCACAAAGATGATCATAGAATCATAGAATGTCCTGAGTTGGAAGGGACCCACAAGGATCATCAACTCCAGCTCCTGTCCCTGCACAGGACAACCCCAAAATTCACATCATGTGTATGAGGGCGATGTCCAAGTGATTCTTGAATAGTGTCAGGCTTGGTGCTGTGACTGCCTCCCTGGGGAGCCTGTTCCAGTGCTCCACCACCCTCTGGGTGAAGAACTTCTTCCTAATATCTAACCTAAACCTCCCCTGGCACATCTTCCTGCCATCCCCTTGGGTCCTATCATTTGTCACCAGAGAGAAGAGATCGGTGCCTGCCCCTCCTGCTCCCCTTGTAAGGAAGCTGCAAATTGCAGTGAGGTCTCCCCTCAGTCTCCTCTCCTCTAGGCAGAACAAGCCAAGTGACTTTAGCTGCTCCTCATAGGGTTTCTCCTGTAAACCCTTTGGCAACTTCGTGGCCCTCCTCTGCACACTCTCTAGCTGCTTTATATCCTTAATGTAGTGTGGTGCCCAAAACTGAACACAGCACTCAAGGTGAGGTTGCACCAGGGCAGAGAAGAGTGAGACAATCACCTCCCTCGACCAGGTGTGATGCAGTGCTTGATGCACCCCAGGACATGGTTGGCCCTCTTACTGATGAAGTAACTAAGATATTGCTTGCAATGTTTCTGCAAGTATCATCTTAGACAAGTCAGTGCTTTCAGGTAACTACCTGGGACCTGGATCCTGAAAGAGACTGAAAAAAAAGTAAGGATCTAATCTAGTGTGTGGACTCAGAGGTCACTAGGAAAGTGAAAAGAGCAAAAGTAAAATAAACTTTGCAGCTCTGAGAATAATTGTGATAATGAAGCATCCACCTCTCAGAGGAAGGGTGTCTGTCTGTAGAATAATTGAATGAAAAAAAATATCTCTCTCAATGGAATCCTTAATCCTTCCTAATAGTCTAGAAACATCCTTTGGTCAGCTGTGCCTTGAAGGCCATTAGTCTGTAAAGAACCATGCTGACCTTGTACATAACACTTATCTCCGGCACAAAGCCAGCTGGGGTGCTCACCGCAGCAGATGGACTACTGTAAAAGCAGTCTTTTGAAAACCAAAGATGACTTAGGAGAACAGCAAAAGCTGTGCAGCACCAGGCACTGAGCCTGCTCGTGTTCAGGGTCTGGCAAAGGCAATGATAGGAACTGCTTCAATTTCCTGCTTTACCCACAAGTTCTCCTGATTGACCTTGGCCAAGGCAGTCATCCCTTCAGTGCCTCATTTCTCTCTGAAATAGCAGCAATGTCTCATAGCACTGTTATGAAAATAAATAGGGTTATGCAAACATATCCCAAATCAACCATGTATCCATCACAAATGAAGAAACAAAAGAGCATGCTTAGGAGTGCTAAAATCATAATAATCACCCTAAAGTTAAGATTCATTACTCACACATCTTGGTAAAGACACCCTTTATACTGTGTAATTCATTATATTCCTAAATGATTTCACAGTATGACAAGCTCATATTCAAAAACGATAAAGCTACAAACAAAAAAAAACCATGGACTGTAGGGAATAACCTGCCAGACGTCAAAGCAAAAAAAAAAAAAAAATCTTAAATGTTGTTCTCTGACCCTAATTGTCATAGGTCTATGGAGAAGGCTTTGTGAAAATTATTATTTCCCACGTCATGTCATTATTTCAAACAGAAAATTTCAAAACCTGCAGTGCATTACAAAGAATAGTGTAAGAACCTCTACTCAAATCCATACTCAGTCTGCTCAGGATTTCTTGGCAAATTCCAAAACCACAAAATGACATGCACTCAAAGGAAAAAATCAGATCTTTAAATCAGGATTCGAAAAGCATTCTAGATACATGCTTCATTTCACACACAGGCAAAAACAATAATCAATTTAGAATGAGCTCATACATTATTGGCAAACAATTAGGGACAGGAAAAACTCCGAAATGGTCTGATTCAAGGCCACCAAGCTCAAGACAGGTCTACTGCTTTATTGTGCCAAAAATAGCGTAGCACCCATTTCTCAAGAGACTTTCCATACCCATGGAAAGACTGGAAATACTGCAAAAGCCACAGCTTTCATGATAGCTGTGCAAACAGAACCTGGCACAGCAACACCTTCGACTGGGACTTTTAGATGAATCTGCAGCAGAGACAGTGAAGAGTAAATTTTTGGCACTTCTCAGTTTACAGTCATCAGCCAGAGTGTGTAGGCACATGGAATATATATTAGGTTAAATCTAATCAGATTTAACTTCAAGTTTCAACAGAAGTTTGGTTTGCATTTGGACTGAAAGTCTGATTCAGAGGCAGGCCTGGAATTTCTGCCTAATCCAAAATTGTTTGCCTAACCTTTCTAAATCCTTAGATGTAAAAGGGAAGAAACAGGTCTTAGAAAACACAACCTCTTATTTTATGAGCCTCTGGCTCACTTAAATGTTGTCTAAAAATGCATGTTACAACTTTATCCTGTATATGCTTACTCAGGTGGACAATTGCACTGATGCAAGATTTTTTTTTTTAATATGTTACCCTCTAATTCTGTTCAACATATAAAAGAAATTACAACAACAACAACAAAATCTTAATTCCACACCACAGCATGAAAGAAATAAAACCAAAATTAGGTCAGGAGAAGAGAGTGCTATGGATGCACAGGCACAGTAATTGAAAAATACCTGCTTTGTGAATCCAACAGCAAAGACGCCTATTTTTTATGTCTCCAAAATTACATAATTAAATTAATTCAAGACTAAGATAGTGACACCCAAAGACAGAAAATAATAAGAAAAGGTAGCAGTCACACTCCTAGGAGAAACAAAGATGACCGTACCTTAAATAATTCAAACTCCTTCTTTGGCATCAACAGCTGCCAAAAGGATATTTGCAATTAAAATAAAGGCATACACACCCATTAGGACTGAAATTACCCTCTAAGCAAATTAGCAGGAAAAAACCTTTCAAGGAAAAGGTTTTGCTGTATCTTTATCAACTTTATACTCATGTTAGACTCTATGCAATACAGAAATCAGCCTCATTCTGTAAAAGAAATACGAATATTTTGACATATCAGATATTTTAGCTTTCCTGTGAATCTCTTCTTCCTACACACACACACACACACTTCAAAAGAAAGTTTTGTTCCCAAGGACCAGATGGTACCTGGATGGTGCGGGTATACGCAGGTTCTGACCATCCTAGACCACATTCTTGATTGCGCAGAGGGTCCAAAATGTTGTTTGGCACAAAGCCTGTGCTGCCACTTTTATTCTGAACCTTCCACCACTGCTTTCTGTCATCCAGAATCTGAAAGAATATGGCAATTTAATTACTTTTTTTTTTAAATATACCTTCTTCCTGCCAGTACTAAGACTGTTCATCATTTAAAAACAAAACCATAACCTTGCCAGGTTCTGTGATTGCCAACAGATCTTACACAGATGTCCCTAAGACACCTGTGTAGGCTTCCTTGATTATCTGCATTACTAATCCTAGTAGTAATGCACTTCTCAAAACATGGTTCTCAAGAAAGGATATGGAAGAAAAGTGTGTAATGAACCTCTGTAAATTCAGACATGTGCTGGACAACACAGTGGACTGAAAATCAAATATGTGTGCAGAGAGGGTGACGTCTCTAAATCCTATACGCTGTTGACAAAAGGAATAAGTAACTACTAATAACCCAAGAAAAAGCAAATCATCCTAGGAGAGCACAAATTTGGAGAGAGCGCACTTCTGAGTAAACAGGGAACTGGAACAGGATGGCCAGAAGAAGTCTGAAATCTGACCACCTGCCACGCAACCTTAAATACAAGATTTTCTCTCTTTGTTGCTCCCCCTCTTCCAAATCTGTCTAGCTTTCAGGGTACGAACTCTTCCAGGAAAGGACAGTCTTTCACAATGCCCTGCGCTTACACAGACAGTGTTTGCCAGTTATTTAAATATGACTAAATGAGGCTTTTAAAAGCAACACTAGAGAAGATGGAAGAAACACACAAATATATTTCCAGCATGGATCTCTACAGCATCAATTCATAGATCAGCACAGAATCTCTGTTTATCGTATCTATAATGCAAAATAAATTAATTGATCTTTCCATCTTAGGGGAGATAAATCAAACACACTGAAGTAATCATTACGGCCAGCCAAAATGCCCATAGGAAAGGGCTTTGCTCAGCTTTGAGCAGCAACTGAGATTCATATTGTCTTTGCAAAAAACATTACCTCTACGATCTCTTCTTTCATGACAGAAAGCTCACTGTTGTTTCTTGCCACAAATTCATACTTGCATTTGGCATATTTCTTGGTCTGTGCTTTACTGTGTGCTTCATAGTTTCTGCAAAGCAAATATCAGACTATTGTTCAGTGAGACATTCAAGCAAATAAAAACACAGACTAAATGCCCTCTTCCAACAACCTGCAAAACATTTAAACAAGAAAAACCCCATCATAATATTATGTTGCTGTAGAACTACCTAGTCATAAAACACTGATTTGAGTTCCAAAAAAAAAAAAAAGAAACCAAAGAAAGAAGAAGTTGAGCTACATGGACCTCAAGAACTGGTAATCTTTATCAGCATACTGCCTGCAAGATGTATGATCACAACCAACAATAGCAGGTGCCATTGTATTAAGGTAAACATGTACACTATATTTTGTCTGTTTTCCTACAGTAGGTTAAATGATCATTTGCCATATAAACAAATGACTACACTTAGTATACACTTGCTATCTTCTGCTTTGTATGAAACTACTTCTAGTGTTGACGATAACTTAAATTTCAAATAATAAATGAATACATTTTTGCCAACACCAATGGAATTGAATTCTATTTAAAAAATGTTCACCTACTGGAGGTCCATAAGATCTTGACCATAAAATACCATCAACTCAACTGTATAAATTGAAAATGAAAAATAACTTCTTGGTAGTTACAGAGTTCATTGTAGAACAAGGCATACCACAGTATAACTCCACGTCTTTGTTTTCTTGAGGAAAGATTTGTTCAGATTGCCTTTGGGCAATAAACTACTAGTTTCTTTGACATAGTACCTCTCCAAGGTGAGAAGCACCCCAGGCCTCTCAAAACAGGTCCAAAAGAAAGAGTAACATTATTAATTTATTGCAAATTTTACCCAACAATCCAAATCCATACCAGGTGGTAAAGTTAAGAAAAAAAAAAAAAAGTTAAAAAAGGGATAATAAAAATATGAAACAACCAATGGCTTGAAATGCTTCATACAACATCACAGCACAGGGATATGAATGCAGATCGTTGCTGATGTTGGTGCTTTGTAACCGTGGGTCCCATGTGTGCCTGAGCAATCCAGTAGTTACCTAGCTATTGCGCGGCTGTGGAGAACTGTCTCACTTGACTTGAAGAGTGGAACAAAGGGAGAGCCATATTTAGATTGAAAGATTATTTTGAAAGGAAATCAAAACACTAAAACAAATTAAGGAGAGAGTGAAAAACATGGGATGAGCCCTAGATTGAAGAATAGCTGTTATGAGGTTGAAAGACGTGTGAGTAATCTTAATTTTTTCTGCCACCCAGTCAAAATTTATATAATTTTGACCTCCTTTCTTACTATTTCAGGGATATGACTAACATCCTTCTGAAGGTACTTTTACTTTTAGTCTGCCTTTCCAAACTCATTTCACTAACTGTGTCTTCCTACCTTGTCCACACTTAACTATCCTGATCCCATCAAAAACCGTAACTCAGGAAGAATTTTTTTTAAAATGCTTACATTTCAGTTTTACTCGACTCTGTTGCAATCAACAGCAACATCCCCAGAACATAGGCCAGGCACTGACTGTACACTTCTCAAGAGACCGTTAATTCCTCAAGCCCAGTTTAATGAGCCAAACAGTTTACCTGGGGAACAAATAGTCTCAGTGCTTCCCTTCCTCCATCCTCTATTGTGTTTTCTTATTGCCTGTCAGATACACTCTAAGTGCAGCCGTCTGCTCTCCTGTGCACGAGCGCCTAGCAGATTGCACAGACTCCCAGGGTGCTATTTCACAAATGAGAGCACAAAACCAAACTACACAGCATACTACTCTGAAACACCACACAACTTGCTGAAAAACTAAGTTCTCTTTCAGCATCAGAGAAAGTCCCTGATATACCTAGTAGCACATTGAAAGTTTAAGATCCTGACGCTCAGTTTAAGTCACCCCAGGAAAGCACACCTTGCTGGAGGTCCTGGCATGTTGGAATAAGGCTCACTGAAGTTCCCTGTGATTAAAATTTGCCTGGACAAGGGGTAACCTATGTGTCTCTCAGAAGGTAGTGGGTGGCTCAGTCACTGCTTTCGGACTGCCCATTAGGAACACCAGCTTTAAACAGGGACCAGCAAATGATGGATGAATGGGTCAGCTTGCTGGGACCACTTTTCCTAGGCAGGAAGCCCACTCCTCCACCTGCTTCTTCACAGATGCTTTAAAATTTATCTTTAAATGGAAGTTACTTGGGGCAATACACCTTAACAACTTACCCCAGTAATGAGCTCCTACCAGGCATGTATTATATGTCTCAAGAGCCAATTAACAAATGGAAGTTTGTGTCGTGTTGATCAGACTGGGAAACAGAAGCACACCGCGGATGCTTGCATCAGCACCAGCCGTCTAGACTGCAATCAGCTGTGAGAAACGGGCACCACTACAGCATGCCTGATTTCATATCTTTCAAAAGACTAATTTCATCTTACATTAACTGCTTCTTAGAAACCCCCTTTTCTCTTGAACCACCACAAAGGAGGCTTGGATGACTCAGTTGCAGCCAGATACAGTGATATGAATAGTTCAATGCAATAAGCCCCATCCTCTAAACCTGCAATGGACGCAACAACATCTGCACAGAATACTTTTACTCTGAAAGGACAAACTAGGTCCTATCACATTTCAGATAAGAGAGAAAGGACTTTAGAGTATAGGTCATCTATATTTCAAGCTGACTGGTCCTGAGACAAGAGCCCAGAAAGTAACCAGGTCTGAGAAAAAGATAAGAAATTACTAGTACCGATGCTGTTGTTACGTAGAATAAATCCAAAGTTCAGGAAAAGAATTGAGTGTTCACTCTGCACACCACGTGGGAATATGTTTGCATGCAGACTAAGGATCTTTTAGCACATAGCTCAAAACTAGGGGTTATGCAAAGGTTTTTGTCAAAAGAATTATATTAATGTTTTAACCAGCAATCCGATCCCAAAATCTTAAACATCTTCAATGGCTCAATAAGCTAAAATACTCTTCATATGGTGTATACAGACTATGGTTTGCCATGGGGGAGTAATTCCAATGCCACTTCCCTGATTTACTTCTAGTCTGTACTGGTATAAATTCTCCCCACAGGTAAGGTCAAGACTTCAAGGATCACTGCATTTGATCTTGTCAAGCTATTTGGATTTAGGCTAAAATGAAGGGGATGAAAAAGGACGCGCAAAAAGACACTGGTTGCTATGCAAACATTTCAAAGCATTTTCTTTGTAACATTTGGAAGAGAATGGAAGAAACAAGGAATTGCTATTCTGAAAGTGGGTATTTACGGACCAGCCCTGAAAACAAAAAGCAGAGGACTATGGAGCACTGAGTGAGCAGCTAAATGAATCAAACAATCATTCAAAACAAGGACAGATGAATCTCAGAGCAGACTTGTCATTCTCTGGAGTTCTGAAAAGAGCAAAGAGTATATTTAAAAACATGAAACAACACAGAAATAAAATTTGAACCCAAATAGGAGGGTTGTGCGTTACTAATTGGGTTGGAATCCCACCATATCATTTTTGAAAAAAGCATTGATTTAACAGCATACACAAACAGGGTAGTTTCATAAACATTATACTAGGAGAGTCTTAATGATGTGCCTTAGAGAAGCAAAAGCAGAATACCCACTGCTAACCAGAATTGCTTCCTCATAGAAATAATGACCTGCTCCAGACACAACCAGAGTTAATTACAGACACCGCCACCCCAGTAGCAATAAGTGGGGACAGTTATCCACAGCACCACATACGCCGTTGATTCAGTGTTACCTATCTACATGTCGGCTAACAGTTTGCTTAAATGCAGCAACAGCCGCCCCCTGGTCCAGCAGAGGCCCTCTTTTGTAAACTGTGTTACTGAATGCATACCCATCAGACGGAGGGTAGTCGGGAACACTGGGAGGCTGGAAGACAAAAAAAGAGACAAAGTCACAAAGTGGATTAGTGTCATCAGCAGCACCGCCTAGTTCACTTAATCCAGCACCCCTAGGGTCCCTGTCAGCATTCACACATCCTCAGGTGCTCACGGTTCTGCTATGAAAAGTTAATAACGTCTGCATTTCAAATACATAAGCGGGGAGATCAAAAGGATGAGAATAAAAGAATTTCTATCCTAAGTCATCCCGCTGCATTAATATTGCAATGGATATTCTTTAGAAAAGCAGTTCTCTGGGGCAAGGTCCATGTCATCTCTCAGATATCGCTACAGCAACATAATTTATAAACAATGGCTGAATGGCTTTAGAATAAACTGCACTGAGAAACTGCTTTGAGCTTTTATTCTAGATGTACCCTTAGTGCCAGAAACCTCTGGCTAGCTAACACTAAGTCTGTATATGAAGTAAAACCTTCCAAGTAAAATTATCACTGTATTGCAGGATCGCAATATAGAATAACTCATTTATGTCACCCTCTCACTGAACATAACTATAGTCAAAGAAGAAATGTGAAAAGAAATGTGATAGTATAATTAAGGATTTTAATACAGAAAATAATCACTATTTATCATAAGCACACATATAAGAATATTCAAAGCTTTAAGAAATTCTTTTTAAACAGGAGTCCTTTAAAAAAAACCAAAACTAAACACCTTGAATTCAGCAAATGATACTCTGCTTCTAAGTAAGAATTATTTTGGCCACCATTCCCAAAACAAAAACAAGCTAAGTAGTTCATTTCTGGAGATTACGATATTGAAATTGTTCCTTCTAGATCTCTTCCTTATACCACCATCCAGTTGCACAAGTTGGAACAGCTAAGATTAATCAGAAATTGCCAAATTTCTAAGCCTGGTTAATTGTTTTCTTTTGGTGTTGGGTTTGTTTGTTCCCCCCCCCCCCCCCCCCCATCTGTGTGGCTACAGAAAAGCCACTCACCTATTTCTCCCTCAAAGTATTTGACCTCGCACCCAGAGACAATTGCCTACAGGGCTGAGGGTTTATGAAAAGAAATTAAAACCACAGAAAACCAAATAGAATATTCTTTAAAAGCTATATAATTAAGATCTCTCTGAAAAAAAAAAAAAAAAAAAAAATGTATCTCAAGTGTCACGTAGCTTATACCTCACATCAAAAGACACCCAGGAAGCAGGAAATCATTTTACTTCACACACAAACTATTTGCATTGCCATAGCCTCATTGGACTCTCTATCACCAGTTCCCTGACGTTTCACTGCCATTTGAAGCCCTCATTGCTGAACTGACTCCACTTTCAAAGCCCTCCAGTGGGAGCTCTGTGTGTGGCTACATCTTAAGATTGGAAAGATGGAAAGAAGAAAAAGGTTCTCATGAGAGGGAGCCTCCAACACCCTTTGCCAGACACCAGAGCAGTCCCTGCGCAGCCAGGAGGGCAGCCGGGGCAGCTGCATGCACCCTCTCTCCCCTCCCAGCACGGCACAGCCCCTGATATGTAACCTCTGTCCTCAGGAGAGCAGTGTCAGATTGAGACATGAGGCCAGAGACAAACAGTTAAAATCTCATTTTTCCAGCACCCTTTGTTAAACAAGCTGTTATGGCAGGCTGATGAGAGAATAATTGCTCTGGTATCACCCACTCCAGGGTGGTCCTTTTGCTGCAGCAAAGAGCATTTTGCACTCACCCAGCTTTTTCCAGCTGAGCACCTACAGCATTTCACAGCTATTAAGCAGCTCAGTGCTCTTCCCCCCAGGGATGTGCTGAGGAGGCACTGGTGCAGGAAGCCGCGGTGCTGAGGTTAAAAATGACTTGCCCAAGACCACAGGAATCAGCAACAGTCATGAAACCAAGGCCTACGTCCCAAGTGCCAGGCACATAAACGCCTTCAGTGAACTGAGATTTATTTTACTTTTTTCGGTCCTTTGATGATTAAGATGCTTTTGATGATTAAGATGCTAAGCTGGCATAAACAGCTACCCGTCCAACCAACATTACTGACACCAAAAAGAATGAAATAAACTCCCTGAAACACAAGCAACCAAAATCCCTCAATGTATCCCTCCCACCCCCAAAAATTGTTTATATATATATATATATATATAAAAAAATAACAAATTAAATTATTACAATCATCAGAACAGAAAAAAACAACGTTCTTTTTTCAATACTATTTTGCTTTTGTTTATTGGGGTTTTTTTTTGTTTGATTGGGTTTTTTAATTTAGAAAGACCACAATGTAAAAACAAAAAGAACCAAACCTGCATGGAAACAGAGGGCAGCAGTGAAACACAAACAAATTTTGATGAGACTTTTTGGGACCTGACTAGGGAAGGGGGTGACAGCAATGGAAACAGCCACATTTCACATTATTGTGTCCTTTAACTTTACCAAATACTTTATTGCTCAAAACAAATCACTGGCAATAAGTTAGGTTTTGGTACATTTATTCTTATATATCTTGTTAGGCATAAAGCCAATCAGTGTTTTAAGTAATCAAATATGTACCATGTTATCTTCCTTTACTTGGCAGACTTTTTACCCAATTTGCTTGCTCTATAGATGGACAGACACTTTTTTTTTTTTGGACTAATGGAGATTTTAATGAAAACAAAGTTTTATTGTGACAAGTTTCGATGGGCAGTTTTGATAAACTTTTGTTGGGGAAGCTTTGTCGTCTCCAATAAGAGAATTGCTCTGCAAAGAACACCATCTCACACCAGCCAATAATCCTTCCCTTGAATCTTCTACTATATGGGCATTTTTTTCACTAACAGATAAAAATTTAAATATTTTATATATTATAAAATTAAGATAAAATCCAGTATCATCACACTAAGATATACTCCAAATATAGTACTGGTGTAGATTGCTTGAGGAAGATAGGAAAGACTATAACTGAACCCAGAAAATTCTTCGGTGCACTTCCATATTACAGCTGCTAACAGGGGATCTTGGACAGCTAACACTTAATTGAAATTAAAGCTTGCATAGAAAAATAAATTAAAATTTTAAATTAAAGCTTATGTGCTCCCAACAACAAAAAGCTTCCAAAAGTAAAACTTTCATATGTTTAAGAAGGCAATAGCTTTTATTCTGAATTAAAAAGCAACAAAATCCACCTTCATTCTTAAAGTTTTCACAGAAACCAAAGTACATTTTCCGGCCAGCTCTATTGAGAAAGAGTAGGGGGTAGAACCTTTATAGTAAGCCCCTTTCTTTCTCAGCAAAGTTAGTTAGAAAAGGCACTCTGGTTTCTCTGAAGGCTTTTTTAGATGGTGGTGCATGTTTACATTCTCTAAACAGAATAACCTATTTTTTTGCCAAATTAATCACATTTCTTGGGAGAAAAGGAAGGGAAAATGTTTCTGTGCAATAATTCTTCTAATTGGCAGCTGTTTCTCAGAATTAGGTCTAAATTACCTGACATGGCATTACTCTGACAGCACCTCCAAATACTTTCTTGCAATACAGTGAAAGTATCAAGAAATTAATGAAAGGAATATTAAATTCCACATTTGTGAATAAGCAGCTTAAATCCAAAATTCCCTAAAAAGTGGTGGTTTTTTCTTTTTGTCTGTGTGCCTGTGAATGGATGCATGTTTGGGCACACTTTGGTTCAAATTCCACCTGAGGTATGTACAATCAAAATCAGTGGGATCTGAAAGCACAGGTCAAGAATCAAACTGAACTGTAGGGGCTTGGACTGTCCTCCCAGCTGAGGGGGGAAAGTGCCCCAAGTTCAAGGAGAGCAGTAGGCAAAAATATACATTTTCCTAACCACATTTTTGGTGGCTGAATAGGTATTCAGTTTCATATAACTCTAATATAAGTACAATGAGCTTGCACTGCGGTAGCAGACATCAGAGCACTGTCCAACAATGTCACAGAATATTTTCTTTATGAAGGAAGGAGTTGGTGTAGCCTTCGGCTAATTTATAAAACGCTGTCGCAGGTAACCTACCTCAGTTGACAGTCTTTTCATTTCTTGCTTCCGCTGTTGCTCTGCAACATTTGCCACAGACTCGGCCAAATGATTGAGTTCTTGCTCCTTTGGAGCTCCCATGAAGTTCAGCAAAGGAGGCTCCCAACCATTTCGGAAACGGGGGACGTAAGGTGGAATAAAATGGTCTTTGGGCCAATCCGCTCTGTATGAAAAGTAAATAGAGACCTGTATCAAAGGCCATACAAATATTGCTTTAATAGGTTTCCTAAAAATTGAAATGCTTTAGAATTTTTATTAGTATAGAGGAGAGGCTGGGATTACAATACAGGTAGAATTTGTGCTAGAACACAGAAAATCGGCAGAAAACATTTATTGACCACAACTATGCTCCCTGCTGTGCCCTGCAGAAACTGCTCCTGATGTAAGGACTTGTCAGTGGTAAACCACAACGAATTTCTGTCTTGTAGCAAAGGATGAGTAATAGAAGAATCAATCAGAAACAAATCTAGGATTTGTTTTAACTATTAGATGGAGGAAAATACTGCAATGCTCTGTTTGTGTTAAAGCACCAGACAAAGACGTCAAAGAAACAACTTGCTTTATAAGAAAGTCTGAAAGCAGGTATGAAGCATGGAAGTGTAGGGGGCCTAGCTACACCTAAAAGAAAAAGATAACAGCTTTTACTGACAAAAAAGCCCAACTCTATATGCTCCAGGATACAAGAATTATCATTACATTTGCTGGTTTATAGTTCAGATGGATCTTTTTAAAATACTGTATTACTTTTCAGAGCTCCATTAGCATTCCCTATTGTAATACAAAATACCTAAATAAACACTTTCATGCTCTGCCTTTATACATAACACACTGTCCCACATTATAAATTACTGTATCTTCACAGTGGAAGCAGAAATGGGAATGCACATTACAATCTTCTAGCAGTGCTGTTGACACTGCTCAAAGTTAAGGGACAAATGCTGCCAGCAACACAAGCTGCAGGAGCAGTCAGCAATTACTAGCCCATTAGCAGGCCTGAGCTAGGTCAGTAACCCTTGATTTTCATCATTTACCTCTCCTGCTACACCAGACCACAGTGTACCTCTGGATACTGAGATCAATCAGACTATCATGTCTAATCTGGACAGTTCAACCAACTATATTCTAAGTGCTTCATTCTTCACTGCCTAACATGAACTACTCTTTCCATTAAACATTTTTTCAGGATGGACTAAACGGATGATGATAGTAGTTCCTAAGACAAGGAGCCCATTGTTTTACCCATTGATCCATTTTGCCTGCATAGGACTCCAATGCTATGAGGCAATTTGCACTGCCAGTCCCACCACAAGCTGCTATGAAGCCAGCAGCTCTTGAAGCAGGTAAAGGCAATTGGACGGTGCTTTGCCGGGGTAAGCTCTCTGCAATCACAAGGAGCTGCAGTTCTTGTTTCCAGCTCATTTTCTAGTAGCAGGCTGAACGATAGGCCTAAAGGACAACTTTGGACATTCCTGGTCGTGCAGCAGAGTGAGCTCAAGGAAGGGACAGACTTGTACATCACTCTCCCTAATCTGAGGATGCTTGTCACCCCATGCTCCAGGGCTTTCCATGTAGCCTTCCTTACCAGCAAAACAATCAAATACTTTTTAGTCAATCAAAGAAATCCATGTGGTAGACGTTTATGTTCCAGTTTGAAATCTAAGAGCAAGGACGGATAAACACATGATGCATTTCCAACCCAGGTGATTGGATACTTAATCATCAAATGTACTTTTCTACCACATTTTCCAGAGTTAAAAAGCACTTTGGCAAGTTAAGGTTTTTCTTTTGCATGTTCTATTTACCTAAGTAAATTCAAACCATATACTTACCTCAAAAACAACAAATGCATAAAATAATGTTTAGCTAAGCCTAACCATAATAGTGAATCCATTAAGTGCAATGTGTAGGGTATGCACATGTAATATGGTTCAGCTAACAAATATTGTTTAAAAATTGTAAGCATTTTCTTTTTAGCATTATGATGCTTTCAAGGAAGTAAAGACATTGTAAATTTTTAGCTTTTGAAATTATTGGAAATTGAAAATAGAAATCTGTATCCTGTTCTTCAATATTTTATCACTTTTAATTGCAGCTTCTTCACATTTATTTTTAATTAAGTCCAGATAGCTGGGTTGGAAATATATTGGTGAAAAACAACTGGAAACATGCACAGGACAGTTCAGAAAAATAGACGGCAAGAGGTTATGTCAAGAGGTTCTTGATACCATGGACAAAACAAAAATTTCTGCCTGCATTTTCTCCCTCCTTCAGACCCCCCAAACCCAAACCACTCCCAAATCCCACTGAGGCTGAAGGGTTCCTTTCCAGTTCTGAAGAGTCCAAAGCCTAAAAAATTAATATTGAGTTTACTAGGAGGTGGATAACCTCGTGATCATCACACCAATAAACTTGAGTTTAGAGATCATCTCTAAAATATGAAAAGGTTTTTTCTCACCTGGCTTTGGTCCACGTGTCACCCAATGACATCCATAACTGCCCTTCCTCACTGGTGACAGTGTATTGCAGGAAGTCAATAGTATCTTTTGTTAAGAGGGGGCTGAGTACTGTACCAGCAAGCTCTGGACCTCCTGTTGTCTGTACCACCTAAATCCAAGCGTTAAAATAATACAACGAGCATACACATCGTCAGTAAGGAAGTTACTGTGAGTGCAAGTTACCTACAGCACTGCTAGGAAACATTTATTACTCAAAATTCACACACACACCCCCCTCTCAACCCTCTGAGAAGCTAACAATGTGTCTTAATGTTCTACAGATTAACTAAATCATTTATTGCAGAAGAACTGCTGTTCTGGTCACCAACCATTTTATATTTAGGCCCTCTTTGGCAATGTTATTTTTGCTCTACTGATCAAAACCACACACACTTCCATTAAACAGACATATGGCTAAGCTTTCAACTCCTCCTGCACTATGTAAATTTTATATTTTTTTTGTTAGTTAAAAATTACAATGGCAAACTGTAACATAGAAAGGTAAAGGTGATTTAAATAAATATATTTAATAGATGGGAATATACGTATATCTCTAAAGAGAATCTCATCCTGAGATACACATATTTCTCCTTAGTTATTGTCCAGGGACACAACATTTCCATCTTGTTAACCGTGAAAAGGTTACCGAGCAAACAAATAAAAGAGTTCTGAAGGAAAACACTGAGAAAATTATAAAACCTTACCAGACGTAGCGGGGTAAAGAGAAAATGAACCAGTTCAGCTGCACTAGGATTCTGGATATGGAACTTTAATTTGGCCTGAAGGAATGGGAAAACAATACATTTTAAGGAACAGTTAACTTTTATGACTATAAAAACTTCGCATAAGAATGGCCATCCCTGGTCAGGCCACAGGCCCACCTAAGCCCACTGTTTTGTCTGCATCATCTGCTAAGTGCAAGCACTCATTCATCCAATTGCTTTTGAATCCATATATATCTTAAGCACCTATTGTGCAAAACAAGAAATTCCACAACTGAATTATATTTGTAAAGAAGCATCTCCTTTGGAAATTTGCCACCTCTTAGTTTCATTAGTATTCTGTAGTTCTTTTCCAAATGAAAGCTGAGCAATCCTCTCTACTCGCTTTTTCCAGTGATGCTCATAACCATTTACAGATTTATTACATTCTTCCTCTGTTTGGTCTTTTCCAAGCTCAAGTAATTCCTTTGAGCATTTTTGTGCTCACTGTACCTTCTTCAGTTTTGCTACACTGGGAACAAAATAAGGCCAGGGAACATAACAGCATATTGATACTCTTTATTTGTTATTTTATTTTTCTTTTCTTTTCCTAGAGGTTCTTAACATTTGTTTCATTCATCACCATTGAACAGGAATGGTGTTCTCACAGGAATCTGCATTACATCAACATTTTGCTCTGAGTTGTGTTATGTATGAGATTTTTTCCCCACCTGTCCATGCTCTATCAATATTGGATGTCATCTGTCACTCTATCTGCTATCATGAGATATTTCTACATTTGCAGACTCTACGCTCCCCATTTGCCTGAACACCTGTAAACATGTTGGACAGCAAAGACCTCTGCAGAGGCACGTGTTGGACATTGCTGCTGAATTTATTGCACCTTGAGAGCCAAAATTTTAGTCCTATTATTTGTTTTCTATTTCACCAAACAAGAAATTAAGAAGCTACATTCAACCTCACAGTAGCTCAGTTTCTTTAAGAACTTCATGGTGTGCAACCTTGCTGGATGTGGTTTGGAAAACCAAAGAAACAAAAACAAAGAACTGATGGATTTGTAGATATTATTTTGTTTTGCAAGATGCATGCTTGCTTCTTTCTCAATTTAATATACCTGCCTACAAACTGCATCCCATGTGCGGGTACGTCGGGATACCTGGTTGTCGTAGTCCCTCAGATCTCTGGGATGACTTTAAAGATTATCAGCATTACCTTAACCATTTCTCTTCCTCTGGAAGAAAGGCAGTTTCAGAGAGGTTACGCACTGAATAGATGGATGAATGGTGCCCGTTCAAACAAGGCTCTGTTCATCTGCCTGTAACTTGCTATTTTGATTTGCTGTTCTTTAACCCATTACCAGTTCTTCAATTTGAAACAGATAATTTCTTGTACCCCCCATAAAAAATGGTTTTCATGAATGTATTGTCCACTATCAAGCTTTTCCAAGTAAATATACACATAAAGAAAGATCATATACTTTCTGATACAGCTTCTTGGAGGATTTCTTTTATTTACTGATCACCCACTGGCCCTGCAGGCTCCCAAAATAAGAAGCATGCCAGAATGTGTTTTAAAAAGTTCTAGTAGTTTTTATTGCATCTTGCCATCTGTTGCTCAAACTGCTTTTGGCTAGCCTCATTCTACTTTTACATCCAGCCTTCCAGAGTGTGCCTCCAAATGAAGAAAGGAGGAGGATGTGTTTTTACTTCTAATAACTTTCTGTGCTTTGTTCTTTAGTCACAGCAACTTTCTCTGGGTCTTTCTAAAGTTTTTTTTGACAGATGGTAGGCATTTCCTAGGAGCTTCCAGCATAGTGTTTTAAAACATTCTACTGGCAAAGATTTTATTATTCTAGCTACTCCTTTTGTTTTTAAACTAGATTCTTCATTTTATACAGTTCTCCATGTCTGACAAAGCACCAGGAAGTGAAATGTCAGGCTTTTGTGGCTCCTGCAATTACGCCGGAGTAAAGCACTGTTACAGCACAGCTCTTCAAGAGCTGCTGAGCACCGCAACAAGAACAGCTTCTTCTCCAGCACAGAAGATAAAGATTCAAAGATGCAGATGCTATTCTTGGGTGAAAATCTAATTTTAATGCAGAACGCAATAAGAAGTAAGAATAAAAACAAACAAACAAACGTCAACATTAGAAGCACTATTACTAAGAAGGATCAGCATGTTCTCAGACATCCATCCCCGCAGAACCAGCAGTCCTTTAAGGTCAGAATTACAGCATTCAATATAGGGTTTTAAAAAAAGAATACATATTCTTAACATTTCTAAATATCTCCTACAGCCCTGCAATTAATTCCCAAGAGGAAGAAAAAGCTGATTTGACTCAATGAATTAAAGAATAATTTTCCCCATTGGCATAGCTTCCCCAGCAATTGGAAGGGACAGTCAGTACATGAAAGTAAATGCTTTGAAGGTGTCCCACTTGCTGCCTTCCTTTAATAGCACTTGCAGAAGAGGAGATGCCAGCAGAAGGCTCTTGAATTAGCATCTGTACTTGTTGAGAACCTATAAAGCGACAGTAATTTGTCGGATGGAGCATTCTGAGGCCAGAAAGGTCCTATGTAATAATAGCAACAAGCACAGAGAGTCTGATGGGCATAGCTGAATAAAAATAAATTAATGCCACAGCTGGTGATGCTGGCAAGCATGCAACAGAACCGTGATCCCAACAGACGTTCCTAGAAATTCTTTTATGATTTTAACTCAAAGTTCCCAAGTAAAAGACTTAAAAGAACCAGGAAAAGAAGAAACAAAACAATGCTGGAAAAGAAATATGCTCATCTAGTCACTGTGTAAAGCCCTTGAAGAGTAGCATCCCAAAGCTGGTTCAAAGGCTAACCTACACCAGAGGTGACCAGCTCTGCTCTTGTCTCAGTTCAACCTTGGACAGAGAAGGAAAAGGTGATTGTCCAAGATCAGTGAAGTATCATCTGTGCTATATTTCTGTGTGTCAGCCAAAGACTAAACAAGATTACATTTCCAGATATATCAGCATTCTTTAGGAGGATACTTGTGGGTTTGCTCCTTCTGAAAGAGCAGTGGACACCAAGACAAAGCAGACCCAGGCTCACAATTCCCTGGATGGAACGACCACCTCTGCACAGCCAGCAGCAATAGGGCATTTAAGACCCACTAGGTTTCTCTATATGAACAAGGCACCAGGAAAGTTAGACAGAATGCAGAAGATTTGATCAATACATTCCTAAAAACAAAATAACCTTCTGCAGCTCCTTCAGGGGAGTCAACAATAAAGCATTCACACCCTCTGGAATAGCATAAACATCCAAGAAAACTCAACCCAAAATCAACTACAAAGCAAATCTGTCATGTTACTGATTCTTCCTTCTCCTCTTCATCTTTCCCCACAATTTTAGTTCTTCATTTCATATTAGTGAAATAAGACGTATGAAAACCAATGCAACAAAACTAATACCCAAATTAATTTGTAGCAGTGGGGAAAACAAAGATCATGATACACTTAACATCAACTATCCCAGGAAAAAACTGGTTACTGCATTCCTCACACCACCATATCCACCAAAGTCACTTACCAGAAGATTGAAGCCATGCTTGAATTTTTGGAAGCAGTCAACAAATTCATCCGGAGGTGGAGGTTTTGCACGGAGAGTAAGAACTCCCTCTGGTGAACAAAATAAGATTTTTAGATATATCTATATGGCATATAATTTCTACAAATATTACAGTAAACAGAAATACATAATAAATTTACCAACTTACAGAATTTTGTAAATACAGAACCACAACAGGGAAAACAATCTGGGAGTGCAGCACAGACTGGGATCCACCTGGCTGGAAAGCAGCTCTGTGGAAAGGGACCTGAGGGTCCTGGTGGACAGAAAGCTCAACATGAGCGAACAGTGGGCTGTTGCAGCCAAGAAGGCCAACAGGGCGCTGGGTTGCATCAGAAAGGGCATCGCCAGCAGAGATAAAGAAGTCATTATCCCACTCTACTCAGCACTTGCCAGGCCACACCTGGAGTACTGTGTACAGTTCTGGTCCCCGCTATACAAAAAGGATGTGGACAGGCTGGAAGGGGTCCAGAGAAGGGCCACCAAGATGATCAAAGGACCGGGAAGCCTGCCATATGAGGATAGGCTGGGAGAACTGGGTTTGTTCAGCCTTGAGAAAAGGAGGCTTAGAGGGGATCTCTAAGATCTATAAGAGGAATGGACACAAGTTGCTCTTGGGGAGATTCCAATGGGACACGAGAGGGAAATGTTTCACAGTGAGGACAGTCACCATTGGAATAATCTCCCCAGGGAAGTGGTTGACTCGGCCACATCGGACACTTTTAAGATTTGGCTGAACAGGGTGCTGGGCCATCTTGTCTAGACTGTGCTCTTCCTAGAAAGGTTGGACTAGATGATCCCTGAGGTCCCTTCCAACCTAAGATTCTGTGAACAGTGAGCATATTCTGCAGTTGTATCTCTAATTAGTCACTCCTCACTGACTCCAGCAAATAATTTTCATAGGTTTCCCTCTAAGAATATACTGCGCAGGATTTTTTGTGCTGAGAATGAAAGAAAATTACTAGATTAATCAAAAAACACAGAAAGACACATTTGCTAGCTACTTCAATGATCCTTAGAGAAACAGAACTGTGTGCAGTAAGAACTCCTACCTCCAGGTCCTTTCTTTTTGCTTTTCTTAGTTTTCTTCCTCTTCGAAAGTTCAGCAAATGCTTCAGCAGCTTTTTGAAGTTTTGTAACAAAATACTCAATGTCATCCAAAATATGGTTCAGAATTTGCTATGGGAGAAAAGAAAAGTAACAGTTTATCTATAGAACCTACAGCAGAAATGCTCCAGAAATTAAAATGACTGCACTCTTAGAGACCAACAGCTTCCTCAGAACAAAGTCCATGCTGGAACATTACTTATTTAGATTCATTATGTTCTTGACTTTACAAACCTATAAATTATTTTAAATCTTAGATATTTGAAAACTTAGAGCCACTGAAAATATTTTAAAATATAAGCATCAAGATTATTAAATTCAGATTGGAATTACACAATTTGTCCACACGTTACATTTTCTCTCACAACACATGAAAAAATGCAAATTATTTGTGTAGGACAGCATTTTCCTAAACAGTATAACTTCATAATCTCCTTTAGTACAAAGTATTAAGCTGTTTGTTGAATGTCAGAATGTAGTTTTACAGAAGCATTCTTTGAAGAATTGTTTTCAAAGAGCAAGTGGAGGAGAATGAAGGAGCCCCTGGGGAAAACATGTATACACCAAATCAGAAGGCCCTAACATGCTTTCCTCAAGACCCTTGGATGTTGCTGAAGGCAACAGCAGAGTAGAAAAGTAGAAGGTTAGACCTGACAAAAGGGGCAATATTTGATATTGCATACATCATAAGACCTGCCCAACGTAGCTGTTTATAGGCAATATCAGAACTGACCATATGTTCATTTTCCAGATATTGCACATAGTCTAAGTCCCACTAAATTAATGGAATTTAAGTTTATCTTTACACAGTTTGCTGAATTTTGTCTACCACATAAAATTAGTATTTTTATTTCTAGCTCTTCACAGCAGAAAACTTTGCATGTACATTCAGTATTTTTTTCTTTCTCTTTTTTTTAAAAAAAAAACAACAACCAAACAAACAAAAAAACCTACTGCCTATTAATTTTTAGGTCTACCACACAAGCATAGGCTTCCTGGAAAGCTTTCCTCTGGAACTCAATTTCTCATTGGAAAAACTCTTCCCACGAAGTAGAGCTGCAAAATTTCACAGACATTAAGCAATATGGCTTGTAGTGTCTCACTTACAACATCTCTGTCAATCCTGGCTGCTATCATCTCTGCTGTTTCTTCATGATCATGGTATTGTCTATGTTTTTCAACTGCAGAAAAGGAAAGAAAAGAATAAGTCATCCATATACACAGAATTAGTAACCAACTCTTCCTATACGGCTTATGCTTGAAATCATACTGTTGTAAGAAAAAGTTGGGCAATGTTTGTACCGTTCAGTTTGCAAGGACTCCACACAACCTGAAAGACTTGCACCCTAATGCCTGATCCTGCCAAGTCTCACAAAAAAAGAAAAGCTTAGGTGTATGCTTTCAGTCAGCTTAGCTGCATAAATGAAATTAAACACAGACGTGTGGTACCAGGGTCTGAAACAAAAAATTAAAGCAGAAAGTGGTCGATTACAAATACAATGTAATGAGAAATCATCCCGTTTTGCAAAATATGCTGAAAGCTACTCCAGCAGAGGTGAGCAATGTAGCCATGACTTCAAAGACAATTTTGATGTAAAAGGTAATAAGCAAAAAAGGGATGTAGGAATTTGGGCAGAGTGACCAAGTCTGGCAACACAGAAATGTGAGATGATGATGTGATAAAGCAGGTATTTCCAAATAATGGAGTCAGTGACTTCTATCTGAAAATAAAAAAGGTTAACATTTTGAGAAATTATAAGCTTTACGTTTCTCAGTCACACTAAATACTTTTGTATAAAGTTTTTATAAAGTTATTATGTATAAATTGCTTTTGTTAACAGGTGGGATTTTAGTAAATATGTTTTAGAAAAGATCCACATGAATGGAATAAAAGGAACTGCAGGAACTCAGATCCACAAGTGGTCTGGCAAGACAGATATAGTTTAATAAACCAAGAATGATAAAGACTCCATGGTTGATGACTTCTAATTCTAATTTTAGTAAAATTAGATAGGAGATACTAAAATTTTAGTATCTACTATTAAAAAACAACAAACAACAACAAAAACCACAAACCAAAAGCAAAAAAGGCCTCCCCTTAACCAAGATTATTCCCTTCATACAGCCTGTTTTAAAGAAGGAGCTTTACAGTTTCTAAAAAAATTTTTTTTAAAAAAAATCTGATCTAAATAAAAATATTTCCATTAGAGACTTAAAAAACTGAACAGAGAAAGAAATCCAAACCCATCAGAAATGCTACAACGTTCCTTAGTTCAGGCTTTAAAACAAAACAAAACAAAAAAATCAAACCCATAAACTGGTTTAGCCATACATCCCATTATAACAATGAATATAAAATAAATAATGCTGATCTCCAGTCTCCTTTTAATCCTTGATTATATTTTTAAATTTTCTGAAATATCTGGCCTACTCTCTCCCTGTTACTAAAGAAAGCATCATTAAGTTACTAGATTTATGACAGTACTGACTACTGTGAATGTTGTTATGTTCACAAAAATGCCCAAGATAAAATCAGTAGCCCACACCCCCATCCAGAAACACACAACTAAACAAAGCTCTGAACAGAAATTCAGAAACCAGATAAGTGCATGTAAATGACAAGTCAGATTATGACAGTCAGGTCTTATTCCCCAGATCAGGCAACAGTGGCTTGGGGCATTTCAAACTAGACTGGGAGAATAATCCTGCCTGCTCTCAGCGAGGACAGAGGGGTGACCTTGTACAACCATTTCTGTATCTGGATTCAATTACGGTAATCTTTATGAAGGCGGTCTTTCCAAATTATTTTTGTTATTACCAAGGATCGTAAAAACAGATTGCCCAGAGCAATTGTTTGTCACTGCACTTGCGGCAGCAGCCTCCCAGAAATACTCACACTCCCCCTGCTCTGCAGCCCACGCGGACCATGCCGCCACTCGGCTTCTCACATCCACTTGGGTGATGGTTCCCGGTGGCACAGGGGCAGGTGCCTGCGGCGGTGGAGGGATGGCACTGTCAGCTTTGGATATCATCCTAGAGGAAGCGAAGAAAGACCAGAAGTGACACTTGAAGGAGAAACGTTCTATTTTCTAGTGCTTAATCAGAGAAGACAAGGAGGTTTTTCAAGGACCTCCTCTACTCTTGAGCATACTGTGAACTTGCCAAGTAAGCAGTACTCAAGACCATGATGTGTAAATATATTAAATGTAGTAGGAAATCCACTCCATGATGGGGTTGGCAAACCTTCATCACCTGGCCATGTGGGAAATCCCCAAGCAGTGCCACAGAATGTGATGTCTAGAGGCCTGTCAGTTTACTCAAGTGAATTCAGTGCCTTGGGTTTAGTAGGTGGCATTTTTACTGCCACATGCAGTTCAATGACTGGACTTCCATTTTGTGTGAAAGTCTTCATTAGAAGTTACCTTTCAGTCACCACAATTGAGCATCTATTCCCTAAATTTCACAGGTTGCCAACCACCTGTTTCTTAAAACCCTACCAACAAAACCAATTAAATTTATGGGCTGATTTTCCTCTTTATATGGGTGGCCTGTTCATCCTGTCTTGATACAGATGTATCAATGTTCCCACCCACAATTTTCCAGTTTTCCAGTTCTTAATCTAGTTTTAAATACCATACGGAAAGAGCTGTTTGAAGTTATTCTGAAACTTCATACCAACAGATGAAAAAATCCCAACAACTCCTGTCATACACAGATCCCATCCCTTCCCCACATCCCTATTTGAAAGCAAGATCTCCACCTTGAATTCACCTCTTTATAATCCCATCTCATTCATGGCATTCAACAACAACACCACAATGTGTCAAGTGTTATTTGGTCTTTGAACTCCAGCCTCCTGGGCGCTGTTCTACATATCCCACACTTCTACTTGTCAATAACCTTGCAGCAACTCAATCATGCAATGTCAGGCAGGGGAGTCTCTCCCGTGACCTGATGCCAGCATGTACGTGATACGACAATGAGTAACTGGCGCTAAACTGTCATTCACTTACGATCTCTTGGCCTCATAGCCCTCAGAGACTGGTGTCTTGGATTATTTTTCCCACCAGATTTACTGACCTACATTCTTTTCCCAATTAAATCTCATTAGTTTCCCAGCACATCCAATGTGTTTGCATCCTTCTGGATTGCCTCTATATGCTTATATCTGTTTGTTGCAGTCCCACAAACAGCAAAGTCTACTTATTTACTTTAAAACCCACAGACAGAAGTTAGACACAGTTAAGTTTTTGTTTTGTTTTCATAGGAGCGCCCGTTACTCTACAAAAACTTCATGAGTTGCATATCAGAATTCAACAGGTAGCTAAGACTGTTATAAGCTCATTCCTCTAATGGTGGTGTTTTTACTTAATGATTTTTGTCCAGCAGAGACGCCACCACAAAACTAAGTGTTATTGAGAGATACCATGAGGACACAGTTACATACTAACTATTCAACAAACCACCACCATTACCATGCAGTACATATTATATTTGTGCCCTTGTTTCTATGCTTCTTTTGGCTACCTCTCGTTTCCATATTAATCTTCTCTGAACCCAACAGACTCTTTCCCTCCACATTTTGCAAGGGGCAGAGAAGTTTCACTACCAGGGAAACAAGGAATCTTAGCATCATTAAACGTCCAGGCAGAAAGATTATTCGATCCCAGTTACTGTTTCATTTAACATCTTTAGATGCAAAAATATTTTATCATCATCTTATTTACTTGGAGTTATGGAACATTTATGTTTTTAATTTAAATCCTGAACTACTTGACCCATATGCAGAGCTAAGACATGCAATACTACCCTCTGGCAAGTGGTAATGTCATGATGTCAGCTGTTCCTGTCACTAAGGTAGAACCAGGAAAGGTAAGAGTGACACTATAAACTGAAAGAGCTTGAGAAAATTATTAAATCAAGGCCTCTACATGTGGTTTTGGAAGTATATTATCAAATAGCAATAAAGAGTAAAAAACAGCAGGCAGACTTGGAGGGCTTCTGAATGCTGTAACACTATTTGGTGATCCTATATACTGCATAAAACTGGGGTTTTACCTCAGTGTTTCAAGCCTCTTCTTCTGCTTCCCACTCTTGCTGTCACTGATTGCACTTTCAATATCTTCATGAATAAAGCTAGCCTAAAGAGACAGAAGCAGAAACCACCAGTTATCAGCTATATCTCCTCATGCACTTTTTTTAGGGCATCTTTAGATTCCAGAATCCCTTATCAAAGTCCATTTATTTAGAAGTTCTGGGATAAGTTATTTTGTACATAAACTGAATGAAGAAACACATAATGCTATTGTCTGGCAGTCAGTATTTTTGTCACTGTTCCAATCTCAACTGCTATTATCAGATGAGCATGTCATCTAGATACCAAATTTGCCTGAAGAGCTGTAATTATCCCAAGTCAACCATTATTGAATAAGCTATTCTTTCCCTCCACATACGTAATTTTTGTTTTTCTCAAGCACGTTAGGGGAAAGACATATTATTAAAAAAAAATCTACTAAGTATAGTAGCAGCAAAATTACTATAGATAGTAGCAGCATAAAGGATTAGGGAAGTAACTTGTAGTGATACAGTTTCTTTTAAGAAGTAACAACAGACCCTAATTTCTCTTTGATTAAATAGATGAATTCTTCAGAACATTTCCTAACCTGTTGGTGCATGCCTCTTCACAGCTGCAGTCTGCCTCTACCAGTGGCCCACAAGTGAAATTTTGATGCACGTCTACGGCATTATTTTAATAAATTTTGCAATAAATAGGTAATGGCTTCTCGTAGCTGACACATCTCAGCTGACAAATTAATTTCATACGCAGGTTGTCAAGGCCCAAATCTGTCAGTGTCTGGCTCACTTTACAAGGTCCAGAGCTTTCTTAGTCCCCTCATAATGGAGAAGTATGTACATTTTTGGGAGGAATATGTAACTTCTGCTGGGACCAGAAGACTCTGTTGAATTTAGTATCCAAGGGGATTAAAGGATTTCTCGGGCTATAATGAATCACACTACAGAATATGGACGAGGGATACATTAAGGTTAAAGAATCAATAGAAAAAACTTAAGGGGATTTGAGGAACTTAAAACGCAGAAGAATTCCATTAATCATACTCTTGATATTTAACAATTTGTCTAGAAAATATTGAATGCCCCAGATATTATAGATTTTGACTAATTTTTTATTGCAGAGGCTCTGGAGGTTCATGGAAACTTTTAATCAAAAGCAGGAAAAAGGCAAGGGAGAAAGACCTACCCTTTCAAAAAGAGCCAAGTTTCGTGGGTAAGGAACAAAAGCTAGGCTATGGTCACAGACTCAAACAGTACCTCAGAAGAAAAAGGGATCCGGACTTCCAAGTCATCCTTACGTGCTCTGCATTTTTATTTGTACACAGAGGAACAACTTCAAAAGAAGGAAGTCTGAAGAAAAGAGACCACCTCTACACTTTGGGAAGTTGGGTCCAACTAGATCTCAACAAGGATGCTTGCGTTATTTAACATAATGCCACGTGAAATTCTCACAGGATCCCAATTTCCATTGAAACAGCAGATTCTGTGCAACTAATCACAAAATTAGCTAGTCACCTCCACTCCACTCTCACTATACCAATTTAAAAATGGTTGCACAATATGATTAGCAATCTGTTGTTTTAAGACGATGGCATGAACTACTACAAAGGAATTTTAAAATCCCCATGAAATTATCAACTGGAATTTAAAGAAATACCAACTACATAAAGTAACTAACAGAAATTAAAATTTTTAACCCTGGAAATACATAAGTATTGCAGAATACATTAAAAAAAATTATTTACACTTGAAAGAAATATTTTAATCAGAGACAAACAATCTCTTCCCTTGTTTTGCCCCTCCTGCAAGTAACATTTTCCTTTTCATTATCTCCCTGGCAGAGCAGAGATGCAGAGAGGTGGGCATGTAGAGAAGGTTTAATTGTTCAGTGACAAAAACAGCAGAACATGGGAAAGACTAAGTAAGAATCAAGGCTCGGATGAGTTCTTTGCAGATTATAAATTAAATGAGAGGTAACAAACTATTTTACACCACTTTCTTCAGAAGTGTGAATGTAAACCACAAATATTTCATAGCATTACTCATTTGCAAACCTAAATGAACAGCTACAGAGCCCAAGAATCAGTATTTGCAGTAATGACATATTTGCATATGCACTAAATATTCACTTTACATGCAGGACTACTGTCTTGCAAGACATACTATGCTACATTTACTGACATACTGCAAGTAGTGTTGATATCATAAATGCATTAAGCTTAAAGCGTATTTATAAGAATAAAAGATATTTTCTATGAATCAGCCCATTTGATTTTATCCACCGAACTTGCCAGTTCATAAAATTTCTCTTATTCAAATAAATCACAGCAGAACTCCATTACTACCTTACCTTAATCTCATCACATTGGAAAAGATGTAAATCGGGCTTGTTTTGGGTTGGTTCTTTACATACTAATGCAAGAATTGAATTGTAATTGCATGCATTCATCACAGCTTGGCAATGCTGAATTGTGCTTAAAGGAAAATTCTCCAGTTCATTCTGCCGGAAGAGAAAAAGAAAACCACAAATACAAAACATCACTTTACTATACAGTGTCCTGATCTCAGAAAAGCTGCATGAGTTAAAAAGGGAAAGTGATAATAAGCTAATTAAAATACTGAATCTCACATACCTAATTTTTCTGCCTGTTCCCTTTTCTCTCTCTCTGAAAATGAGACTGTCATTCACAGATCTTACCTTTGATTCCAAGTCTACCAAACTGACAGCTTTGTCATCCACTTGAAGAATCATATCTTGAGTCCACACTTTGCCTTTGGCATCCAGCAATTTCAGCTTCCTTATTCCATCATCTACAGTAATCATTGCCTCTTTTCGGTCCAGAACAAAGGTGGTCAAGTGCTAGTGAATGGGAAGTACATTAAAAACAAAAACCACAAACATATGTATTTTTCTCTATGGCTAGGCAATATCAGTATTCAAATTGCCAGGAAACAGCAATACAAATTATTCATGAATAGAAGTGCCTTTGCGTATGACAGATCCCTCCAATAAGCCATAAGAGAGGCTGTTTAGTCCATAATGTCATTTTAAGTCAACTGATTTTTGTAACTCATTGTTTGTCATCCTCTGTCATTTACTCACTAAAGAAAGTGGTTAGACTTGAAGACATATTCTGACATCTTTCAGGTTTCACAGCTGGAATTAAACCCTGAGTATTTAATTAGCTTTCTTGAGGAGTGAAAACCTGTCTCTCTTGGCAAGCTGAATCCAGGAAGCATCAGCAGAAGCCTCATACAAACACCCTGCCAAAACACCTCCACCACCACTCTGACCTGGAGCGCCCTCATCTCTTCTAGAGCTGCCAAGTAGCACACCAGTGGCAACCATGATGGGCTTGCATCTGACTGGGATACCTTATGGACAGGCTAGTTCCTTCTTTTATAAGGATCACAGTAGAAATGTAGTATACTAACTACTTTTGCTCATCATCAACTTGGAATATTCTCCAGATTCAATTAATGGTCTAGAAATTAAACACTGCCTCATAGACATCACCTCGACTAGCTTCCCTGTCATTATGGTTTTGACAATTTCTCCTTCAACACGCCAGCCATGCAAGACAACCCATAAAATTATTTCATTTTATCTGGGCATAAATCCAGCTTCACAGTCTTATTGAAGACCTGGTTACACTCATTCAAGGCGAACCAATTTTAATATATGCCTGCACAACTATCTTCTAAATAACTTTTTTTTAAAAAAAGAAAAAAGATAAAGTATGTTTTCTTCTATTACAGGTTAACAGCACTTAGTAATGACAGACAAAAGAGTAGATATAAGCTGCATATAATCAAAGTATTTAAAAGATGTGAAACAAGCTCTCTACTGGCTGCTCACACAGGACTGCTTAGACTCCAAATACAAGTACTAATTTTTACGCCAGTACAGTACCAAAACTGTTATGAAGAAACCAAAGAAAAATAGACAGTTAGAAGCACTTGAAATTAAGACTCTTCTGCATATGATCTCATAATTTACAGCTAATTTAAAACCCAGCAAAAAGGAGCTGAGAATATTTGCAAGAGTTGGCTTAACTCACGACAGTAGTCTGATGGCACTGGGAGAAAGCTTGTGCCAAAGTAAGACTACAGAATGAGGCATTGCATCCAAAAGTGCTTAGCAGGCTACATATGAGCACCAGGGCTTACTTTGCTGAATATTTTAAACATATCTACTCCTGGATAAAATATGACAGCAGCACACAGTAATTCTGCAAAGCGGGTTAAGACAGGAAGTAACATACTTTGCACTCCACCCTGGGGAAGAATCTGTGCAGGCAGAATATATTTAAGTACTACAGAGTAGTCTAACTGGGACTTTTAGGGGTTAATGCTCAGCTCTTTCTGAATATTCTGTCGCCTCTGCTGATTACAACTGATCAAAGTATTAATCTTAAATATCGTCCAGTGTGCCTTGTCAGCAGCACAGGGTTTTTCAGCTCTGCCTCATCCTTGCAACAAGCCAGGTTCAGAGACAGGGCAACATAACACGTTGAACTGATATCCCATTGAGAAGTCCTGTCTGTTTGCCAAACTACGCACTACTTTGCTTACATTCTTCTACATCAAAATTTCAGCTTATTATGGCAGAGCCATAGAATTTGAGACGTTTCAGCGTAATCTGAAGTGACCTCGGGCTGGCAGGATATTTTGGAAGATGTATGTGTCTTCAAGCATATTTATCCTCAAAAGTCATGTAGACAAAAAGAGCTGCATGTAACAGAAAGCTATAATTGGTAGATCGCTCCTCGTCTCACCTCTACATGATACTGTGAAGTTTCGGATATGCTGCTGGCACTGTCTCGTGCATAATTCTTTCTTTGTTCTAGAGATGGGAGAAAAAGAAAGAGTAATTATTCATTCAACTTCTTATCGTGCTGTTTTGAATACTTCTCAAAGACACCTCAGACTAGTTCCATATATGAAAGCAGAAGATGAGCTGCTGATAATTTCTGTGTTTCAACAGCAAAAACCTTCACTCCCACATAGTCCAGCACAGGGATCATACTTACACCAACGATGTTAAGAGAGCGCTGGCTGGGGGCAAACAAAAGCCCGTTATCTCATCACAGTGAGTCAGGACACCGGAGGGAAGCAGCGTTCTGACTGAAAACGCTTCACTGGGAAGCCTGATTATTAAAATCACTGGCTTGCCACTTTGGTAACAATAGGTTAGCCAGCATCAGGCTTACTGAATTTGTATGAACGCACTTGAAAGTGTAAGTATTTTCTGATATACATTTTAAAACCACAAAACAACAAAGCCACACACAAACTAGAGCTGACTCATCCTTTATTTCTTCCTAAAGCATTCAATTTAATGAATTCCCAGTGCAGAAATATGCATGGAAAGGGGCAAGAAGAAATACACACCAAATATCTCTAAACAGAAATATTTTGTAGTTGAACAAAACACAATGCTGCAAAATCAGAAACATTGTTTGCCTTTTAGTCCATACAATAGATCAGTATCAAACCAGGAGACGAGAGAAGGGAAAATGCAAGATGAAGACACGACACACAACCACACCACAAAAGAATGAATTCAGATGAATACTAAAGAAAACTTTCCAACTTCAGTGTAAAAAATTTGAATGCAACACTTGGAAGGTTTTTCTCTTTTTGACCATAACCTCTGAAGAGCTCAATCTGGAACACCAGGAGCTTCGCCTAAGGGAGGAAGTCACTAGGATACTTGGCCGAGAGAGGTCCAAGGAAACTCTGCAAGTAGGCAACTCTTTTCTCTCCATTTCATGAAATAACTTAATTTCTGACCTTCAAGTAAAATAGGTGGTTTAATTTTGTTCAGAAGGAAAGTACCTGATGTACATACATAATCCATCAGTTTCATCATACTGTGAGTACTTGGGGGGGAAACAAAAGTGTGTGATTCTGTTGACAGGAAAGATAAGTTACTTTTTGCAAAATAAAAAAATGCTGACTACTACCAAGCACGTGATTGTGGCATACAGAGATCTGCAGTGAGGGCACCGTAAAAGCCACACTGTAAAAGGCTATTCTGTGACCAGGGCTCCTACAGACAGGAATTTCAGGTGCTGACAGATACATCACAGTGCCCTCATTTTCAGGTGTCACTTGTAGAAGTGTTTGCCACCTTTTATAATCATGCCCATTTATTTCTCCAGTTCTCACTGACTTTTGAGGGAGAGTATAGGTTCTGAAATCCCTCACTGGCTTGAAGACCCCTTCCCATGATGACAAACACTGCTCATGCAGCAGAGTCATCTTACTACTGTACAGCAGCTACTCAGTTGGCTGCAGCAACAGAAGTGTGCAGTGCAATCAGCCAAATTCAAGAACCCCATGGATTATCAGAATGTTTAATTAGGTGTGTGAATATTTTAAAATAAATGTCTTAGTTATCCATTATTATGAAATGCCAGGGCAGAGGATCTGCATTGATTCCAACATTAACTACTATTTCTGCTTTTACAGCATGTTACTCAAAGGTGGTTTTTTTTCTGATTTTCTTTTTAACCACAATAGACACACGCACACCCCAACAAAACAGTCAGTAAAGCAGTACTGTCTGATTTGCTACCTTTCTTTTTTTGTTTGGATGATGATCTGAAGAAGTAAAGTCCATCTGTTCCTAACAAAACAGGGAATTAAAAAAAAATAGTGTCTAGTTTAACCTCATAGAATTACTTGCATCTCCAAGGGAATCAGTTAACAGTCTTCTGTTATGGAGTGTAAATGATAGTTAAATGCCATCCAGTAAGAAAGAATATATGCTTTAAAAAAAAGTCGCTTATCTCAGCAATGCATCAAATATTCAGCTTTGACTGTCATTATCTTTTTTTAGGTAAACAAAAGTATTATTTTAACAATATCAAATTAAACCAGGATAAGAAATTTTATATCCACTGTAAGGTTTATAAATCCTGCAAACAATAAAGTTAGAGTTGTTTTAAATAAACAAAGAATATATAGAGGTCCAAAGGAATTAAGGAGAGAGTAACTTTTGCAAGAGATTCCTTGCCCTGCTTCACCGAAATTTTGTCCTGTGTTAAGACAGGATATCCAAAACTGTTTGTAGCACTGATTAACATATCCTCTTCCACAGAGCAGCCCTAACGTTCACAATAGACATGATGGCAAGGTTTTCAACACACTATGTCATGGTGAAAGCAACAGTGTTTATGTAAGAAATATTGCTCTCTGGATGCTAATAAAATCCGTGATTGCTTACTCTTGAGAGCCAAGGAATGCCCCTCAAGTGCTGCATTTTTAATTACAATAGAAGAGTAATTGCATTTTTAACTTCAATAAAACTTCCAATTAGCAGAAGTCAATTTGTGTTTGTGTTAATAAACAAAAAGTAAGGTGACAACACCTAATGGTCCATACTGAGTTCAGCAATAATTCCTATTTACCTATTAATTTCCTTAATGCAGGTAGAATGATGATTAGAATCTGCTAGAGATCCAAGTTATCATTTAGAATAGAAAAAGAATATTTCACTTGGAACGAACCTACAACAATCATCTAGTCCAACTGCCTGACAATTTCAGTGTGGACCGAAAGTTAAAGCATGTTAGCAAGGGCATTGTCCAAAGGCCTCTTAGGCACTGTCAGGCATGGGGCATCAACCACCATTTTTTGTTATCCTATAGGCCCTTCTACCAAAACTACCAAGTAACGTATGTCCCTTATGCAGACTTGGAGATTCCCTCTTCTGGGAGTCCAAGAAAGTGACAAAATCTAAACTCTTCAGTGAAACATGCAAACTAAACTGGGTTTGGTTTCCAAGTCTTTTTTTTCCAAGTCTTTAGTTTCCAAGTCTCATTGCAGTTACAGACAAAACCAAAGCCAAAAGTGCATCACAGGCTCTTAATTACTGCTCAGTGCTACAACTTTTATGTAGTTTTGGATGAGCTAAGAAGTGGCTTATAGCAGCTGTGAATGCTGTCAACACTGCTATAGAGGAGCTAGAGGTAGATACTATGGGTAATCGCTCTATCCTGAAATTATTCACCCTTCAATATACATCTTCTAATAAGTACCCTAGCATCAGGCAAAATTCTTCCATTTCTTCTGGAAGGCTTTTGCCTCAACCTTCGTTTTTCAACCTTTTTACAATTCAATAGTTAGAAAGTGGGTCTCCTTTCCCTTATAGGGTCAGCCCAGCTGTGATTAACCCAGGCTCCCTGAGAGATCGTTTTCTTGGCTGCCTGGCATAAATTGCACTGAAGGAAGAATGAATAAAGTTCCCCCATGATAATATGAACATAAAAAGAAAAAAGAAAAAAGAAAAAAGAAAAAAGGTAAAACAAAACCAAAACAGACTGGCATCTAGAATGCATCCCCCTTCCCATGGTTTTTGCCAGTAGCTCAAAACTAAGTCTGAGCCTCTGCTTTCTCCTGGTGCCTGGCTCATGTCCCAGATTCTACCTACAAAACTCCACAAGTTCTCACCTTGCCCTCAGAACGGAGGACACAAAACCTTTTGCACCCCCTTCTGCTGATGTGGCTCCGCTGCCTTGAACTTCTAGCAAAATTGATATAAGCCTTCAAACCTGTTCTGCATTCTTCTCTACCCAGATGACACAGGTCTGCTGTTTATTCCTACAACACTTCCACATTTCCACCTCCAAGTCAGATATATCTGAGCACGTGATAGTGTCAGTTTTTTTCATCCATATACAGCTCCTTATTTTAGTTCTTTTCCTACAGAGCTGCCCATTGCCATGCTTCTGAAAATGTAGCTTCAATCTCCTCAACTCTTTCACATATCAAAGTGGTTGATTATTATTCATGAATATTAATCTTACTGGTTTTACAGAAACCCTGAAAACACCTCTTGACTTATTACATGACCTTCAAATGCAAGTAACTCATACCCTACTATTGAAAACGAGCAACAGAATTTTCTGACTTACTGAATGTACTGGGTCTGGCTGGGATAGCGTTTATTTTCTTCACAGCAGCCTATATGGTGTTGTGTTTTGGATTTGTCACCAGAACAGTGTTAATAACATAGGGATGTTTTAGCTATTGCTGAACAGTGTCAAAAGACCTTCTCTCTTTCTCACTCTGCCACCCCAGTGAGCAGGCTGGGGGTGCACAAGAGGTTGGAAGAGGACAGAGCTAGGACAGCTGACCCCAACTGACCAAAGGGCTATTCCATACTGCATAATGTCATGCTCAGCAATAAAATCGGTGGGTAGTCTTTCCAAAGTAGGCCATGCTCAGAGACTGTCTGGGCATTGGTCTACTTGTGGGATGTGGTGAGTGACTGCCTTTGTGTTACTTGGGGTTTTTCAGGTTTTTCCCCTCCCCCTCTTTCCTACACTTATTAAGCTGTCTTTATCTTGATCCGATTCTCTCCCCTACCCTGCTGCAGGGAGAAGACAGGGAATGAGCAAACAACTGAGTAGATCCTTAGTTGCTGGCTAGGGTCAACCCCTGACACTGGGAAAAAAAAAAAAAAAAGTTTTGTTATGCTCCATTTCACCCTCCTAATCCTCCCAATCAGTCTCAGCTTCTCATTGCTCCCTTCATGCATGAAGAGAGTTATTGAAGCTAAAGCAAAATTCTGCAACAGACACTTCCCGATAGGATGTATAAAACTATCAACAGATTAATAAAACCATCAAAACTACTGAGTTTTTTCCTATTTACTCTACTTACTGCAGAGCTTACATCCAATATGTTAAATACAGTGCAGCCTTAATAGCGCAGTTAGCTCAAGCCCCGCTGATATGCTGCACACAATTTACCTATTCTTCCCTCTGATAAAGGAAAAAAAAATAAAAATAAAAAAGGGTCATGGCAGAAGCCACTTAAATTCTTAATCACAACCCATAGCAAATGCAACCCAGAGGAATTTGAGCAAAATAAAATCTCTCACAAGGCAAGGGCAATAAACTTAAAAGCTGCACAGCTTTTCACTCATAGGTCCTGACTGTAAGATCTACCAGCTACTAAACCTTTCAAAGTAACACAAACTATGATCCACAGAAACTAATACTCTTCCTGCTGTCTCATGTGGAGAGATGCTATTACTATTCATGTCTTTGTGAACTTACTGAATCAGGAATGGACACTGTTTCTGGTTTCAAAGACGTGAAAAGGTACTGATTTCATACCAATTTTAGAAGCAGCCAAAATACCAGAAATAAAAAAATGACCTCTTAAGCAAAGACTTTTAGGCAAGCCAAGAATATGCTAGACAGCGCATGACACAGATATCCAGGACTTGAGATTGCCATCGCTCATTCTCTTCCTTGCCCTCCCTACACTAAGAACTCTGTGCTCTCCCCGGTTATTACTGTGAAGGACTGTTTCATACTTCGGAAAGATAACTTTTCCACAGTTTCAGACAGAAAAACCAGTGTGGCCCAAGGTGTCTTGCGGCAGAGCTATGACCAGACCCTGACTTAGCTAGAGTCCTGTCTCACCCACTTTTCCAACTGGAAGCGGGTGCAGCAATATGGCAAATCAGAAAGCTGCTTAGTAAACTCTGCTGTAGCCTGGCTCTGTGCCACTGTCCAGAAGACCACACAGAGAAATGATTACACCACGAGAAATCTAATTCTTTAGCTAGGTAGGGAAAATTCTTACCAAACGCAAAAGATCTCAGTCTGGGTCTTAACAGATGAAATGAAGCATGGGTGGTGCTGGTTAGGGCTATGATTCCTTTAGGCACAACAGATTTTCAGTTCCTAAAAGCCTAAAACAGAAATGAGGAATCCCGATGCCTAGACTTCCTCTGGTATCTTACAAATAATTGCATAGGCCAGATGTAACAAATGTTATCAGTGCTATGCTTATGATAGCATAAAGAAGGATAATGGTGGTCCCACCTTCCCCTGCCATAGTCAAACTGGAAAATGTCTGTACAGTGCATAAAGAGGCAAAGCTCTGAAATCTGATGGCAATCCATGGGGAGACAGATTAAGAGTTGCCCTCACAAGCTGTCCTAAGAATCCTGGAGTGACAGTATAAATTATTACCACACATCGTCAAGCAAAAAGACCAATACTTAGTTTACTGCTATACATTTATGGTTTGCATTGGACTACTGACTGCTGACACTCCTTCAAGAACGTATTGCAGCAGCTGGAAAAACTCAACTTGAGACTGAGAGCAAAGTGCAGGAGACGTGACCTACACATCCGGGAGAAAGGTCAAAACTTGAGTTCAAAACAAATCTCATTAAGAGAGGAGCAGACACCATCACTTCCAGAGATCTGTGCCACAAGCTTCTCCCTGATGGCTATGTGGAACTAGCTATCAGTGTATCGGTTAGAAGCCAACTGTCAGTTTAGTTCATTTGAGTATCAAATAACACAAGCATGTTACATGGATGGCTTCTTTTAATGGACTGGTTTACCTAGTCTATGATCTGCTTGTGATTTCCTTGAATTTATTACACTACAGTTCTTGCTCTCAATGAGGTATTTGAGCAATGCAAAAATACACATGCAATTTCACTGCTAGCACCTAATCACAGCCATGACAGTATAAACACAATGTTTAAAACACCTAGTCTTTTCTGATGCATTCATGAAGACAATTTTAGTAACATCTTTCAGTTCTGTGCCATATAATAACCTAGCAATCTGGAGCAAACCACTAGCTCTCTAATCCTGGGGAATGGGACTGCTCCATGCTGTTTCACCCACTGGCAAGCTCCCCGCACAGCCCCGGCTTTTGGCAGCAACGGATAGCATGTCTCCATGAAAGCAAAGCTGCAGAAGACAGATGGAGAAGCCAATGCTAGAACAACAGATGACAGTAAAAGCCAAAACCAATTTCAGACTGAAAGATCAGAAACTAAATAATGAAATAAAACCCATAAGAATGTGTAGAGAGCATCTTCCCTCCCAGTCCAGCAAGAGATTTATCATGCAAATAGAAAACAGTTCATTTCAGGAAGGAAATGAGTGAAAATAGATTATTTGACACAGGAAAAAAGGCCGTTGCCAGGAAGTTTTTCCTATCAGATAACCACATCAGAGATAGTGATGGCTCCAGTCTAGTTTTTAACTGAACTGTCTGTAACACCAACAAAACTCCAGCCTCCTTCCCTACTGGCACTGAGGTCAACCTCCTGCCTGATGACCAAAGGACTGAAGAATCACGAACCACCTCAGCACTGGGACTCCAGAGATAAACTTCATGCCATGACATACACATATATACATGTAACGACAACAAAATAAAAACCAATAATAATAATAATAATAATAATAATAATAATTTTTTAGTCTTTACTGTGCTTGGAAGAAATTGAATTCAAGATCTGCACTTGCCGATACCCATGGACAGCTGCTTTAGCCCAAATGACATTCAAAAGTCTTCCAAGAAAAGGGAAGGTTGTGATGGACAAGGTTTGCTGCTAACATTATGTTGTCACATTTTATTAAAACAAAAAAAAAATGGCCCGTTTTACTTTTACAGTAAAATTGCATCTATTTTTTCCAGTATATTCCAAGTGAATCTATTAAATACGTGAGCTTTACGTATTTACATAAATAAGACATGTACATTTAATACATAAGTAAATGACAGAAAATATTTTAAAAGTCTGCTTTATAGGCTTTCAGTTGCATGGATCTCAAAATACTTAAGTTAGCTATTAAATATAAATCAATTATAAATAAAATTTTTTATAATAAACATTTTTAACACATTTTAACAACTCCAGTACCACTCAACTGCTTCCCCCCTCCCTTGGGACAGCATGCACAAAAAACCCTAACATCACAAAGGAAGAAAAGACACACATGGGATGCAGCAGAATTGCTAAATTTAAAAAAAAAAAAAAAATTGCTTTCAATTTGAGAATGGTTTTAGGTGTTTTCCTTGTTTTCTCTAGTTCATACATTTGGCGATACTGACAGACTAGTTTTTTATGCATACAAAATAGACCAGAAGCAGTAAAATGTGCAAGCTCCTCTCTCAAAGCTATGCCAATGCATCTTTACTCAGAGCTCCAGGATCCAGGATAATTGAGCCTTCTACTTCATTCAGTTCCTGGCAACTGCAGCTATAGTTTTGTGATAGATCTACCAACAATGGAAGTGAACCAAGATCAACAATTCATTTTACAAGAGCCGCCACGTAGCAGTAATATGGTAAGCTTTGTCAATTAGTACCTGAATTGAATTAAATATTTTAGAAGTAAAAGGCTATTTACCATTATATGCTTCAAATTTACTCGCTTGTCCCTGTCTTCTACTGACATATGACTATCCCATAACATGTTTGATATGAAACCGCTTGGAGAGGTATTATTTTAAAAGCGCACAAAGATTAACGGACATGGTTAAAACATTTCCTGATACTTCCACCCTGTTCAAATCATGTACTCTTGAAAAATTATTATGATTATATAAAATGAAAGAGTGCAACGCTCTCATAATGTCTCATAAAGAAATAATGTGCTAAGAGTTTTTCGCAATGTCTCTTGCTGGTTTCTGTTACCACCTACTATTTCTGTCAACACATGCAATCAGTTTTTTGAGTGAACCCATACAGGATGCAGAAATCACTGTTTAAAACGATCAGTTCAGAATTTTCCTCAGTTGCAGTTCCTGCTTTTAATACTATGTCAAGGGATTGACTTTTGTAGCATACCACTAAAAAAGATAAATATAAACTTCAAATGATTCACATGCAACATCATTTTTAAATGACAAGTGTTTCAAATGGTTTCTACTACTGTCTTAGCTGATTTTCCTAGATGTGGATCTCCACGCTACTCTAGCACAGTGCCTTCAGCCACAAAACCACGTCAGCTTCTTCACACTACTACTCTTTCCACAGGACACAAAGCTAGGGCACCTCCCATCTCCTCCTTAGGCTTTGAACCTCAATAATTTCAAAGCAGTTTGAAAGCCAACAAGGCAACCTGTACAACAAAGTTCTTCTCATGTGCTCACAGATGAGTAACCAAACTCAAGGCCTGAAGGCTATTCTTCCAAGGGCAAAGTTGACGCTGTCCGAATGCCACAAAGCATCCTGCCCTTGCTCCCCTAACCCCGAGGTCACTCCCAGCCATCACCTCAACCAAAAGAGGAGTGAGGAAAGATTAGTTACTACTAAGGATGTTGCGGTTACTAGCCGCTGCTCGTTGTGTTTTCCAGTTTGTTAACCTGCAGAGGAGGTGGTAGATGCAGCAAGGGAGAGCCAGCTGAGATGCCAGGGGTACTGCACGGGACTGGGTTCTCACTTCAAACCTTATTCTTCCAGTCTTACCAGTTGTACTGACTTTCAAAAGAGCATTTAACAACAGGCACAGATTTACACAACAGAACATCTCTCAGCTTCGCTGTCGCTTGTATTTTCATTACCAGCACAGTTATCAGCAGGATATATTCACAGTGGAGGTGGACAACCAGGAAATGGTGCAATTTGGCTGGTAAGGAAAATGACTACATTCTGCCTCCACAGTGATTTGGCCACGGGCTAGAGTAGCGTATACAGCCAAGACAAATAGGAGCATCTGTAGCTGGTAAGTGCAAAAACCTTCAGGCATTTATATGTAACATCACATTTGACAGTCACAAAGCCTGTCAAAACTAGCAGGCCAAATAGGGCTCCAAATCTGTTACATCAGACCTAACCGCCATGAAATCCCTGTGTCAAACAAGAATAATATTGTAAATTCCTTTTCTGCTAGCAGCGGATAAAGGTGGGGAGGTGGGGGAGACACAGGTCATGAATTAAACCTATAGCACAGATAGATCCCCGAGGAATGCCTTCTCACTGGTACACACCTTAGCTATAGGATCACTCTTAGTTTTGTGATAAATGCTTTATAGATTGCTGCCTTTAAAATTAGCAGGTGGGGGTTCCCTGCTAAGTAAACCATAAAAGCATTCTCTAGCTAGCCTGGTCAGTTTTAGTAGGAATAAAATCACGTTATTCTTTAATTTTGTTTATACATACACACATATGTATATGTAGATACAGTTCCAGATTTATATGCATAAGATATTTTCACCATGACATCACAAATCAATACTTAAACAACAATTTTAACACAAATGTTCAGAGACTTTATGCCACCTTACCATAAAGAGCTTTTGCACTTGTTCGTGAATTCTGCTCCCTCTCCGCCTGAGCAAATGTTGGTGAACCATAGCCACTGGAAGAAAACACTTCTGGTTAACTTCTGTATAGATGTATTTGCCACACAGAAACAGGCACTGAAAAAAACCCTCCCCTTACGCAGGACTACACACACCTACAATGTAAATAACAAAGGTAATGATACTGGATAATTGTTCTGCACCATGAATAAAATGAAGTTTCACTTAGGCTAGAAGCCCTTTTAAGCTGGTTTTTTTTTTTGCATTGAAACATCACACACAATGGGGGTGTGGTATACTGCCATAATGTAAGTAACCAATATCACTAAATAATAATAATAACAACAACAGCAATAATAAATAATAATAATAGACTCTGCCAAAGACTTGGTAGGATCTGGGGGCTTTTTCCTGCATGCACACGTTTTAATTGTTTTTAACAATTTTAACTGCTCTTCATAAAAGACTTAAAAGGACTATCATTCCCTGCAACAAATGAAAAAGCAATCCAACACCCTTCCAGTGTAACAAAAGAATGAGTCATATACAAACCCACTTTAAGGGGACAATATGAGAAGCAGATGACAGCACAGATGCCCTGCTCCGTACACAAATACAGGCTCTTCAGCATCAGATTAGGCCAATTCTCATTAATGCTGTGAATGAGCCTAGTGCCATGCTTCTGACACAGGGAGCATTCTCTTATCTCAGACAAGGTAACACTTTCAGGTAACAGTTGCTCAGTTCTGTTAACTGGGAAATGATATTTTCTCACAGATGGAAAGGGCAGCCTCATCTTTTATGCATAAAAATGCATTCACTCAGAGCTAACCTTAAACATCTCATGTATACAAAGACCTCGCTGACTAATGTAATAAGTATGTTATGGCTACAGAAATTTATTTTTTTGTTCCAGATGATTCCATTCAGTAATAAAGCTTTATCCTTACACTAATACAAAAATCAGTCAGATGATATCTGTCAGTTTGGTTACATGGTTTGGAAACTGCACATTTTTTTACAGAAACTGCCTTTGTATTATTCCTATGGGATCTAATAATTATAGCTCTATCAAAAATGAAAGCGTAAAGAAGAAAATACAACAGTATTTTTGGTCCATTAAAGGAAAATCAAAGGCATAACCTTACTTCATTTGAGGAAAGTAACTTCCATATCCACCGGGAGGGGTGTTTGATATATGTCCATTCATTCTTACCGTCGCTTACTGAGTGAAACAATCTGGGAAGAGAAACAACAGCATATGAATTGAAGTCTTTTACAAGATGAAGGTTTAATACACATGCAATACAAACCTAATGAGAAAATTATGGTTGAAATGGGAAAGGAATTGCATCAACAAGCTCAACTGTTATTATTTGTACGCAGTGATGCCTTAAAGACCTGTTATGGAACTTCCCTCAATTGCAATTTGATAGTTATTGCTTCAAATAATTTATAGTTTAGTGAATAAAGCCATTATTATTGATACAATGGTCTTTAGGTATAGCTTTAGAAACAAAAGGCTGACTTAACAAAGAACATCTACTGCAGAAGTGAACAAGATGTTCCAAATGGCAACTTTAACAGTCAAGCATGCTTGATTTTAATCCTCAATTCATTCTTACAAATGAAACTTTTAAAATGACCTTTTGATACATATTTTATCAAACCTATCAGTTGAATTGTAAGAAAGGTGCATTATCAAAACAAAACACAATTGTTAGCACAGAAGGAAACTTGGCTAGCTATTTTGGGACTAAAAAAAGCTTCTTTTTTTTTTTTTAAGCAGCATTTAACATCCTGAAAAACTGGTATGTCAAATGAAACCTCTCATATAACAGTCATACGGAAAAAATTATGATGAATCGGTTAAAAGAATGCCTCCTCCTTTTAATAACATGCCCACTGAAGTTAAAATTGACTCTGGAAAGTTACTCTCATAAGTCTGTAAACAACTAACAAATCTCTATTCAAATTTACCGTGGGCAAATATGCTTTTTTATATATTTATACCTACATGAATGATATATATTTGAATATTTCTCTACATCTCAGTCATTAAATAGAAAAAAAGATTACTTTTAACTCTGCAAAATAGTCAAAAGTATGTCAGATAAAATTTGTACCTAACAAAAGCTCCAGTTCCAAAGTAAGCACAACCTGCTTTTTTGTACTAGAGCCACCTTACAACCACCTTATCTTCTGAATCACTGTCAGCTTTCTGCCTCACTTAAACAGTTCTCTTCCTGTTTTACAAAGAGGCAGCAGCTGACCTACCTACAGTACGTACTGTATTTTGTATCCACCTATGTACTACTTTCCTCTTTCATGCAAAAATACAATCACAATCAAATTCTGTTCTCAGCTCTCAAGTTTTCTGTCATTTCAAGAGATGTACAAGCTCCTTTTGGTCTTCTGTACTGAGAACAGAGTCATTTTCATACCTGAGGAACTCCTACCTGCCATACGGTTAACAAAGCTAACTAGAGCCAGTCTGCATTGATTACGTGACAGGTGTAATCATGTGGAAGCATGGTATTGCCTTTAGGGAGCATATACTTGGTGATCTGGCTTAGAATCTTTTCTTAAAGTTTTTTCTTTTAAATCTTTGATTGCTCCTTGCAAAACGTCTTTACTGACATATCCATGTTTTCCTTCCATTTCTCCTGCATATCCTCACGAATAAATCACATGTCCAACCTGGTAGCCTGTTTGGCTGCTCTAAGTCACTTTTTATAGAGTGCAGTACTTAGCAGCTGTCTCCAATAAATTACTATCTGTGCTGAGTGCTGCTCAATTCATTAGCAATTACAACCCTTGGGAAGCATCCTGAAATTGTCCCATGACTTGAAAGAATAAAAATATTCATTTTCTCAGCAGAATTTGCCAGGACACTGTGCACAACTTGTTCCATTTCAGCAACTGCATGGACCAGAGCTACTCAGAGTGCACAGCTCTCGCTGCCATTAAGCTCTTCAACTCTTCCTATCAGCTATTAATTCTTATCATATGCAACCATTGCTCAATTTTGCTACTGTGCTTAACAGTTTACCCTGTGATTAGCTTCCTACGAGTGACCACATCAAAAAAACTCACACAAATTATGTCCATTGCTTTTCAGTATCCCCCTACTTCCTCTACTTTCCAGACACACTTTTATAAAGATAACACTTATTTAATAATTCTATTTGCCATACCCTTTTATCATTTGTGATTTTTTTCATAGCCCTATTTATAACAAATTCCGCGACTATCTGCTTTAAACAGAGATCTGGAAAAAAACGTGGGTTTAGACTCCCTCAAAATTATTTCACTTGTCTGACATCTTAATCTGACAAACACCTAATTTGTTATTTGTACTCCACTTTTATGAAAGTGGCGAAACATATTTTAAGTGGAAGGAATGTAATATACTAGAACTTTAAGCTTCAGTCTTTGAAGTTATCATAACACACTGAGTTTTAAAGCAGCAATGAAGCTGACCATCAGATTTTCACATTAGAGGAAGAAAACGTACCTCATTACCAAATACTTGCCCACTGTTAGGCATAATACCACTTAGAGTAAATATAAAAAGCTTTTAAATTATATTTTTAATCAATTGATAATGAAAATCTGAAGTCATAACAGAAGTTATGTCTGTTTTTCAAAAAAACCCCACCAACAACAAAGCTCATTCGGCCAAGTAAGCACAAAAGCTTTAGTGAGTTTAGCTGATACGCAAACAAAATGCCACTTGCTATTTAATAGTTGAGTAAATGATATTTCCTGTTCCTTATGCAATTTTCCACTGTTTAAAAAACAAATATACAATGCTTTTGAAATGCCAAGACAACTACTTTGACATGACAATTTTAAGAGGCTATGCAATGCTTCTTGCCTTGGCTCAGGAAAGCTCCTGCATATGAATACAAACAAAACTTTTACAGTCATTATTTATCATTAGGCCAAAGAATGATAACAGCATCAAAAAGCTACTCCTAATTCCCCAAAATTATCAGGCAATTTCACCTCCTTCAACCTAATGTTTCTTGAAAAAAAAAAAAAATTTTTTAGGAAAATACTTTAGAATTTTTATTAAGTGCATGATGGAGGGAAGGGAAAAAACATAAAAGGATAACCAAATGTGTAGTGCTTAGTTTATTATTTACTTATACAGCTTTCTTTGCTGTATTTCTCATCTCAAATGCTCTTTCATCTCTTACAACCAGTCCCGTAGCAAAAGTCAACCCATGCACCCTGCGAAGCCATTGTCATCCAGGAGTCTATTAATAAACTCCACTTCCTCTTTTATCTTCCCTTTCACCTCAGCCCAGCAGTTCACTGCAACATACCCTGGTGTCCTACACTAAGATAAACATCCTTCAAAATTAACTGTATGATCCCTCTTTAATAGGTCCTGAAGTATCAACAATTTACTTGTGAATATGCCCAAGAACGGTCATGTCTTTCTCAGGATCTTGAAAGATGTCATGCCTACTCTGATCAAGAAAGATGTAAAAACAGGAAAATGAAGTAAGAATTTAAGAATAAAAGAATAATAAGAAAATAGCTAAAATAATAAGAAATAATGAGATAAATATTAAGGTATTTATTTCTAAATATATTAAAATAATATATTATTAAAAACAGTAAGAAAATAGTTATAAACTGGAAATTCCTGAGAACAAATAAATACTAAATTCTCTTCCCACAGTATCAGAGACTGAACAAAAAGAAATCCACCTAGGACTTCACTGTTGCCATCAGCTTTATTTTTGAAAGGACTCTAACATATTGATAGTAAGCAGCAATAAATATGACAAGGGTCCAGCTGTTATAACAGACAAACCATTTCTGAGACAGATATACTTTGGTCCCTTAGTAGTCAAAAGTTACAGGTGGTCTAATCCCAAACATGGGGAGGATTATACTGGTATACAACATGGTTACATTGGTCATAAATATGAATTTTTAAAAAATGCTCAAATGTTAAAACACTCTTCGCCTTCACCACCTTGTAGCACAGCAGCCTCATGAAAGCAATACAATCTGTGTGCAACAACAAGCTGACACATTGACAACTCACATGCCCTGCCATTTAAATTCCTAGTAGGAGTTTGAAGGTAACAAAATCCCTCAATTTATTTTTTAAAAAAAATCCCTTTTCTAGAGGGCAGAGCTATCTCATTAAAGAAAATGAGATATTCCAGAGACCGATGTTCTTTTTCACTCATCCTGAATCAATCAGTCCCACACAGCATCATATCACAATATCTGATGGAAAAAAGAACAGCTTCATGCCATGAGTGTTTTAGAAACCATGCCGGGGGCAGGGAAGGGGAAGGGTTAAGGAGAGGAGGATGTAGGGGAAGGAAAAGGAAAGCCAAGAATGGCTGGAACAATAATTATTTACCGATTAAGAAAATGTTACTAGTAACAAGTCATTGTTAGCACATGCCCCCAAAACCCCCAAGAATTCTTCCCCAGCCAGGTAGCAGGCACAGGCTGTAAGTCCAGCAAGTAGACACAGAAGCAAGTGGACTATTACAAGGTAACACTTATCTGTGCCAGATCTGAAAGCATAGCAATGTCAGAAAAGACATGCTTTCTCCACCCTTTCCCTTTTTAAAATATTACAGAATAGCAAAAGCAACTAAAAAAAAAAATCAGCGGTATCCAGGCTACACTGTAACTCACTATGCGTTCAATAAAAACGCCTCTTACTGCTGTCCCTCAGCATCAGTACTGCTGCTCTAGAAGATGTAGAAAAACTATTTAACTTTCTGTGTAACTTACTATTTTTCATATGTTTCTTCTCAAACCTCACCCTGCTCACCCCCACACACTTTCCTTCCTCTTGCTAAATTTTTAAATAGCTATTACTTTTAACCCCTTTGCTTCTCCATGCTGAGGTAATTGCTTTAGTTGCTCCTTATTTTCTTATATTTTGGTGTCTTCTCCTCTTGCATCTACCTTGTTGTTCTGACCCAACACTCTCCTATTTATATCTTCATTCCAGCCAAAGATTTTATAAATAAGAAACTCCTAACAGAAACAGGTCCCACGGAGTCAGATGAAATGTTGCTCCTGCCCTCTGCTTCGGGACTTGCTTCACACAACAACCAAGAGCAAACACGAGTTCTGCTGGCTGTGCAACATCTTGCCTTGAGATAAACACCAAGATGCATATGCATGCATAAGTAAGTATTACTTCGGGAATGATTGCTAGCGATTTTCCATCCTCGGTACATTGATATCAGAATTTCTCTGAGACAAACTGCTACCACTTGGGCTGGCAGCAGCTTTGTACTGTAATGTTTTCCATTTCCTACTGAGGGGATTGGAGCATCCAAAGGTTGGTCAAAAAGGTGACAGCAAAAATCACAAGGAAAATTGAAAGCTAGACCTTACAAGTGATGCAGGTTCAAAACAAAACATTTAGACTTCATTCACCACTGCTCTGGCTGTTGTCCCCTTTGCCCCTTTCAAGCTACTCTTTATTATATGACGGGGGGGCTGAGGCTTTCTGAGAAAGGAATAGTTACTCCAGTATACACTCTTCTGTCCAAGCATCAGGACTTCAAGCAAACATGTTAATACAATGGCCACAATAAAATAATTTTGAAAGTGGTGTTACTTTCAGGTCTTCTCTGGATTCAGAGCAGTTGTCCAGCATGGCCATTAGCGCTAATGACACTGCATCTTAGCATAAACAAATCTGCCCTGAGTTGCATCCTGTGTTTAGATTTTAGTGCATCCCCTAACAACCCTTTTGCTGGATGCGACTTCAGCCAACAGGGTTCCTGCTAAAGAAACCTGGGGGTGGGGAGGAAAGGACTGGATGTGCACCACTCTCCTCCCTGAATTTCACTCCTTATAGAAAGCTGAACTTAAACCCAAAATATTATTTACCTGTTTGTCTAAGGAAGCAGAGAGGTAGAGGCATTTCAAGAAGCTAATGACTGTGACAGACAAATGAATACGGCTCTGGCCAGTCAGGGGACAACACCGCACAACAGGGGACACAGCACCGCCCAGGAGGAGGGATTTGTAAGTGTATTCACCTCCACAGAGCAGTGCAGCAGATGAGCTCAATTTATCCAGTTTCAGAAAGTGTTTTGATTTTCATTGACACTTTCTGAAATCCAATATTTTTCCCCATTCAGTAGAAGGGGTAAACTAAATTAATCAGTAGTATTCCTTTCAGCAAGAGGGAAAGGATAAATATATTAAGAAAATTTGGTGAAATAGCAAAGTAGGAGACGCGATATGTTAATGCAAAACCAGTCTTCAGAGCAAGAACTGTTAGGTAAAAGAGAAGTTTTCTGTAGGGAAAACTAATAAGATAAAAAATGCCCTTAAAATCTTTTTCTTACGATATTTTCCAGCGATTCACTGGTAAGGAAATATTCTAACAATACAATTAAGATAGCTATCTTTTATTTTGAGAAATAAGAAAAATATGAAGACCAACAGGAAGAATTAAATGAATAAACTTCAGATAGATCCTGCTTATAGATGAAACACTTATTATTGCCACACTAATAAAGACCCCGCTTGAAAACAGGTTCTTATTCTGGCATGGCAACCTATTTCCATTGGTTTCACTCAGGTCTGCACCATGATTTATAATTAACCGTATTGAAAGAAAATAAAACGGCTTTACAGATTCAAAAACTTCAAAGACTTAAAATCCCTATTGCAACAAAGGAACGTTAATAAATACGCCAAGCACTAAAGCCACCACTCACTGCTATTTTTAATTAGAGAATTAACCACCACATCTAAAGCAAGATGAGTATTAATTACCAAGATCAGGATAATCATGCAGACCTTGCAAAAAGGTATCACCACAGCTGGAAGACCAGCACCTTGTATAAAAGAAAAAAAAAAAAAAGAAAAAGAAAACCCAAAAAACCCAAACAAAAACCCCTCCACACATACAAAAGAACAGTCTAAAGAGGAAGGTGTCTATGGCACATGAAGGAACTTGTAGAAGGAGGTAGAAAAAGGGGATTATAATGTAGCATAAAAATCAGTGTCACTGTAAGTCTAACACAAGTATTTGAAGAAGATCAAAGAAAAATCTCTTCCAATAGAAGAGGTCATGGATTTAGGGGGCCACTGGCATACTGCACCAGAGCTTAGTTTGGCACCTCATCTACAGCACCCCGGAATCCCTGCACACCCATGCGGACTCACACAAAGGACATTTCCCATGGGACAAGCCCCAGCACCATCACACTAACTTTTCCCTTCCGGTGTTCAAGGAACAGCTGTAAAACAGTTGAAAGGCAGAAAGCTAAGAACTAAAATTCTATTTGAGTTTAATATTTATCGAAATTCAGAGCAGGGGCTTTCAATTTGCACTTGACTTTGACGGCCTGAGGAAGGGCCCAGTTGCTTGGAAAGTGTCTACTTTATTCCCCCCCCCCCCCCCCCCCAAGTACAGTTGTGATGTAGCAAAGGATACTATTTTTATTCACAAATCCTAATCCCAACATGGCTACAACAGTACACTCAGTATCTCCACCTGAAGAGAGACGTACAATAATTTGTTCTGTTTTGGGGTTTTGGTGGTTTTGTTGTTTGCTCTTTTAAAAAAAAAAAAAAAAAAAGAAATCTGACTCAGAACCACTGACTGGTGAATACATCTGACCTAGCACAGATACCACAGTTTTATTTCTCTTCACACTCTGATTTTTTCATTACTTCCTTTTATTCCTTGTTATATCATACTTCAAATGAGATTATTAGATTTCAAAAAAGAGCACTCCAGACACTGATTTGAAAGTCAGCTTGCAGTGTACAACCAACAAGCCATCAATGTGACATTAGAAATGAGAACTTCTAAATGATATTATAATACTAGGATGCATGTTTAGATGAGGCAGCAGAAAACTCAGCAAGAAGTAGTGTGCAAAGGGTGCTTCTTTCCAAATGCCATATGAGCATGCTTCCTACCACCTTGAAGTTACCACATGTCAAAAAGATCATGAAATTTGGACATACTTTTCCCTTTTATGTTAAAATGGGCTGTGAGTGTAGTTGATGAAATATTTCTGAAGAATTTCTTGCACTGAAGTGCTTATGAAAACGTTAAGAATAAAACTTACTGTGGTGGTACTATATGTATATAAAAATGAACGAGACAATTACTTTAGTTCATGTCTTTTTTTTTTTTTTTTAAGTTTTCCTCTCAGTCTGGCCAAAAAAAATGAGTGAACTCCCAACATAGTTAAATTACTGCTTGCTACTGCAAGTTGACCAAATGAAACTGGCTTAGCCACCTATCCACATCGTCATGCAAGCTTAGTAGCTGTGTCATGACACACTGACATTATTAAAATTGGCGTGGTAGAGTCCATAACAAAAGCTGAGCTGAAACTACATAATGACATACTCCGACCAAACCATTAAAATTAACATGGAGGAGGAGGAGGAACAACACTCATCAGCACTGCTCTAATTTAGTTTAATAGAACTGTGGCAAGATTTAATTCTTCTTTTCACAAATTTACTTTCTTCAGTTTTGCTGAAGTTACCATATTAGCTTTTATCCTGTAGGCGTAGCCAGACACTGACACTGCAGTTATAGTGGTCTCAGACATGGTAATATATGACTCCCATTGCAAGGCTTTCTTATTGCTCCCTACTTAAACTTTCACTCTAGCCCTATTTAAAAAAAAAAAAAAAAGGCCAAACACAAAAAACCCTACACAGCTGATATCTATTTTTATTTATTCTTAACATGCCAGCACACAGAATAAATCAGGACAAAGGCCCATTTCCATCAGCTAGTTGCTTAGAAGAACCAATTTTAGGTTAGTAGTAGGTTACAACCGTGACAACGTGAATTAATCATTCACAATCGTGAATCAAACAAGACAGAAAAAGTTGAATAGGAGCGACATCCACTGGTTTCCCAATTATCTTGAACACCCAAGCTCCATACTATTGTGGACCACCCTTTGATGGTATCCTTTGACCCAGCATCATTTATGAAATCTTGATCTCTTCCACCAATAAAGTGCTCCAAATGCCAATTCACGCATCTGAAAAGCCTCAAACTTTACTACAGGAAGAGTTCATATTCTGTATCTTACTCTAAGATTTACATTTTCTATAAGGTGCAGAAAACCCAGGCAGTTTCCATGCAGTTCAGTGAAAATGGAGAAGGCCATATTTAATGAAGGTGAACAAATATGTAAGATTTAAAAGTTATTGATCAGACCACAGCAAATTAGCAATGCTGAGCTGAAAGATAAACTCACAGTGGGTCTCAATAGCAAAACTAAAACCTTTCTTTTAAAACTTAATAAATGAGGACATGCTATTCTAATAGTGCTGATTAACTCTTCAAACTTCCCTATTAAGAAAGGCCTAAATCAAATAATGCACAAACAAGGCAGCAAATGAAGCCTCACAAAGCTGATAGGCAAAGGCTTATGACCTTAGGTAACATGATTTAAAACAAACACCACCATCACAAGTTTTCAGGATTAAACAAGACTTTAATGCTAGAGAAGTGAGTAGACTGTTCGTATTCCCAGAAGTAATTTAAAATATTCCTCTAATATTTTCAATGTACTGGCAACACCATGTATACATGAAAGTATTAAAATAACACGATACCTGGAAAGTATTTGAATTAATTCCACATCTAGTCAGCATGTCTCCTAAAAGGGACCAGGTTTTCACTCATCATGCACACATGAAATACACAAGAAGTAGAATTTGTCCTCAAAGCTAGGCCGTTATGAAGCTGTAGTGTATAGCAACAACATTGCCAATATCTGTGAGTCAAACCGCTGTACCCTACTGTGCTGGTTTTGGCACGGAGGTTTGATGATGATGCTGGTTTATAGACATTATCAACAGAAAACTGTCTGTTAGCTTTAAAACATACCCTGTGTTACAGGAATCCTATTTCTTTCAAATTCAGGGGCCTAAGAAAATCACTTTGTCTATAATCTATGGGGGAAAATACTGCTCCTGAAAGTTGGTATCTAAGTTGCCATCCAGTCACTCAGCTGATCACTTCCTCTTGTATTTTTTTGTTACTAGTAGGAGACATAGTGGAAAGGGGCCTAGATACACAGGGTCCACACAGTGAGGTAACAAAAACCAAAACCATAGGAACTCTGAAAATAAGGCAGAACAAAACTGACTTTTAAAGAGACCTGGAGAATGAGTTGCACTATAAGCTATTTTAAGACCTAGCCTCAGCAGTCACCGGCTTTTACAAACCCTTTTCGGTTTTCCCATCTATGAAAGAAAGAACCCGTATCACCATCGCTCAGGGTGCTAAGTGAACCAGTGGAGATATTTAATTTAATACTGTCAAAAATACAATGATTTCATTGTCACTGGAAGATATGCACTGGAAAAAAATATGCTTTTTCAAAGGAATGTTACTTTTTCTTTTTCCGCTTCTACTTGAAATACCTCCTTGACACCAATCAGTTAATCTGAAATCATTTCACACACCACAGGAGAGTGGAGTAACGTAGAGATACGAGAAGAGCTGTGCAACTTGTTTGCTTGTACAGGATTGTGAAGTCAAATGGCCAGTCTCTTTGTATCATACAGCATTTCCCTGACGTTTTTCCTTCTGAACCATGAATTTGAAACAATAAACTTCAAGGACAACTTCCCCTCACCTATGGTTAAAAACAGGTGTATGACTGCACAGCAAGATGCATGAGCTTGAACACAGCCTACACAGATCTCAGCACTTTCAGACGCAGTAACTCTACCTGCATCCAAACATCAGCAGGAGATGCTTGTCTGGGTCACCAAAAATCTTGAGCATCAATTTTTGTTTGCATTAACGTGCACATAACCCAAAGAGACTATATTGCAATTCAGTGAGTAAACAAAAGGCACTACCTTAAACATCTAAGCATAACTGATCATTCCACATTGCGGCTACAATTATTCAGCACAAAGCAATTCAAGTGCAAAAGACTTACTGAACTGAGGTCACGGCTGAATGAAGTCACACCCCGCTGTGGCATTAACAGTGCACTTCCGTAACTCAGCACTTTTTTCGTGGAAGAAAATAGACTGAACAACAACAGATTCCACAATTTGTGGCAATTAATTTAAACCTCTGGCGTTTCACGCCTCTGATTTTCTAGTTTCAATTATTTATGTTTCTCAGTACGGATACAATTTTCTCCTCCATTAATCTGGGCCAAGTCCTTCCTGTACATGTGTTACAATAATGAAAACAGATATTCAACTAATGTCAATTTTTTTTCTTTTTTTTTTTTTTTAAATTACCTAATAAAATGCAGAAACGTGAATTTTTTCCAAATCAATTAACAAACTCACATTTCCAAAAGCAGTCTCTGATCTGAATACCCAGGCTTGGCACGTTACAGGCTTGACTTTCAGAAGTAAAGCTATATACTTTTTAAAATTTCAATGCCCTTGTAATCACATACTAGGTTTCCAGCAAACATCCAGTGATTAAAAATGACAAAATTAGAAACCTTTATAAAAGAAAAATTACAATCAGTGCAAAATAGTTTTGGCTCCAACCTCTAATTGTGGAGTTTGAATTTTCACATATCACAAGAAAATTTTGTCCAGGGATTTTTCATTGCTGGTTACCAAGCCAAATTTAACAAGCTATCACTAGAAAGGGATTTCAAAATACTGCATCCAGGTATTTTATTGCAATTTGCTCATTCATTGAATTGGAAACATTTTGCTGAGGCATTTTCAATGTCAATTTTTTTTTTTTTTTAACTGCTGTCAGATAGGTTCCCAATGGAAACCTCAGTCTGGGACAGGAGCCCAACATACCCTGCTTCCAGGAAGCCTCAGAGGAGCTCTATTTTTTTTGAAAGTTCCCACAGGTTTTGAAGGAAGCTAACTTTAAAAAAATCTTCCAGAATATAGATTTACTGTTCTCCACTCAGTTCTTGCATTAGAAATAAGTGTGTGTGACATAAGTGTGGGTGGGAAGGTGAAGAGGAGAAAGGGAAGGAGCTAAAAAAGCCATACGTGGTAATGCTTTTTGATCTTTTCCTGCTTGGAGGGGTGACAGATGAGGCGCCATTCATTTCCATGCACTTCAACAATTGTTCTAGAGCTGATTCTAGTGATCTTAACATGACCTAAGAAATACCCATCTAAAATCTTTTTTCAAAGATATGGTTACCCTCCTACACAGCTAAGAAAGAAATAATCTCTTTACCCTTCAAGATGAGTCACTATTTTGTGGGGATCTTGCACAAATGATAGTCATTGGAGATACTGTAGGTTGGTTGGAGTTTTCCTTGTTGGCTTTCCCCCAGCCCCCCTCCAAAAAGCATATTTGGACCACTCTGTATCTCTTTGGTACTTCTAATACATAATACTGAACAGAACTGTCAAACTTCACAGGCTGTTCATCTTTCAGTCACAATGATACTACCAAAAAGTGAGTTACACCTTCAGTTGGAATAAAGATTACCTGTGGAGACAGGCCTTACAGCAATGAATGTTATCTTAAGAACTATTTCTTATAAGGCCCTTACCCTCCTGGTTAAACCCATGTGGCTAGAAAACATGTAGAGCCCTGCAAAAGATGCTGGGGAGAATGCATCCGCAGAAAATTTTTGAAGGACGAAAGCCTATATAAACAGAGTTTTCTTCCACATTGTAGGCAACTAAGAAATCCTGTTTATTATAAAACACCAGCTCCTCACCTACGATTAAATTTTGTTTACAGAGCTCTGAGTTGCCTATACTGTTACACATTTTCTATTTGATGACATTTGGAAGGATATTTTTCCCTTTTCCAGAAGGCACACCAGATAAAGTTTAAGCTTGTACCCAGTTTCAAAGGAAAAATATTTGTCCTACACAAAGCCTCCATTCAGAGTCCCTGTTTTTACTAGAGTAAGAAAAATAGCTGTGCCCTGGATAATTTGTTCATGTATGCCAATAAAAGCACATTGGATTAGAGCCAGCACTTCTAGCAAGCACCCAAAGACTTCTGAAACCCTATGGAAAGCAGAACCTTTTTTTCTCTATTTATACTTTTTCTATTTGCCATTCCCAGTGCTTATTATTTCTTTTCAATACAGATGTCTTTATATTACTGTAAGAAGCAACTAAAAGAGGAAAACAAGACTAAAGAATAAAAGCAAAGCTGTTAAAGAAGCTCTTTTGTTAAAAAAAAGTTTTCAGATATCTTTAGACAATGTTTAAAATGTTAAGCATGTGCCCTTTTGAATACCACTCTAATTAAAAATTATAAAAGAGATTAAAGTATATTCATGTTTTAGAGGTATAAAGAATGAAGAAACATACTGACATAGATACTTAGGTACATATGCTTTCATGCAGGACTCTGATCGAGATGCTTGCTGCTTAACCTAGGGCAAGTCTGTGGCAGAGCCAGGGTCTGAAAGAACCTGGAAAAGATCTTTGGGAAGTTATTCAGATCACAGTGGGATCTACTGTGCATATGTGCTTCCCCAAAACCCAGTGTTTTTCTGAACAGTGGCCCAAACAATCACAGAAAATGGTGCTGAAAATGAAAGAAGCCATCTCCTATCCTTAAGGCAGAAGCAACTGTGTCAACCAAGGTGCTTCCCAAAAGGTAGTACTTCCCAATCTCTTCCTTGGGCCACTCACTAGTGAGAGAGGCTGAAAACCAAGCCTGGGGAAACACGGGGACTCATTAGCCTTATTCTGAGAAAGTTTTTCTCAATAAATAATCTATAGCCTTTTTGCAATTTAAACTCTCTTGATACCGTTTCTGTCCACAGCATATCCAAGAAATACACTAGATTCTTAATTTTAGAAAAAGAAAAAAAGGTAACAACAATATGCATCCAATCAGTGTTAAAATGTGCTTATAAAAATATCCTGTTCCTCAGGCTTGTTTGATAAAGAGAGTTGGCTTACTGCTACCTCCTCTCTCTTTTATAACTTATTACTCATATCAACACTGCAATAGGCCTACAAGGATGTCGTCTCAGGCATATCATCTCGTATGTTTTTCCAGCTGAGCAATCCAAAGTAAGTAGACGTCAGCTTCTATTTGGAGCTCCCATAGGAGCCCACAAGGCAAGTTTCAGGGGAAACAATATTACAGTTACTTCATCTATATATTATCTTTCATTATCTCAGTGTTTTTCTAAACCATATTCCCTTGCTTATTCAACTTTGTATAACCTCTTTTCTTTCCTCATATTGTTTAATTCAGCCTTATGTTTTTTTTCCCCTCCTCCTTTTCCTTTTGTCATGCACATCTACAGCAGACTTTCTGAAACAAAGTAATTCAAGAAAAAAATGATCCAACTTCAGCCTCAAAAATAGTTCCTGATGTTGTCCAAAGCCTTTAAGACAGGGACTCAGCTTGCCATCCACATTGTGACTGTCCTTCATCTCCTGTCTGACTGGGTTGGATGACCACTGAGATAATTAACACTGGCAGTTGTAAATATTGTCTTTCCCCATAGAGGTAGCAAAAGCATTAGAGGTAGGAGGTTTTTTTGTGAATGGATGTCATAATTTATGTTTCCCAGCTAATGCATTAAGCTTTCGGCAAATTCACAGTCACTCACAGATAGATTTAGGTGAAAAGGCAGAAGCAATTACTGCTCTAATTATTTATACCTTCTTTCTACCTTTACAAGGATTCAAAAACGTGACATAAAAACTCAAATCCTCTCTGGGAGCCAGTTTGAAATTCAGTGCAGAAGAGTGCAGATGCAACTTGCAGGGGTTGAGGTTATGGCCCAAATAAGATTTAACACAGGGATAAGGCAGTTTACAGGGACAGCAGGAAGGCTGTCAGATGTCCCATCTTTGTCCCTCCACAAACAGCTTATGTAGTCCCCAGGCTACCCCCACTTGGGTCACATTCTAAAAATTTTCACCACAAACCAAGGAAGTAGCTCTTAAGAGACTCCCTGCCCCAAACTGGTACTTTGCAAAAAGCCTGCTGAACAGGGCTCTGCTCTCATGTTCCTCAGCCACTTTCTTATGCTCTAAGAAACAGACCTAAATGGCTTTTTAAATCTTCTGTCCTCTCCAGACTTGCCTCTACCCCAACACCAGTTATCCATGTTACTTCACCGACCTGGTAACCCAGTTTTTTTGCAAAAAAGAGGGCACAACATGATGGGAAACCTCTACAGAGTGCAGTCAGCAGCACAGACCAGCGAGGGTTTTGCATCAGAGGTGCCGCTGCTGCTGCTGCAGTCTGGAGCTGGGCACAGTCTGCCAGGCAGAAACAAAGCAACAGTGCCTGCTGTTACTGAATCTCCTCCAGCCTCGCCTAAAACTCTACGTTTTGTCCTGTTTCCACAAGCAAGTTGGAGAGATGCAGCCTACTGCTCAAGACAAGCCTCCCTGGTCAGTGTGCTGATCACCCGCTCCACGGCAAAAGGGCCCTGGCGCCTCAGCTGCTCGGGGCAGTGAGGACTTGGGCAGACCTTCAGTCACACCTTGAGCCAGTATTTCAGCAGCAACCCGCCCCGTATTGTGCTCAGCACACATGGTTCAGCCCTACAAATCTGTTTTTGTAAATACCCAAGTAACAGCTAGCGATGGGCTGTAAAAACCTTTCCCAAGGCAGAGATGTCCCACCACTCAGCACTAAGCTTCTTTTCCCTGACTTCCCTTACTACGGCTGCAAGACCCAGGTCCCCAGGCAGCCACCCTGGCGTGGGCCTGGCTCCACATCCCACTGAGCCACATTATCCACAAATGACCCTGTGGGCCACCCACCTCACCCACCCCAGGAACATCACAGCTATTTCCCTCACCAGCCATGCAGAAGGGCCAGTGGGAGTGAAGCTGTTAATTGGGGTGTTGCATTGTACGGCAGGAATGGAGAGGTCACCAAATCATTCACCGCCCGTGCATAACAAGGTCAATACTCCTAGCCAAAGGCGTTGGCACAATTAATATCTAGCCAAGCTGGCCAAGCCAATTTGTTAAAGGGAAAACAGCATGGCTGGAGTCCAGAGCACTGAAGGTGACATTTAGGCAAAATACATATCCAAAAAAATTTGCTTCCTTTGCCATTATTCAGCTTTGTGACTCAGTTCTTCCAAGCATATGTAAATCTCAGCTAGTGCCAGCCTCTCAGGTGATGTCAACGGGAGATATACACACCCATTTTCTCTAAACAAAGTTAGAAAAACAGAATGAGATCACAAGGGTTACAGAAATTAGAAAGAAATTAGAAAGGGAGAAAGCCATTGGATTCAGCCTTTTTCTTGCTACAAGACCATTCTCCTGGGTACAAGCTTTCCAGTTTTACTGCTGGAACAGCATCTCTTGAAAATCTTACACCCAAAGGAAAAAAAAAATGCAGCTGAGACAAGAGTCTTTCTGCCAGCAGAAATGTAGTGCTGAGAGCACTACTGCAAGCCTCCTGCCCGCGCACTCCTGCCATGCTTGCATCTGTCACCCAGGAGTTCCTCTTGTACCTTAAAAGGGGCCCTTGGTTTGGATCCTTACAGCTGGCTGAAGAAAATGTCCACCAGGTTTCAGCTGACAGCCTTGAGACTTGCTAAAACCCAGGCTCATTTGGAGAAAATACTGACAACTTATTATGCAGGGATGCGGAGAAAGCTCACACTCTTGTAGGCTCAAACGAGGGCACTTGCAGCCAATAGTCTCAAAACCCATTATTGTTTCTGAAAGATCAAGCCGTCTTGCCCCCATCTTCCTCATTGCTTCTTTTCTCAGCAAAAAGCATGTATAGCTCGGTTTAGAAAAAGTCCCCAGAATATTTCAGTATGCTTCTGCAAGGAACATTAGAAGATCATAGATTTTGGGGAGGGAGGGGATCCATTATTCTACAAACAGGGAAATCCCAACAGATGTCCTAACATCTTTTCCTGCTGCCCAGATTGACTGGCGAGCACCAGGGGCTCCTGTGTAGTTCACTCCTGCCAAGTTTTGGTATTGCTTAGCAGATGGCTACTTTCCACTGTGCACAGGGCTTTCCCCTCCCCGGCACTGAACGGTTTCGCATCAGCTAGAAGCAGAGGCACCAGTCTGGCAGGCTTCGCAACCAGCTCCCTTCAAACCTGCACCATCAACAGCATGGCCCCACTTTCTTGCTCAGGCTTGGTGCAATCTGGAAGTTCAAGAGATGCTAAACATCCACTTTCCTTTTAATCATGAGCAGAAGTGGCATTACAGCCCTAATGCACACGATCAGATGGCTCTGGCATGCGGCGAGAAGGACAAAATGCTCCGGTAACACAAAATCAGCAGCAGTGATGGCTCTCCTTCAAAATTTCAGGCATACTTTGCACAGCATCCTCATACCCAGTAATGAAGTCTAGCACACTGAACTGCAGCAGATGACACTTGCTTTGAATGGTTAACAAACAAGTCTTTAACACTGTAAATTGTCCTTAGTACCTAAGATAGTAAGGTGGCTCTAATGAGGAGATGATACTCTCTTGGACTTGCTCTTGAAATGGAAGTATGTAAAATGTGATGTTGTGTAATTTGCACTTCCCTAACATTAGGCTGTTTTTATCTAATGTGCCTCTCCTCCTCATGTTTTAGTGCACTCCAAGGGGATATTATCCAAGAGGATAATACACATGATGCAGAAAACTAGCCATATGCAATATAACAACGAAAGCCAAACTGACCACAAATGCTTCTCCAGAGCTGATTTCCAAAACTGTCCAAGCAGAGGCAAGGAATGGAAGAAATCTCTCACTCCTGACTCATGCTGTTGGCCTGAACACAGGGTGGTTCGTTACTCAGAAATGGCATTTGGACGCTCCCCCCTGCCAGGAGGGGAGTGCTGCAGAGGGAGGAGGAAGCATCCACAGGTCCAGATTTGTGGAAGAGAAGAGATTGCACAAAACTTGAGGAATTTGGGATACATTTCAAGCCACAAGAGCAACAAAAGGAAATTTTAAGCAGCATAATTTTTTTTTATTATTTTTTAATTATCTAGAGAGAACTGTATCTCTACAGCATAATATATTTTGCCTATTGTCCACATCCCACAAAGTTTAAGTCAGCTGTGTTGCTCTCTCCCAAGCTTACAAATAAAGCCAGGGGAAAACCTTGCTGCCACTTTTCCGTTCTTTTTTAAAATCCCTGATAAATTTTAATTCCTTTCTTGTTGCACACATAAAACAGACCCTTGACATATGATTGCTAATATAAGAAATATTCAGAGCAGCAGTTCAATACTCAAAATCAAATCACAAAAGCAGGAAAAAAGTCCATAGGGTTACAAAAATTCTTGGAAACTCTGTTAGAAGATGGAGAAGACATTTAAGAACTATTTAGAAGTGGGATGCAAGGGGTAAAGTCATGACAGAGTACCGAGTCTGAGACTGCCTGGACACTGAAATAATTATTCAGCACAGATGATAATTACAGGTCAGCTCTGAGATAGGCTGATAGCATGAATTACATGTGAAAGAAAACTCAAAAAGAGCATTATGAGATGCAAACCAGTTTCTCTCCAAATGAAAGCCAGTTTTCCATATTTTTTTTCCCTTCCAGAGAGTTTTAGGGGAAGGGGGTGAAAGAACCATAGATCAAACAGTTGCTCAGCTTTGTCTTTTTTAAATACTGGTTTTAGAAAAAGATTCAAATTTTATGATACTCAAGGCAATCACATGCACCAAGACAGTTCTCAGACAAAAAACATGGCGCGAGCAATATTTGTGTGCGCAGTAGCGCGGTCAGCGGGACACTTCCGTCATCTTTAACACTCACTTCCAAATGCCTCAGTAAATAATTTATTTCACCACAATATGCTCCCCCGGATTAAATTCCACACTGTGTTATTTGAGCATTTCTGTTCACAGATCAGTCTGCTCAGAATACCCAAAATATTAGCCTTGCTGGATTAAAAAACTTCAAGCAGGAGAGACAATTGGCACTCTTTGAATAATCCAAACTTAAAAAAAGTTTTAGAAAGGAAATTTACTCCTCTTAGAAATTTACGGTCCTCCACTTTCACCAGCTACTCTTGAAAAATTGCGCCCTTCCATGTCTCCTCCCCACCCCCTTTGGCTATGAAGGAAAAAATATCTCAGTTGTCAGCATCAGGTTGGTCAAGAACAAAACTCAGATGCCCGGACTTCATAGTTTTGATAGATTTTCAGAATAAAAATCAGGAATCAATAAGCTTAAGACCCTGCTCCTATTTTAAATTGTTAGGCCAAGTTGGATGGGAAGCTTGGCTGTTCTGCAGTTATATCAGGGTTTCTTGTCTTTTTTTGACCATGCACAGCACTTACAGTATTATGTACATAAAAAAAGGTGTGCTTAGCATTTAATTTTTATTTGTTTGCTTTGACTACCTCACATAACCACAGTCTCTGGGAAAGGAATTAGAAGTTAACTGTTAAAAGATTACAACTAGAAACAGCCTGGATTGAGTGACGGTTCCACGGAGATAAAGCTTAATTATTTACAGATTAGTTCCTGAAAGACTAGGTCCCAAGGTCATTTATTACCAAGAATGAATACAAATCACTGGTTTCTACTTTCATAGCGCAATCACCAGCACTAAGTAAGAGCTATAAGGTGAGTAGGAAGAGATACCCACCCTTAAATAACAGCATGGGATGGACTTTATGAGCGAGAAAAATGACAGAGGATAAATGTATCTGCTTAAAAAGGGGAGAAATGTTCCAAAACAAGGAGAACTGACGTAAGTGGTCAGCATCTTCACTGAATCTTCAAATGAGAGAAGTTATTTAGAACATGCCAGCAGCTCTCCAAGTGAACTGTGAAAGCTTCCTGGAGCAGCAGAAGCTGACGCTCAAGCCTATGTTGGGGAAGCTGGAGCCACTCTACTAACCCCCGTGCCCAAAGGACATGCCACGCATTGGCATCGAAAAGCCTGCAACACCACACGGATCATGCCGTCAGTCGGACAACACTGGCTGTGAACACATGTAGCCAACCCTGCCTATGCCGTTGTCCTCCACTGCAGGATCCTCTCCCAAAGCACCAGCATGGGTGCCTTTTCCTGGCACGAGTGCCGGCGAGATGCCAGTAGGCTACAGAGGTGGGAGCAGCGCGAGCAGCAGGCATGGGCTCCTGCCTCTGCGCAGGCGCGCGCTGGGGAGGAAGAGGAAAAGCACACACCCTGTGAGCCAAGCAAGTACAAAGATTTCAAAAACAATACACCTGGGAGCAGGCACAGCAAAATTAGCTGGAGTCAGCTTTTAAAACAACAAAACAATCCCCAGGACCAGCAAGGATCTTGGGTGTAGCTGGAGGGTGCACCCAATAGCGCAGAAGCACCTACATGCCACAATCTCCCAGTGACAAAGGAATCTTTAAACTGTGGTTTATAGTCTACAGCTTAGACTAGATGTCATCCCAGGTGCCTCTGCATTTGTACATTTATTGCAGCAACCGCCATGGCCCTAAAGGTATCTTCCACTCCACATAGGAACAGATTATTCCTCCCCATTCTGTTGTGGTCATTAAAAAAAAAAAAAAAAAAGGAAAGAAAAAGAAAGAAAAGAGAATTATCATGAGAACAATGATGAACATAGTACTAAGTAAGGCATAGTTCAGGGCAATATCTGGACTCTCCGTGACATGGTTTGCATGAACAACCCACATCACTGAGGCCAGCACCTTCACAAGCTCCCCAGCATGATGGTGGCTTGGATAATTTGCAAAGAGGATCCAGAAAAAAATCCAGGTGATTTGGGTATGTGTAACTTTGTAATACAGATATTAATCATACAAACCAAAGAAGCATAATTTTCAGTACCTGCTGTCTGAAAATAGAGGTAGTTTCAGGTAACTAAGATCGAATATCACAAGGTATAAAATATACTTAAGCCCTACATTGACTTGACTTCCAAGCAGGTGTTTGTACCATTTCACATTTGTATTTATCGTTCAAGTTGAAAAGCATATGATTCTTCTCCCACTTCAGGGAAGTTATGCACTAGTAGTTAATGTACATTGGACCACAAATCACCATTTGTACAATGAACATATCAGGAGGGTACATATCATTATAGCCAAGCGATGGTGTTTATGCTTTGTAGCAAAGCAAGTACTTGGATATACAAGGAATGAAAGTTCAATGATTCAGTAACATAACAAGTCAACTGCAAAATGAATATACACAAATGTATCACTAAGACAATATATTACTGTAGAAAGTTTTATTCTGATGTATTGGTAGGATCACTCTGTTGTTACTGAGTTGTTTTTAAATGGGCATAAAGGAATACAGGTGTGTTAAATGACCTATCAGAGATGACAAAAAGATGCAAGTTAATCCTCTTTTTATACCTTCATTCCCCCCCAAAACACGTGCACACACACTACTTGTATAGCCTTAGCAGTAAACATTTAATGGTTATCTCTCTTTTAAAGAGAGTTAAGAATTTTAAACAAAATTAATTTTCATTATATACACAGACCTTTATTTCTACGAGCTATCAGTTATAGAGTGGCTTACCAAGATCCTTTGAATTCCAGCCTCTGCAAATATATTGAGTTGCAAGAAAGAGATACATACTTAACTCCTCTATCTTTTAGCCTGTGAATCACCTATTGTTTCCTGACTCTGTGCTATGCTACAGGCCAAAGAACTAGTAAGCATCTACTCCTTAACTGTACTACGTTTAAATCACTGTATAAATTGCAGAATAATTTAGGTTGGGAGCAATCTCTGGAGGTCATCTAGTCCCAACCTGCTGATCAAAACAAGGCTAACTTTGAAGTTAGACTGAGATATGATCTATGAGTTGTGTACAATAACCACAATGACTCCTCAAGCCACCAGATATTCAGCAAGTGATAAACAAATAGCTCCTGACTACCAGTAAAATAAACTCTCCCATTTTGGTCCCATGCTTACGTCCTGTTACCTCTGAATGGGATCAACAACAGAAGTAAAGTTCCTGGCAAGAGCACAGCTGCCAACCTGTGACTCAAATGCAGTTCAAGAGCATTTTAGGAAACTTGGTGTTGCAACAAGCTAGCTGAGGAGAAGGCTGCATAGCAAGGACAGATAGCTGCAGAAGCCCAGAGGAAGAAGGTAGACAGCGCGGCAGGGGAGGACCATGGGTGAAAGTCAACAGAGCATTTCTCTGGAGGAAGCAGCGCAGCTCAGCTGGCTAAACACAGAGAGGTTCCTGCAAACCCATTTAGTATGGCTTGCGTGGTCCCTGGTGACCTGGAGATCCCACTTCATGAAGACATCTGTATTTGCAACAGCCTTGCTGCAGCTGTTTATACACTCCCCTTAACTGAGGCCTCACTATGGGGCCACAGGGAGGAGAGTGATTGGGTTTCAACAAGCTCCGTCCTCTAGCACAAAGCAGGGAATGAACATTTATTATCTAGCACAGACAATTTGTCAGGCTGTAAATTGATATCATTGTTTGGGATTAGCATAATTCATATATATATATACACATATATTTAAATAAGATTTGTAGCACCTCAGTATGCCTCAATACGTTTGGCTTTGCCTCTTTGGACTTGGCGCATACATTGAGGCTACAATAAGGAGCTATGCCAAGTGCAACAGGCTGTACATTATTAATGGTTCAACCATCCTACACTACAGTTTGTCATGATTCTCACATGCAGAAACAAACTCTGTTAGCTAACAAGCCTGAAAATGGTCACCGAGGAGTGTTGAAAGCAGCCCCCATTAGAAGGTATGTCCAAAAGATAGGAACAAATTGTGCTGTTCACACTTTGACCATACTGGAAAATTGAATAACTGCTTCTCCACCAGCAACAACAAGAATGTTCTGAGTAAAGTCAGGGTACTTTAACAAATCACAGTGCTTTAAATGACCCACTGCTTAAAATCCTTAGTGGCTATAGCGGTTCCTGGCAAACTGAAAACATTCTTCCTTCTGCACTTCCTCTCTGTAGTACAGCTGAATGACCCGGGTGGTGGGAGAAGGTCAGTGTAGATGAGAAAAGTGTCTTTAAAACAGTTTCACTATTTTATTTTAAGCACTAAATTCACATTTTGGAGACAAAGCCAACTGTATAAAAAACATTTAAGTCTTGCGACTTAAAAGAAGATGCAGGGGTTCCAAGATCAAGAATTTGAGCTCCCCTCAAATAATCCTTTCCTGCAAGTCAAAGAAGCAATAGCACTAATGATATCAAAAACAAACTACTAAAAGAAAAAAAACCCAGAGCAAAACAAACCACCACCCCACTACCCCACACCACCCCACACACCCCACCCCCCCCCAAAAAAAAAAACACACCACACCCACAAAACCCAAAAACCAAACAACACACAAAAGGAAATGGATGGGACGGGGGACATACACTTCTACTTCACATACCCCTCACTTTGCTGTGCACATTGCAAACTAACATAAATCACTCTTTTACAGGTCACTTTTAAGATTTGGTTTATTTGTATTTTTGCTCTTTCCCAGCCTCTTATGGTGTGTCCTACATGAATACGCAAAAACTGTGAATAGTCCACAAGTGAGTTCTGACAGCTTCTCAATACCCTACAACACCCACCTTCAAACTTTTGGACAGTAAGGTCTCGGTGTTTTTTAGACAGGCATCCTTACCTTTATATTGATTGCTTTACCCTTAAAAGAAATAGTCTCAAACTAATTTTAAGCAAAAATTTACTGTATGCCACACATGCCGTCTAGACCCAGGGTATGTCTCAAAGCCAAGGTCTCAAGGCTGGTCCAGGAGCCACAGAGCACACATTAAATAATGTAAAAGAACAGTCACCCCAGAGACTGCAAGCCCAGTACTGAGCGTGGCTGCAGCAGCACCCCAGGAACCTCTGCTTCAGGGTGAACTGCATCAACTCAGCTCACCTAATTACTCTTGAATCTGTTTCACCCTGTCACCACCCCCACACCTATCCTCTTGTTAGAACATTATATATTTAGAAACAAGTAACAATTATTCTTTTCAACAATTAGCATCAAACCCCAAACCTCTCACAGCACTCTGACAAAATATTACTCTAATATAATTAATTCCATGTAGCTTCTCTTTCCTTCCTAACTCACTGCCCGTTTACAGCACAGTTGCATATTCTCATGTGCTTGCTAACAGTACCAACATTCTTGTAATTCTGGCCACAGATGAAATGATAAAAATAAAGTCAATAAAATTTGCATGTACAAAAGAAGAAGAGCAAAGCTAGGAAAATAAAAAAAAAAAGATTTGAAAACCCTGCTCTGGTCTTACGCTACACTCCCAGCTTGTTTCACTTCTATGCAGCTGACAGATATTTTACCACAGGTATTTTATCAACAGCCCTAGAGTGTTTGCAGATGACTTCAAAAAATATAAAGTTCCTTTGAACTTATCTGACAAATATTGAAATAATGGAGAAAATAAGGGAAATATCTTCTCAAAGCACGTTTGAAGCACTTTTTCTGAATACCATTTCTCCTCAAATGGGTTTATACTTCTCTTCTTCCATAAGAGTACTAATCTCCAAAATAAATAAAATAAATGCTTTGAGAGTAAAGGCAGCAGTTCTGATCTGATAAATAGCAACATAAAAATGGCAGACCTGCCTCTAGTGTGCAGTCAGGAGTGATTGCTGCTGACTAGTGAGATAAATAAGGTTCTACTACTTTCATGCTCGTTTGAAAAAGGATATCAATGCTATTGTTGTGCAGCAAACTGAATACTACTGACTTCTTAGCTTTATATAGTTCTTCATTACTTTTCAATTACATATCTGGACAGTTCTTGCTGCACCAGTCAACAACAGGTAACAGGATAGAGAGACAATGTCAGAGCATGCTTCTCTCTGCACAAACTTTATGATGTGAAAACACTCTGGAAGGGAGATAGGTCTATGAGGTTGGCAAATAGTTAATCCAGAGACAAATAAAAAATTCATCCTTGTAAGACTGCTTTTAAACAAGCGCTTTCCAGATTCAAGGACTGCAGTTTTTCTTCATAAAATGCTACAGATGCAAAAGGGGAAAACTAGAGCAACAAATCAGGAAGCAAGTGCATTGGTATAAAAGATTTAACAAGCAGTTTTCACTGCTGTAGTTCAATGTCACATGTGGGCTGCAGGTATAGTACACACAATAAGAATACAACATACATATATTATACATAAATACCAGCTCATCATCTCAATGAAGACTATAGACCAGAAAAAAAATATTGTAACTTATGGTAGTACCAGAATATGACTAAATTGTCTTTTACAGGACTGATTAGTAAGTGATTGAAAAGAAATAGGCTGTACAAGTTCTCAGCCTTCAAACTGGCAAGCTGTCACTTCTCAGAAACTATCAGGAGAGAAAATGTATGCTTGATAGTGAGGGTTTAAAATTTTTTCGAGTATATTTTGACAATACTTAGAATAAATAAAATAAATAACTAGTAATAGTGCCTGCTTTTTGGAACCTTCAAGTCAGAGAGATAAGGAAGCCTCTGAAAGAAGAAATAGATAGGAAAACAAGAAGCCCGGCTTCCAGAGCCTCCCAGGACGCACAGACAAAATACATCGCCTTTATTTTCTTACCATTATCTGACTTGAAGGTCCCAAAAGCCAACTATTTCTCTTGAATTAAGTATAACATACATCATATTTCCATCTGGAAGTGCCTCCATCTTTAGTAACATCTCAGCAAAAACTCAGTGTTGCTGTTGTGTGTCACACTGCCATTATTTTTTAGAAAGTCCACCCAAAAATAGTATCAAGCCTGAAATTAGCCATATTAGTTTTATTTTTAATATATATTGGTTTCCTTTAAAAAAAAGACATAAAAGCCTCAGTGAAGTACTAGCAGAGACATCAATAAACTGCATTGCTCATCTTAATGAACAGACACAAAGAATGAATTAACAGGTGATACCTCTTCTAAAGAAGCATTATTAAAAGCACTCATTTTGTGCCAATAATGATGTACCTGCTTGTGATATGTCAGATCTATTTCATTTCATACCACCAAAAAACAAATCCAAAAGTTAGAGCAGAGAACAGAAACAGAGCCACTAAAAGTTTCATGTTGTTACCGACAGTCAGAGCTTTCCATTCCTTCCATATTTCAGAGGATGGTTGTGGTGGTGCAGCCCTCTGGGCCACCCTGAGATCCCAGGATAAGCCCTATTGTGCTGTTATCTTGGTCATAATGACTTGGGCATCAGGCAGCCTCTGCCCACACCTGGGCCATCTGCTCCCTGAATTTTGTATCAGAATGACTCAGCACAAACTGTGGCCAGAATGTAAAATACTGACCAAAACCAATCATCTCGACACCTATAAATAGCGATTCAAGAGGGAGACCTTTTGGAGATCTCTGGGACCACAGCGGGCTGTGTGACCCTGTATCTCCCCCGAGCTGGGACGCCTCTCAGGGTAGATTTCACGAGGACTGAAGGATTGTCTGTTGACGATTTCACAAGGACTCAAAGGCCTGGCGACGTTCACGAGGTTCACCGACCGTCCATTGATGAATGCCGGCACAAAAGAGTAATTCATGAAACTCACGAAAAGGGAAATTTTACTCACAGGGTAACCTCTGTGTGTGCGCACGCAGTTTGACTATATATACATATATATTATCCCTGTTCACATAAACCATTAACCAAGTCTGAGACTAAGATTGGACCCAGCGACACCTAGACTCCTCTCCGAAAGTTGTTTAGAAAGTAAGCGCGTCTATTCTGAACCTCATGGCTCAACGGGAAAGTCCTCCTCATCCCCTGCATCTATGATCCCTCTGTCAATCATTCTAACTCGAGTGTAACCGAATTTTCCTTTGTGCCCTTCTTCCATGTAAGTAACAGAGTGAACCTTGCCATTCTCAAATCTTTAACTAAGTCACTATGTTGATTGGAACAAATTTCAAACTGCTGTTTTAAATTGGCTGATGCTTAAGTGCTGTTAAGAATTATAGAACCTAATACTGTGATCTATCTCAAAAACATTAATAGATCTATAAATCTTAAATTGCTAACCAAAGCTGTATAACAAATCATATTCACGACAAATTGGTGTAGTCAGCAGGAACCACAAATCTGTGTTTGGGACAATGGTTGACATCAACAAAATATTTTCTTCACATTGAAAGAGTCTTAAAATGGTGCCAAAGAAGATAAGAGGAACTCGCTCTCTTTTTTTGTTGCATCTTTAGGTCAGACACTTTAAATACAGTTTTTGGCCTGCAATAAACTAAATCAACTTCCCTCAAATTCATGGCTTTTTATGACTCAAGCTGCCAAGCCTTTTAGTTATGTCAAGCTTCTGCAAGAATTAAATGCTGTTCAAATTAACCTGGTATAAAGGGCTGGGTCCTTATCGGGTGAACACCAGCACAGCTATCAAGTTCATAGCTCCGCAGCCACTGAACTCTGGGGCTCAGAAGAGCTGTCTCTGGTCCAGGACCAAATCCTGCCAGTGTTCCCCCGCAAACCAAGATAGCCTTGGGGAGAGCTTTGTTAATATGTACAGGTACCACCTGTGTGACATATGCTCACATATGTATACGCTCCAAACATTTGCACACCAGAAATAGCTATAGCAATTTATTTTTGTGATATTCATATAATGATATTTGGTTAAAAATAAAGGGATGTTTTGGTGGCAAACTGCCATGGAAGCAGAAATATATTACTATTCCACTATCTCAAAGTGTGAGAAAACCACCTCTTTCTATCCCTCCCAGGGCAGGTTTGGGATTATCTGTGGTCCTCTGAGGCCTCACATCAACTGCAGCTTTGTTAGTCTGGGCTCCCACATTCCACCTTTCTGAAACATTTAACATCTGGCTTCTTTTATACCTCCTGAGTCATGAAGTGCAGCACATCTTCCACCACAGGAGGTAGACAATTCCTCTCCATGATTTACTTTCTCTCACATAAGACTTTGCAAGCACGTGTTCTCAGTCAGAAGGCAAGTGTCAGGCTGGTACTGGGAAAATGTCCTTTCATATCCCTGACAGTCGAAGAGTAGCATATGGCTCACTCTCGTTCCACAAGGAATCACCGAGAAGTATTTTTTGGCGGTTGTTATGACTCAAGTGGAAGACAGACAAACTTTCAGAGTGTATCGGCAGATGTTCCCTTAAATTCATGACTTGTTTCCTTGTTTGGGCTTGACCAGCATAAGCTGGTAAGTGCTGGCATTTCTCTACCTGTTAAACCAACCTACTGTAAAATCAGCTTTTGTGTTTGTGCATGGCCTCAGTTTGGATCACATGCATACAGTACAATGAAGAGATACAAAGTTCTCTCAGGTAAGCCGGTTCATCCACACAGCAGCACATTGAGATTTTTGGTCCAGTCCTAAAAGCAGCAACGCCTGGGCATTGCTATACCAACACTGCTACGTTGCTGCTGCTTGTGCTGGCTAGATATCTTAGTCTGTAGCTACACATAACTGTTTTGTTTTGTTAAATGTGACCGAAAACTCCCTTTGGAAGGGACCTACTTTCAACTCCGCAATCAAATACCAGACACTGCAGGAGTGGACAGATTCTTACTGAGCAGGCACTTACCAGGGTGCAAGTGCATTACTGTGTTAAATCTAAACACAAAAAAACCAGATCACAAAACCCCAGACCACCTTATAAACTTAGCAGACAGCTGAGCTAGCATGTTAAGGACATTAAGGACATCGGCACTTCTGTTTCCATACCCCAATCTTCCTCCTGGCCATCATCTTTGTACCACCTCCCTAAGCACCTCCCTCTGTCATTACCTTTTTCTCCCCTTCTTGAGCCTCTCACTTGCCCTGGAGAATCAGGTGTTGGAGCAATGTGTTACACATGTACTAAGAATCCCTTCAATTCCACCTTTCTTGACTTTAAAAGATGTTCTGCCACCCACATTTCCAATCTTCAGTTGATTTTTGCCTTCTGCAATGACTATGTGTAAAGCTTTATGGGGCTCTGTGTCTGTTAAAGCACTTCAGAATATTTGCCCTTTGCTATTCAACCCAGTTATTCAGCAAGAATCTGGGTACTTTCCTATCCTTTCCTAGGGAAGCAGAGAAACAAAACAAACAAGAAGCTGCTGAAAACCACCTTTTTTTCCCCCTGAAGTTCCACTAACCCATCCTCACCTAGGAGTCACAGCAGGGAGCAGCCTCTCAAATGCCTCCTCCTGAGCAGGTGCAGCACCCCCCCCTGTGAGGGACAGGGAGAGGATGGACACACAGACTACACAGCTCATGGGCAAACTGCACAACAGCTGCTGCTAATGGGCATTAAAGCTAAAGCTTCCCCCATCTCCCTGGAAGAAAACATGGCCTTGATTGTTTAAAGATTTCATGTAAGCGTTTTCAATCTTGAAACAGGAAAACTTTTCCACAAAAAACTTTGAAATTTAATTCCTTTTCGCAAAAGCGACTGGTTTGCAGAAGTAATTGCTGAACGTATACAGGCCCCCTCACGCCACATCACTGCAAACCAGATTCTCAAAGAGCTTTGGCTCTGGATGAGCATTTTGTCCATTTAACACACCCACTGATCTGCTAACACGTTCTCATTTTGTATTTCTGTTCAGAAAGGTAAGAAACTCTGTCCTAATTCATAAGCAGTGTGATAGCTCTGGATTTTTTATGCATTTGTTACTACAAACAGAATTAAAATACATTTAAGCTCAGCTGCAAACAGAGATTTTAGTAGACACTAACAACTCAGGTAGCAAAATAAATAACAGTATTTTTTCTAGGCTAACCCTGATGTTTGGACAGGTGTCCTGGATTTACATGACATGATGGTTACTAAGTATTCACATCTGTGCATTAAAGCTGTCACCAACTTATAAGATTTTTCCCACCCTCCTGATGTGGATAAAAAGAGAAACAAAATACCCACTTGCAGTTGTCGGAGTTACGTCCTTAACTGATCACAGAAGTGAATAACTAGATTGATTTATTTTCTTCCAACTCAAAACACATAAGTGATTAACAGCTCCCTGCATTTTGATACAGTACTGAAAGGAGGTCTTTCCTCCTGAGAAGACAGATATGTTTCTTTTTGCAAGCAAAGAGGGAAAAAAAAAAAAAAAGAGAGATGCAAAGGGGAAAAAAAAGGAAGTTCTCCAAGAAGAAAGGGTGCTTTTAGTTTTGTTTCTCCATGCCTCTTTCATTGCAACTTAAATTTGCATACCCTGTTTTTCTGAGGAGAGAATGGATGACTGGAAAACCAGTACACTGATATATATTTTAAAACCACCTAAAACAAAAAGCTCATTAAGGTTGAAAACTTACTCATAAGACACACTACTCAGTCCTACTCCTAGAGAGGCTGTTACAAGTCAGACTTCCTCAGTGCTCTTTATTTTGCCTGTAGTCCTGTGCTTCCACTCACGTGGTCTCCAGTAGCCTTGCTCTCCTTAAATTATGAGTAAAACTGACAAACTGAAGGACAGCAAAGGTGAGGTTCATGAGCACCAAAGGAAAGAGTCCAACCTGGCTCCAGCTGGGACTGACAGGGAAGAGGCAGAGCCCTGTTTCATTACTTCGCATCCCTTATTCATCCCTCCCCTATTTCAGTATAAACCAACTCTGCTAAGCCAGAACATTACCACAGCCCATCAGGAAGGATATATCTCTAAGCTCATTTAATCAGCCAGTGTAACCATTAAATGTCTCCCTCACCAATGGTTTTCTTTTTATATCAACTTGTAGCTTAAGACTCCAGCCAATGCTATGTACTCTTGATATTTTATATGCTGTGAGTCACCAACTACATGGATTTAAATTCATGCAAGCCACCTGAAAAACTCAAGCAGGCAGGAGCTGCTGATAGCAGAGCTGAAACTGCTGATATGTTTGACAGAGCAGAAGTTTTAAGGACTGAGGAGCAGATGCATGGCAGCACCAGCCTAAATGTACTATAATCACTCAGTTTTCAATGGCTGTTAAACCAATGAATCTCTACAAAAATCCATGCAGGATATTGTAAAATAACCTGTGTAGTTACTGTGTATTGTAGAGTTATAAGGTGTTACATTTGAATAAAATAAATCGGAAACCATAGTACAGCGAGATACTTTGGAATACAAGTAAACAAACGCCAATTACAGCGCTTTTATTAAAACAAGCACTTAACTGATTGTGACAGAAAACCATAAAGACACACTAAGATGCTAAAATGGTACCTGATTAGTTCTTGGTGAATATCTAAATGCTGACACTTCTGGTGAATCCTAGTGCCTTGTGTATTTCGATTCTAGGAGTGCTTTCATAATCCTTATAAACAAAACAGGTTTGAAATAAAAATGCTTGTAATGAGGAAGGAAAATAGGGACTAGCATCCCCACTATATACCCACTCCAAAGCATCTTCAGAAGCATATTAATCTCTCTCCGACTCATAGCTACTATCCAAAGCCTTCCTTTCTCAGTGTTTTGTGATTGAAAAAAAAAGAAAAATAAAATAGAGAGATCAAACTGTTAAATTTAGCTTTTTCTGCTTAATTCTCTTTAATTACTTATTGAAAGGATTTCGAACTTCATGAGTTTGAAGCAAGCCTTCTTCAATGCCATACACCATTGTAAACCCCAGAACACAAAGCGTGGTAACAAGAAGAAACTAACACAAACAAAAAAATCAACTTTCAGAAAGAGAAAAAAGAGGGGAAGGAGGAGGGGGGAGAAAATATTGTGGTTTCTCCATGTGTTCAGGTCCCCAGTTACTGTTTAGCTACTTGAAAGCATCCCCTTAGCTCATGTTTACAACTTGTCTTTGGAAGCTCAGTAAGAGCTTAAACATGCACAGTAAATAAACACATTAAAATAAACCAAAGCTCTCTTGCTAAAGCAAAATAATTAAAAACACTGCTGTAAAAAATAATTTTGTGTCTGTTAAGTCTGATGAACCCCAAGCAGTATTCCTCCCTTGCACTAAAGGAAAACATAAAATAGTTTAAAAATACGGAGGAGTTGACATCATCTTTTTCAGGAAAGGAGGAGGAGGGGGAGGCTGGGTGCTGGGGAGAAGGAAATTGAGGGATAGAATAAATCCAAAAGTAGGACAGCCATCAGTGTTGCATCCGAAGTAGTCATCACTGCTCACCAAGTTGCTGTAGCCTATGCACAACTAGTACTCTGAATTGATGTTAAAAGGCACTCGGACACAGGGCAGTTGCAACTGGGAATCCTTTAACGTGACTCAATATGCACAGCACACAGCTGTTGCAGATTCAGGGCATTTTAAAAAGACACAGAAAATTTCTAAAAATCCTCCCAAAAACATCAAGTAGGTTTGTCATTTTATAGATTTACTGACATGTTAAAATATTAATATTCTCAAACTATTTAATACAAATATTGTAAGATAAAATATTAAAGCATCAATATTAAAAATACTGAACCGTGCAAAATAAACCAAAACTACCAATGTCACAGTAAGGTGACTAAGCGCAGTTTTTTCCCAAAAAATTTTGGAGGACATCAGGCCAATTTACAGATTTTAAGAAATGAAAAATAAGGTTATACTAAGCTACAGTAGGATGCAACCTGAAGTGGAAAGCATAATTTGTATCTTTAAAACATTTCCTACTAATATCAACTTCACTACTTCTATTAAAACTTCAAACTTCAGTATCACTTGGGTTTTAATTCAGAAGTCAAACTTTAGTAACGTTCTTCAAATGCCAATACAGGATCTCCTGAAGACACATCATTCTACAGCAATATTTTTTGAAATGTCACATCAACTATTAAAAAACAACACATCATGGAAAGCAGACTGTGAAAAAAATTGCAGGTTTTTCCTAGTCTCTCCTGTGTAGTTTGAACCAGGTTTTGAGTATAAAGAGTTTGAGCAAAAAGCCACTTATGTTGAATCACAGTGTTCTTTCCTGGTACTAGCTGAACATGGGAGGGGAGAAAAGACGCAGCTGCTTCTGCGAGCACTAGGACTTTAAGGACTACAAGTCTGTATTTAGCATCATTAGTATTGACAAAGTTATTTCTTAGCAATCTGGTCAAACACAGACTACACGGTCAACCCACTCCTTAATTAGATGACTAATTCTAAAGGTCAAACACTACTATCCAACAGCATGCTGACATCCGAAGGATGAAATGACTGTTTCTAGCAAATGAACTGAGAAGCCAAACTGGTCAAAAGGCAGGATTTTGTACTTGGGGGGGGGGGGGGAGGGGGGAAGAAAAAAAAATTTAAATCGAGTGCAATTAAAAGGGCTAACGACAACAGATTGGAGTAATAGTGCAGTTCAGTTCAGTGTGGCTCCACTAATTTCTCACAGGCTGATTCCAGACGGCAAGCGGTTCCTGCCCAATTTGCCACCTTCCCTCCTATGAAAAGGGGAGCGGGTACTTGAGAGCATCCCTCTCCCACCTCCCTACAGCCCTCCTTTCCGAGCAAACAGCCTGGCACTCAGACCCAGCTTGCTCCTCTCTTCATCCCCAACAGGATGAAAGCTGGTGACAATATAGGTGTGGCCTGACATTTACATCTGTGAGTCACTGCCCTGTGACAATAACCACAGAGCACAAAGGGACTCTCAAAACCCCAGTCTCTGGACTGCCCAATCATACAGCTGACAAAACGAACCTAACCTACCATTGCTCAAAACTGACATCCGATTTTCCTCCCATCCTGTGGCACCCTGTTTTGGTGTCCCCTTTGGCAGTTCAGTTGTGTGAGAAGAAAGCAATGGCTGGCAGCTTTATCAAATGAACACCCATGTTTCCTCCACTACAAACAGTGAAGGATATACTACATGGAACAGTCCTCAAAGTTCAATTCAGCAAGAGAACTTGAAACAAAACCAAAACCACCATGATTTTCAACTTTCTCATCGCAAAAATGACTGAGCCAAAGATAGCATGATTACAGATAGGTGGACTGGCCATAACCCTGTCCCTGCAGTTCACAAGATCAGAGTACAAAATGTTTCATATGTTCTGGGAAGAGTTTCTATTATTGGAATACAGCAAGATATAGGCTGAACGAGGTGTCATAAACTACCTTGTACTTAGGCCTTTCATATTGCTCAAGAATGTATTGCTAAGTACTTTAATTCAACCATTTCCAGTTTGGGAACAAAAATAAAAAAGGCAAAGCTTACTGAAGAAACATAAGTGACTAACAGTAAATTAAGAGCAAACATACCTGAATCAACTGGAATGTATTTCCTGCTCTGGGACCAGAAGCCCCTTCCTTGTCTCTATGGGATGGGCAGCTGTTCTCTTCCTACTTTGAAGTCCTTGATCTTCTTCCCAAATGACGTCATTAAGAGCTAGAAATGGGCAACGTGCCAGCCCGAAACAATCAGCTCAGCCCAGGTGGCCGTGGACTCCCCAAATTCAGTGACTGTCTGTGCCCTCGACGGGAGGGTCTTGGGCACAGGGAGCTGGCTACACCGGCTGGCTGCCCACCCAGCCATTTGAGGGAGATTTAGGAAGCCTGGGTAGGTGCGAAACTCTCTGCGTCACCGGTGTTACGAGGTTTAAAGTGAGTGAGTGAGAGAAATGAGGTGGGCTTTTCTATCTCAGCTCAAATTAAGCTGATAGCACACAGATAGCAGCCGGCAAAGGGCATTTTCTATGTACCGCCACAGGAATGGGTGAAAGGTAGTAGAAGTCAACAGGACCTTTAATTAAGCTGCCAAGAAATTCTTGATCTCAAAGCCATCTTTGTCACTGACACAGACACAGCAAAATTAAAACCAACATGCAGCTGCCTAGGCACTATCCACATTGGTAACAACTATTTATCAATATCCGCTGAAACAGAAGGGAAGAGTGAAAACTACTTGCGGTCCTGGATTGAGAGACTGGACCCCATATCAGGCTGTTGTGGTTTAACAGCTTTAACAGAAGCTGCTCCTGCAACAACAGCAAGCATCACACTTGCCATGGGCACAGCTCAACAAAAGACCAGGCATCGCTTCAGGACTTCTAGACCAGAGGCAACACTACTACTCCAAGGCAACAACCTTGGAGATGTCCTAGTCCCACCTGCACACGTCATCTCTAAAACAGGTTATCTTGTGTAAAGAAAATAACGTCTCAAGAAAGATGTGTCACATTCTCCTCCTTAACTGGATTTACTGTGGGACCTCACTAATTCATATCTCAGTGACTCCTTTTCCCGACCTCTAAAACCACAGCCATTCCTGCCTGCTGTCACCACAGGCTGGCATTGGAGCTCCTCTCTCAATGGTCATGACAATTCCAGGTGAAATTTAGTATGGAAATATTATTTTATTCTAGTAAAGCACTTCAAAACAAGATATTCACTCTTCAAAAACAATTTCAGTTTGATTAAAAATTACATATCCATCAGTAAAAAAAAAACCAAACCACATCAGATTTCAACCAAGTTCTTTCCTTCTGTTCAAAACTCAAAACAAGTCTTCTACTGCAGCATCTGCTTGCAAGACTACACATTACCTCTAAGCCTTTACTATATGCTCAAAGTTTTTAGAAGCAACATGCTTCATTACTTTTGGGACAAAATCCAAACGCTTAGAAAGGAAATTCTTAGGATTAAGGTTGTGTACTCACAGCTAAGGTCAACCTGAGCTGGACACTATTTTATCAACAACATTTAAAAAGTGTGTAAAACTTGTATTTTGGTGTCAGGAAAATAACTTCAAACAAAGCCTAAGATTGTGGGGGTAACCATATTTTCATCTTCTCAGAGGAATCAGATTCTGAAGGTGTACTTAGGGTAGGCCGTATGTAATGCTTTAAATTCTCACAAAAGTAATCTTTTTACAAGACACTTCACTGCTAATAAGCTATATATGGTCAAAAGGCCAACAGTCTAATATTTATCAACGTTGTACACCACGCACCAATTTTGTTCCTTTGACAAATGACAATTAAAATCATTAAAATCCTCAAATAGCACATTCTTTCACAGTTAATAATATGTTCTTCCAAAGCTCCACCTAAAAAACCAAATATTTTAACACAGAATCAGGCAGTACTGATGCTCAAAATGCTGCTTTACCTCTTCCCTAAATGACAAATAACTTTGCTTATCGGCAAAGAGGTGTCGTCTTCTTTATGAGTTAGGTATTGTATGAAGTTCCTCATTGAGTTTTCCAAGGGCGTTAACCAAGAATTCCTTTATTTATTAAGTAAACTGTTACCCTGTTTCTGTGCAACACCTATCCATTGCATTATAATTTTACAGCACTGAATACCATTGCGAGAGGGAAGAAGAGAAAGTATCGCTACTCACAGTAGTTTACCTGAAGGAATCATGAGTTTAGTATCAACAAAACACTATATTGCTGTATGAATGCAAAGAACATAGCTTTACAAGGTAAGCATCCAGACAATTATTGCAGCCTTTTCAAAGCCCCTGTGACCACAGTCAATTTTACTATGCTGCGATACCACAAACAAAAAGGACTTTTAAAAGGTACACTTGCCTACTTACTGCCATTTTTGAAGCATGCAACTTGAAAGAATAAAGAAAAAAAAAGTAATCTAAGTTTTCAAAGCCAAACAGAGAACAGTGAGAACTCCTAGTGAAGTGAATACTGCTTGCACAATTATGTTTTCTAGTCTGCTTTGAAAAATCTCAATGCATAAATTTTAGGACACTATTGATAATGAAAATTGAGCACATAAGATCACTAACACGTGTTATGCCAGAATCCCATAACATTTCAGCTGCACCTATTAAATCACTACCAATCTTGTCAAAAGGATTTTCTACAGAGATTTTTGTGAGCATCAGAAGCATTATATAATTCGATACCATCTCTGTGGCTTCCTATGTAAACCACAAAGTTCACCTCAAGCTTCCTATAAACAGCACATGGTCACACTCCAGCAATTCAACAGCAAATGTAGCACCTAAAACCTGAGCATGGAACAATTCAGCGCACCAAGTAACAGGCTGCACATATCCTAGAAGCAACAGAAAGTCAGAAACGACTTCAGAAAGTCAGCACCCGAAGCTTCGCTTTGCCAGACCACGCAGATCTTAGGTACCTAAATAAAGGGCTGGTTAAGAACATGGGGAAGTATTGAGCTCACCTGCGTAATTTTGAGGAGAAGCCCGGAGCAGCTGTCTAACGCAAAGGTGGAGTGTCAGAACAGCAACAGATTTCAGGAACAACTCCTACTTACAGTCACCTATGGGAGCAAACCTAATCTCTAAAATAAGTTATAAACAGCACCTGTAAGGTTTTGCTGGTTCAATACTGAGAGCTTCTTTGCCAGCAAAGAATGGAAGTAAGCCCAGTGAAGAGACAGGAGAGAAAGTGATTCTCCCCCACCCCACCCCCCCATACACACAGGTGGAGCTCTGAGAAGTACAGAAAGGTGAAACTAATTGGGTAGACAGAGCAGGAAAAGGGGGCTGTGGATTACAGCTCCTTGACTAATTGTATTTTCCATATTGATAATGACTTTAAAAAGCATATTTAACTGAAAATGTTTACATGATAGGAAAAAGTACATTCTCATAAGTAAAGATGAACAGTGTCACTCTAAGCACCTGTATTGACAGCACAAAGGAATAATTTTGTTTGTTTCAAATAATACAATCCATTAGACACTGATCTCGTTTAAAATGAGACACTGCTTTTCTAAATGGTTACATGGAAGAAAGGGTATTTTTCCACTCTGCTTTGTTTTTAAAAAATCAAGTAACAATACTAAGTAGAAAGAGTTCTGGTCTGAATTTCTTTGGGCCTCCTTTTCTCCAAACAAGGATAAGAAGAATGAGAAATAATTTAGCACCTGTAGAAGATATATTCTGGGTTGGATTTTTTTTAAGCATAAAGAAAACATTAGTAAGAACTATAAGAAAAGTTCATTTACACAAGAAGGAAAAATCAACAGCTTTATTTAAATAAGAAAAGCAATGGGATAAGAAGTAAGAAAAAATGAGCCCATCAGTGCAATACACAACCATAATGACTCACGTTTGATGCATTTGCTTTAATATTTTGCATGTTAGCAGCCAACCCTCCATGGTTGACCACAATATAAAGCAGGTGATCTTTGTGAACTCTGCTAAGAATTTCAGAGAAATTCCCTTCCTCACCCTGCAGAGAGATCAGCATGGAGACAGAGGAAGGAATGATACCCTTCTACTTTAAAAACTCCAACCTCCAACTGGCATTTGCAGTTCAATATTGTGAAGCTGTACAGGTGTATCAACATCTTGCCAGTATCCTGAACTTTACTCTTCCTTTTCACAGAAGGCATTTGCATTTCTTTATTTGCTCTACAGACCATATTTTTTTTGCACTTCACCTCTATTATAGGACTTATCAGTTGCCACCAGCTGCACCTTCCTCTAAACAGGCAGATGCCAAAATCTGTGGGCTCCTGAAGCTCTCTGAGGAGCACATAACCCTACTCAACACAATTTGGTAGGAACATATCAATACTGCATAAGCTGTCAGCTGAATCAGGTCCCTATTTATCAGCAATTAAGTCTACCAGGAAAGTAGCACAGCAGTCACCTCTGTGCCCAAAATGCTGTTCAGCCACAGAAGACAAATCATCGATACAGCCCTGTGCTACTAGGCGCGTGTTGCATTACCTGCGTGAAAGACAGGGTATGTTAGCAAGGGCTCTTAAGCCACAGAAAGGACACTGACAGGGATGAAATCAGATGGATATTAGGAGCTTGGTAATAAATATGATGTCTTGCCACATACCCAGCTTGAAACAGAGTCAACACTGGCCTGTGCCACAAAAGCTGGTATTACAGGTTTGCCTTGACCTAACTGTAGAGCAACTGAGGAGTGAAGTGTAAATTATGCCAGCAGGAAAGTGGCTATTCTTTGAAATTGCAGAGTATGATCCAGCCACCCACGCCCTCTCTTACCGACTGGTATGTGCTTTTGAGTGACCAATTGCAAAGAGGAGACCAAAAGCAAGCAGCACAACGCTGACTACAACAAGCCCATGCTCCTCTCCTTAAAGAAAAATTCCTAAGGTAGCTACCTAGTTACTGAAGACATACTGCCCACAAATTCAAGAAAGTAGATGGTAGGTGTAGAGGAAATGGATGTGGTTTTGTGCCTAAGAAACTCATATACACCATCACAAGTGCAAATAGCAATAACTTGATATTTAGCTGGCTGTTGAGGAATTCAGTGAAGGGGCAATCTGCAGTGGCTTTTCTGCACGCCCAAAACAGTCATGCCGCCAAAAAAGTCAAATTTCATACGGCCCAGTGAAACTTCACATGGTACAACTTTATCACAGTTGTCTTTGTCTATGGAGGAGATGAAAGCAAATTGGCTCCAGTAAAATAAATTTGGTAATTAAGTACTTAATTTTGGATACTTACATTTGGAATCAAAGGTAACCTCTAGCTCATCACTACTACATGACAGATGCTACTTGGTTACACAGTATGCTCCTATACCATGCTTTTAGGGAATACTGTCTGTGAATAAATAGCACAGAGCAGCCTTTTACTTCTCCCTCTAAACAAATCTTCCCAGATGCAGTAGAGAACAGTAAGAAATTCTGCATGGCTGACAGCTTTTCACTTCCTGAAAGGAACTAAAAAAAAAAAGTAAACTCTCCCATTTATAACCTAGGCTACATTAAGAAGAAATCTTGCAGGTAAAGATATTAGCAACAATATATTATAGTAAACATTTTCATAGTTTTACATTTCCTATACATCAGTCCTTTCATATAGATTTTCTAAATAAGTAAATTAAATGGAATAAATTTCCATCTCTAAATGACAGCACAGAGTATTTCAGCTTTTGCTATAACAGCTCCAATATAAACTGTAATAATGCTGACATAGGATTACCTACCACGATGAACTACGTGAAAATTGGGTTGGTAGCAATTTCAAGATGTTTTTTTGTCTATCACATCCTTATTGGCTCAACCATTACAGTTTCAGACCTTCACCAAGAACTGCAGTGAGTAACAGAGATTACAGACCTCTTCAGTCAGCACTGCCTGTTCCTTACCCTGTTCCCAGCTCTGCATTTCCAGGAACAAGATATCTGTGCATGCCTGATAAAAATGAAACCAAATACTAGAATGCAACTACTCATGAAAATACAAATCAGAAAAAAAATTGAAGTTTTACACAGCACTAATTGTATTACTTATGCTATTAATTTATCTCAGCAATACAAATGTTAAACCTCTATTCAGTCACAGATACTCACAAAATATATTATTCATCTAGTTTCAAGTGAGAAACTAAAGATACGGAGTACTCAAACACCAATCAACTTTTCTGCTTAAAGTATACCACGGTGCCAAAAAGCTGATTTTTTTAGAACAGTTGTGAAAGCCAAAGGAAAATAACCTGGTTTTAAAAATTAATCATTTCATCCTTCATGTATTGTGAATTTCATTCATAATCCTCTTAGATATTGATGCTGCCTCTTCAAATACCCACACAGCGGTGGGCTTGGCATACTCTGTCTGTTCACACTGAGCTTGGACAACACGGGAGCCGAGCAGGCTGGTGGTGCACACAGACACCCCCCAAGATTCTTCAGAGACGTCACACCGCACAGCTTCTCCTGATGTGGGAAGCCCATCCCTTTCAGCATCCTCTCCATGTTCGCCTCCATTTCTCTATGTGGGAAAGGGAAGGAAGAGTTTTCCTCTTTCCTTTCCTGACAAGTCCCTCCTTTCAGGCCCAGCTTGTGAAGTCTGAAAAGTTGAAATCAGAACCCAGCAGTTTTCAGAGGTCTGAGCACTCACAGCGTAGGGGACACACATTTGTCTACGGGTTTGCAGAATTTCACAGGCTCACTGGTGCGCAGCTTTTACTGCTTGTTAGGTTAAATGCTGAAGGACCGAATACTTACTCTGTGTCTGCAACTAATTTACAGATACTGCATGTTTATAATCCAAAGTCCCAAGTGGGCACTCAAACGAGTGCCAGATCTTAATAACTGTGTTTTAACTCTGTTAAGTATTTTAAAGGAAGATAACAAGATACTGTCAGCTCTTAAGCAATGGCATTCCCCTGCTAAGTTCCCTGATTAAACACATGCAGGAAAAACAATGCACTCCCTGGAAAAAAAGAGCATGTATTGACTCCTTCTGTCAGCCCTATTTTCTTAACACAAGCCAACATCAATCAATCTCTTCACTCAATGTGCAATTCTCACCATCTCCATGTGGAAATCATTAATGAGTCTCTATTTAAAAAAAAAAATCATCTATATTTATCAGGCACACAGCAATAACAGGCTCTGGCATACACAGTGTGGCTTTCTACATGTTAAAGAAAAGCTAAGAGGTTCTTCTCTTAAAATATGGTATTGGACACTTCATTTCAAAGACACTGTTCTAGCTTTAACTGACATAAAATATGAGCTCACAAAGCCAGTCTGAGTGTTCTCTTTTGCTGGGTTTCCCCCCCCCCCTTTTATATGCTTCTGCCAGCACTGAATTTAGTCTTAATTAAAGTGCTGGCTTGGCACCACACTAGGAATGCAGCAGCGATGCAGCTGCACCGTTGAGCAGTGATGCTTGCAGACTGCAACAGCAAAAGTGAGACGGAAAAGCTCGTAGCAAAGAAACACGGGCAGACTTCACCCACTGCGTGAGGTCTCCTGCTGCCACAGGTGATGTGGACTGCCAAGACAACATTTATCTCACCACCAAAAAAGGGTAGTGTCTGCGGTTGGAGACCACGACTGAGCCTAGAAATAAAATACCTCCCTCCTACTACAGAAATAGAGAGTTTTGCAGTGGCAAAGGAGGCTGTACCAGTGTTCTCCTCCTCCAGTGAAGGTTTTCTTTCCTAAAGTGAAATGATATAATGAAAATTACATACTTGGGTAAACACACAGTACTCTGGTAAACAAGCTTCTGCTGGTAAGAAATGCTTTTCCATAGAGCTATACACACACCCCAGCACAAGCCCAGCCCTCCCCACAAGTCTTGGTGAGGAACAAACTGGGGAGAAGGAAAACATGAGAAGTTACCTGTGGATAAGACCAATGGACTGCAGGCCATGAATCAGCTGATTGCCATATCCAGTATGTAATTTACAGAGAACATTACAGGCCAAATCTTTCACACAGAATTAAGAGAACAATTAATGCAGTCAGCAAGTAACCATTTGTTGCTCTCAAATGTTGCCTTAAATACAGTTTGCTAACCAGCCTCAGCAGACACATTTCAGCCTCCTTGAACTACATATGAAAATAAGAAATGATGTATGTGTACTAGGGGGAAACAAACAAACCAGCGCTGTCTCCTTTTGCTGATTTGAATAAGCCACATCTTTTCCTTTTCAGCTCATCCTCTGAAGAACATTAAACTGCCCCAGTGCTACAATGAACAAATGCAAAGAGCCAGAGATGAGGTTCATCAAAGGGTCAGCATTAAGAAACAAGCAGCAAGCACTGCATACAGGTTCTACAAAGCCTACTGCAGGTTATCTCCTGATTTCAGCCTGTATCTGAACACCTATCTGAATGTCAGTGCAACAGCAGTGCTTGGAGCCACTTCACTCTCCTCTCGGCAGGCTAAATCATGGCTCTACATAAGAAGCTGCAAGGGTATCCCAGAGCCCATCCAAGCACATTTTGTTTTGATTTTTTCTTTTCTTTTTGGCAAATGGCACCCAGATACTGCTCTGGTGTAATCAAGTCTCCTGACAATGTGAAACTCGCACTTTAAAGAGCCCACTGACAGATGGATTCAATTTAAACCATGACTATGAACAGCTGCTGCTGATCACCGGCTTGTAAATTGAACTCATTCATCACAAAATATTTCAAAAGACTGAACTGAAACAGAACAAATGAATTTGAAGAAGTATGGGAGGTGCGGTGTTAGCCTTGGAGAATGTGTCAGATGTAAAAAGCACTGCTATGGTACTGCTATTAATTTATTCCTGTAAATGCTGGCTCTGATCTATTAGCAGCATTCTCCAGATTCGCAAAAATCCAGGAGGCCAGCCTGAATAAGGTATTAGAAGACGTAATTAAATACTCCTTACTGAAGGTGATTTTAACTAAGTGAGCCACTAAAGGGAGCTGACAGCATGGTTAAATTGTGCTGGGGAAAACTTCAAGATGACAAGCCTCAAAAAACTGCTGGAGGGAGCAGAAGTTATTCCCCCAACTGCTCTAACTCTGCAAGAAGTCACATCAGTCGTGCAACAGGGCCACGCATTCTGCTTCACCACTTTCACTTTAAATACTGAGAGAGGCCTTACTGCTTTTAAAATGTTTTCATCTTCCTCTTCGATCCTTCAGGATGGCTGCAGTCAAGAACAAGACAACCTTCAAAGTATGTAGCCTCACAAATTAAACCACCAATTATGATGGTCTCTGAAGAGAAGGGGAGCTGACACACAACTGAGTAATTCACACTTTTTTTTTTTTCTAAATTCAAGAATTATGCAGCAAAAGTAGACATTTTAAACTTCACTGTATTTGTCATAGCCACCGGATCATCTCTGAGTGACTCAGTTTTTCCCAAAGTACTTCCTACAAGTTATGTAAGGGCAGCTTCACAGATATTGAGAATGAGGTTAATATGCAGGGAAGAAAATTCTCCCACCTCAGGTGGTAATCCATTCTTGCCAACCCTTTCTGTTTTCTAGCAGGGGGGAAACAAAGTTTCCAAGACTTTCTTGAAGGGAATTCTTCACCTGGAAGTGATATTTATGACAACTTCAGACAACAGTACCATCAAACTATACTTGTACCAGTGTGACTTCATGAAGAAAGCAAGTCGCGTGTAGAATATTCATAGATATATTGTAATATTCACACAGTCACCTTTGTATCAATATGCAGTTGTTACATCAGTTTTTTTCATACTAAGATACAAAACATATTCATCTATTTGGAGCTGCAGTAAATTTAATAATAATTCGTTGTCATATTTATTGACAAATGGAGAGTAGAAAGAAACAATACTAACCCACAGATGGTCCCCAGTTCTTTTTCTTGCTATAGAAAATGTAATATTTGCAATGGCAGGGGAAAAAAAAAAGAAAGCCCTCTCATAGAATAGTATTTCTCTCTTTCCTTCTAAAGAGTACCTTTGTCAGTCTATTTCTCTGCCTACTATCCTTCCTCAAGCCCAGGTAACAAGACAAAGCTCAGGTGTCATAAGTTTGCACAAATAAGGCGTATCAGCTACCCTGTAATTCCCCTTCCATACAATGCAAAAAAGATACTGCTTTGCCACAACCCAGTCTCCTGCTACCTGGTATGAAAGCAATGTGGGGAAGCGATCAGTAGGTTAACACCATATCAATAAGTAGCTCTAAGACAACAGTTTTGTTATTTAACACATTTTGGGGAGAGACGACCTTTGCCAGGACATATGCTCTGATGAGGGGGTAAGAAGCCATGCACTCAGCAGCTTTGTTTTATACGCAAGAACCACGGCGCACGCTCTCTTGCTCACACACCCTCCACAAAGGTTATTTATCACCACAGCAACCTCTCAAAACAAAGGTGGAAGCCAATTCAAACAGCCCAGTTCCTCTGATGACAGAGGATGAAGGGTGCTCTCTGCCTGCGCCCTACAGGGGGCTTGTTTGCTTGGCTTTGTTTTTATGTCATTGGATCTCATTTACTAATTTTAATTTCAGCAGCCCAGCATGCATGCCAAGAGCAGAGAACAGACGTACTCACACATTAAACAAAAAAATTCTTCTATAGTCCCGGTTAAAAGGATAGAAAACAACTGGCTGATGTACAATTCCTTCTTGCCACATGGCTGAGCAAATGCCATGCTCTATTACACGTACCCACCACCACCCCACCTTCCCCGCACCCTCCCCTACCCACCAGGAATAGCTGCTTTAAAATAAACACTGCACCTAAACCCAAGAAAAACCCTGACCTGTTTAACTACCATTTCTTCCTTCCTCTCCCCTCACCACTCCATTTCTTCACATCTCCTTTCAGTCTGCAGGAGCTTGATTTTGGATACAATAAGAAAATCTGATGAGACAGTAAAATAATTGTAAACTCAGCAGAAATGAAAAGCAGAGTGTCACTTCCCTCCCCGAATCCGGAAAGAGCAAACCCCAGTGCTTCCCCGAGTCACTTGAGGAAAGAGATTATGCTCATTTCTAAACCTTTTCAACTACAAACCAGGAGGAAAAAACACCACCTGTAACGACAAGCTGTCAACACTCAGCGAGCAACATGGGTTTCATTCATGACACTGATCCTTCGCCTGCAGAGCGGGGCACGTGGACATCAGCAGCACCACATGCAATGACAATACTCAAAACACCCAGAGTACTGTATTTCTCCAAAAGCAAATTCCCTATCTGAGCAACCAGGTCTTGATGTGAGAATGCTCTCCCTATCTTCAGGATTAAAAAGATAGGGTAGCAATATGTTTTGAAATACAGGATTAAAAAAATGCAATGGTTCCTAGGAATTTTATTTTTTAAATGGAAAGCACAGGTGATTGGAGCAGATAACACGAAGTCTCAAAGGTTAATTCCCATTTACTCCCGCCAAGAAGTAAGTCAAATTTTGCTGTAGGGAAACCACCAGAAATACCCATCCAGCTTTAGTGATTCCATGGATCTAAGCAAAATGCAAGCTAACAAAGGAGTAGTTTGATTTATATCAACTGCTTCAGCTAACATTTTTCTTAAGTTTCAAAATAATCATTGATGGCTGCCCATTAATCATTTGCAGGCTTATGATGGTTTATAATTTCTGTCAGTGCATTTCAGCATCCTCACAACATAAATATCTGGGGCAGAAGGTTCATTTACCTGATTCTGCAATATTTGTATTAGCCAATCACTTTGGTGTAATACTGCTCTGAAACCAAAGGATGCCTATAATTAAGAACTAGAAATGCAAAAAAAAAAAAGATCAATTAAAAAAAAAGTGTAAGAAAATTCAGGTTACAGATAAAGACTCAAACTGCAGTTTCAAAAGTGCACATTGCATTTGCAGGTAGCAAAAAGCAATACAGAGGGATTGAAAAAGTGCAAAACACCAACTAACCCCAAGTGCAGGACACTCTCCACGTACTCTGCACTTGAAGCTCTATGCTCTATTACTACAGCACTCTCAGAAATAGAAAAAAAAAAAACTGCATTTGAGCTTACACACATTTCTTAAGTGCAGCCATAGGCAAACCCATCAAATTGGATGTATTCGTAGCACAAGGTGATTTACGTCATGGTGTAATCACTACTTGATTTGATAAGCAGGCGTTGCCTGACTCAATCTTTATTTGTGCAGTGAATTTTCAATGTACCTTCCTGATGATCTTGGGTTTCAAAAGAAGTCTCTCCACATGGAGATGCTTTCTCACCCACGCTACAGGGGAGCAAAGGTTTTTGCCTTCTCACCCATGCTGACGCTGAAGTGTGAGTCAGATGGGACCACAGATACAACAGACAGCAGATAGTCCTGAATTTGGGACCTTCCTGACCAAGACACAAACATGTTTCCACCGAAAGAAAATAATTCTATCTACATAAAATTATTAGGCTTCTAGAAAATCTGTGGTATCTAACTTCTAACAATCAAAAATGCTTACTGGTGAAAAAAAGTGCACCTACCCAAGCGATAATGATTTTAAATAAAAAACCCTCACTTCAATTGCTACCTTGCTTTCTCTGTTTCTATGCACCCAGAAAATCAATTGCAACAATTTTTAAACTGTTCTCCTCCAAAGCTCCTGGAGCTAGCACTCAAGTTGTTATATTATTTAAGTGCTGGGGTTCAGAGTTCTCCAGCAGTATAAAGGAACGGCATCTACCTTCAGCGGTTCCCAAGATAGCAGCTGTTACGCTTGAACTGCATCAGGAGGAGAAGCAGTAATGAGAATGAGGGGAACTTAAGGACAGGTGTCTTCCAAAAGTATAGGTATCTTCATTGCAAAAGTACAATGGATACTTGACAACATCACCAAATTAATTTTTCCAAACTTTCCATTAATTTAAAGCTACTTGCTTTAGCCTGGTTTAATAGACTACTGGACCTTGAAATAATGTACTTGAGTTCCTCGCTCTGCCTTTTCCTCCTCCAGCATAAAGCCAGAATTACCCTCATAATTTTTCAGGCCAGAGTAATTTTCCAACTCCGCTGCTAATCAAGTCAGCACGTACAGCTCGGTACAGAACCGACCTCCAGGTTTTTGTCCAAATATTCCAACGAGCACTCTTAACAACATGGTAAAAAAACCTGAGAGTCGGACAAGAGCCTGGGACATGTATTGCCCTTCCTGCGCCCATCCTTACAGACAGCTCCTTCTACCTTTTCAGGAAGATAACTTCAAGCGGCTCTGCTTAAAGCACCAATCTTCAGCTCTGATTTCCATGGGAAGATGCAGCATCTGATGCTGAGCTGTCGTGCCAATGCTTTAATGGGACTCTATTCATGCAGAGGGGCTACTTCCCCCATATTTCAGAGAGATGCTTAAATGACTAGCAATAGGTACAGGCACATATGTTGTTTTTAATAGTGAACGTGCGCTTTACAGACCAGGCTGCATCTCATCAATAAATCCTTGGTGCAACACTCCTGGGAAGACAGCAGTCAGCCCAGCATGACAGTGTCTTAAATAAAGCAGGGTGTTACAAGGTGCAAGGCAGCGCTCCACACATTTGCTGTCAAAGAATCACAGCATTTCAGCTGCTGGAAGAAGCAGATTGCCATTGTTTTATCAAAGAAAATCACAGATGGGAGAAACTGACTGGAAACGGCCTTTCCCTCAAAAAAAAAAAAAAAGAAATTGCTAGCTATTATCTTTTGCAGAGAGGGTATGTCTAGTATTGAACTGAAGACAAGATCACGCTTCGGAGGTCAAAACAAGCACAGTCTTTTCTTTACAAAGTGTCTTCTAAAGGAAGCTGGGGATGAAGTTTGTCTGCACACAGCTACACAGAGATTTAAACAGGAAAAAAACCCATGCACTTACATAAAAGGCTTTGGGGAGTTTCATTTTCTATTCAGTTGGAAAGGGAGTGAACAAGCACGCGTGCGCACGCACACACATGCACTTTCAATCACCCTCGTGCTGACAGCAGCCAGTCACTACTTCCGTTATCAGAGCCCCACACCTTGTATTTCCAGGCTATGAAGCGCTAAGGCAGAGGGTATAAAACCTCCTCTGATTAAAAAGGCACAGTGATAGCATCTAGTACAACACACTAACTGCTACAGATTTGAAGTTTGGCCTCACCAGGATATTATTTATTCAGTGAGGGGAGAGGAAAAAGTAGTCCATAAACATACAAATAAATAGTAAGGATTTCCTAACATTAGCTTGTTACCTGGATCACTCTCATTTTCTCTGAGTTCATCAGTCATCCTCCGGGAAAAACAAGCAAGGCAGGAGAATCTTTGCATCCGGAAACTTACAGCTTGCAACAAGTTGCCAGTTGTTAAAGAGACAGAGAGAGAAAGAGAAGCTGTGCTTACGTACAACTCACCAGTGGCCACTTGTACGAATGCCACGTGCCTGGGATTAAAACTTCAGCCTGGGTAGATGCTGTCCCTGCCGCTGCTTGATTCAGCTCAAGTGGCTGGCATCTCTCCAGAGTCACTCAGAAGGCAGCTGCCCAACAGGACAAATCGCTGAAAAAAAACAGAAAAGAAACAGGTTCAGCTTTGCAATTCCAGTGCGCATTATACAGTTACACTTGCTAAGCTCTGACTTCTTAAAATGGGATTTCCCTTATTGCATGAGAGAGAGAAGTACATTTCTGATTACAGTTCATCTACTACTGTCAAACGTGAACTTTCTGAATACCAGTAATATCAAAAAGAACTCCTGTGTACACCTAAGAGGAACCTCATAGTAAGGATACCTGGACAACCTCCACCCTAAACCCTGCTTTCAAGCACAGTTTGGGGCTGGATCCCTCTTCAAGGGTGGGATGAGAAGTTTACAAAGCTGTGGACCTGACAACCTCAGCGGAGCTGAGAGGGCTGCAAACCCGAAGAGAAGAGTGTAACACATTCATTAACACATTTTGTAAAAGCTTGGTCAAGCACAAGGATGTCGGTATTGGTAAGAGCAGAGCACCTTCCTCACCTCTCACCCCTGTCCCCGTTGGGAAGCAACCGCTGCCCACACAGCCCCTGGGCTCCCAGCACTCAGCTCTGGCTGAGGGGCAAGCAGCCCAGGGTTGTGCTCACAATCAGCAGCCTCGTGGCCCAAAGCGGCAGAGATAGGAAAAGATGTATTTGTATTGAGAGAAACTAGGGGCAGCTCAAAAAACTCCCCACAAACCAGTGAGGCTGGAGCCCATGGGGCACTTGGGGAAGGAGGATGCAGGAGAGGAAGAATAAGGTGAAAACCAAGAGGAGAAGCAGCGGAAGGAGACAGCAAACGCTGTAATTTTTTAAAAACTTTTTTCTTTTTTTCCCCCCCGAAGGTGACAATTATGGTATTCTCCCATTTTCCCCTCAAATCTTTGACACCCCCCAATTCTGAATCTGATGTTCAAGAGTTCAAACAAGCTTAGTCCTTTTCTATTTCATTTCTTTAGTCACATCCAACACTTTGTTCTAACCTAGTTGTACATACAAGTCGCTTCCAGCTTCATAGCTGCACCATCCCAGGCACTGACCAGTCCTTCAAATTTTGCCAGACCTGCCCTGTTTACAGATTATTTTTCTCACAAGTTACTCTTTTTGGGACATCATTTTGACACGAGCCCAATTCTGTGACTTCTACGAGGGTTCCATTCCCCATCCCTTACAGGGCCAACCCTGCAGTGATGTTTTCCATTTTAAGATAAATCCAATTAAAAATAATTAAAAAGTACGGATCGATTTGATATAGCAACAGAATTAGGAAGAAGTAGTAACAAGTCAATCCAGAACCAGGACAAGCAGCAATAGGTCAATTCAGTCAATCTGAATTGATCCCGTAGTTGCACATTCATATGCAAAGGAGTGTACTGAGCTAGTTTATGTACTTATCAAGTTGCTTACTAACATGAACAGATTATAGTGGTGGTTTATCTGGTAATCACCTAATTCTGTCAGAAACTTAAGATTCTAATATTTTAAGGGAATCTAGGTGATAATTGGTCTGCTGACCAGGAAACCCAGGTTGAAGAAATGACACATGGGTACAAGCACATTCAGGCAGCTCAGGCTGCCTTCCATCCATACCTCATTTCCCAGCCACTAGCCTTGGCCTTTCCCAGCTCACTGGCCTTAGGCAAGACCCTCTACTCCCTCCATGCCCTTTTCCTCCCTTGCAAAACATGGATAAAGATGAGAGTCTTCTTAGTAACATATGAGTACAAGTGATGAGGAGCACTCTAAGAGCCAACTATGTTTTGTAGCACATCCAGTGCTTACCAATACCCTGGGTCAGTTTGAGAGAGTTGCCACTGATTTCAGAGGAAGTAAGGTCAAACATTGAAAAAGCAACAAACCAAAGAGCCTGAGAGCAAACACAGTGAGACCTTTGTGTGTAGGTCCCTCCCTCTCAAAAGGACAAGGGGGCAGACATAGCCACCTCAGGACATGCCAAGGAAGAAAAAGGGACGTGCTCAAAAATTACCTCTAAATCAAATAGAGTCATCTATAAAGCTCTGAGACAGGCAGACAGGCTTGGCTGTGTGCGTACATATATAAACACACACACGTATATATGTAAAAAAAAGAGGACGGACTACACCTCTTTCCCAATAGTAACTTGTGATCTCAGTAGCTTCTTACACAGAATTTAATTCTTCTCAGTAGTATGGAAGAACTAAAGAATCCTGCTAAGAAACAAAAATGCCAACCACTAGCGCATTCATTGTTTCCAAGCTCCTTATCTCCAGAATTTGTGACAGGCTTTGGGATCCTCATCTGAAAGGCAATGTAACACAGAAAATGAAAAAACAGATTTCACTGGTGAGTCTCAGAGCTCCTCCTTGCTGATGTGATTTTTCTGTTTGCAGCCCTGGACATGAACACAGTTAATGAATAATGACTGTGCAAACAAAATATCAGATAATGATGGGAGGGGGAAGGGAAGGTGCAATAATTGTGTGGGTGGCTTGAATTGGATTTGGCATCAATTAGAAAAATTGATGCCCTTTTAATTATAGGAAAAAGGCTTTGCTAGAAAGATAAGACAGACATGACAATCAAAACACTTTAGTCTTTGGATTTAAATGTATGGAAATGGAAAGTCTGCAAGGTTGGGTTTTTTCAGTGTGTTTTCTTTTTATAATAAAAAAATTAACTCTTTCTCAAAAATTACATGTAAACCTTCAGCTCGCTTCAAAGGTGTTACAGCAAAGATTTGTTCAAACAGCATATATGTCTGCTCTTGTCACTCTCCATGAATATTACTTACTACAAGGTACAAGATATCTTTCATTTCCCCTCTAGTAAGAGCCCAAGCCAGTAGGCATTACAGCCACTTGAAGCATCAGTCCAATAACCTATCAACGTCACTTAAGATCCTCCCCTAATTGGTTTCACTGAATACTTTATCAAAAGAGGGCACCAGAGATTGCTCCCTGTTTGATTAAGGTTGCACAGTGCACGTTTCTTTCCCTGCTTTTACTTGTAATTCCAGCAGCACATGCCAAATCCTCACGTTAGAAATGGCTAATATAAGCACATGAAACACACTGTCCTCAATACTCCTTTAGCAAGCCAAAGTAACTTAATAGCCTTTAAAACAAATGCAAAACAAAAGGAAAAAGGACATCTCTCAACTATAAAGAAACATGCTTCGCAGTTCTAGATGGTTTGCTCTGCTTTGTACTCCTACGGGTCTTTTCCAGTAACACCAACGATCACGCAACCCGTATGTACATGACCGTTTGTACAGTGAGATATAATAATTTCTTAATAAGTGCTATTTTATAAACAACCTTTACCAACCTACAATTTATAATCACCATTTCTATTATTATCTTTCATCAACAGACCTCAAATAGCGGTTAGAAGATTTAATAGTATTGCCCAACTACCTCTGCAGATGTGACTTACAAAGTGAAAGCACAATTATACAAGGCAGAATTTATCCAGGAAATAGGAACTGCGATACTTAATCTTGCAAAGTAACTGAGAGATAATATAAAGTAAGGTATCTACAAAGAATAGTGTCTGTGCCAAGAGACTGTTTGTATTGGTTTTGCAAAGAGGGGACAGAATGTTCTCTTCCAAAGAACCACAAAACAAACTTCCTGAACCAATGTGAGTTTTCTTTTTGCTTGTATTTAATCCAAGTAAGTGTGGCCTGGCCAGACTTACTTAATAAGGAAAAAAAACCACAACATTAATTTGTCATAGCCTTATATTGAAAAAGCATAGTCACACCCTTCAAAGTGAGTGGAACTGGCCACCTGAACAGATCTAGAATCACTGCTGCTCTGTCAAATTAGTAATAATAGCCTGGAAGGGGGGGGGGTTGGACTATTTTTTTAAAACCATTTTTTCCATGGCATTCTAAGCAGCTGTAATCAATGTTTTGGGGTTGTTTTTTTTGTCATGCTAGTCTCTTGATGCACACCAGCAGGGTTTGAGAATGTAAAGATAAGAGATGCAGCATGTGTTGAGATGGTAAAGCAGCACAGGAAAAAGAACCTGAAGTCATCAAATACCAGTTTACTTAACATAATATTCTGTTCCTAAATCAGTTATACATGTTTTCTAGAAAAACAAAACAAAACCCACACCAAAAAATGCAACTCAAGCTCAGCTTTTACCTCCTTTTGCCTAGGTAAATAGGTAATAGGTAAGTCCACAGGGAAAAGCTTCTTTGTAAGGCAAAGAGAAAAGCATTACTGGTAAAGTCAAAAGAGACAACATATCATTTGTCCCGCATGGATGAGCAAAAAGCTTCTAGAGAAGCTCAAATGGAAGGGGGAGGTTCACAGTATGTGGAAAAAGGGACTGGCCACTTGGGAGGAATACAGGAATGTTGTCAGGGTATGCAGAGATGCGATGAGGAAGGCCAAGGCCCACTTGGAATTAAATCTGGCAAGGGATGTCAAGAATAACAAGAAGGGCTTCTTTAAATACATCAGCAGTAAAAGGAAAACTGGGGATACAGTGGGCCCACAGCTGAACAAGGAAGGGGCCCTGGCCACGCAGGCTGCAGAGAAGGGAGAGTTACTGAATGCTGTCTTTGCCTTGGTCTTCACTGATAAGGCTGGCCCTCAGGCATCCCAGCCCCCAGAGGAGAGAGGAAAAATCTGGAGAAAGGAGACTTATCATTGGTTGAGAGAATTAGGTCAGAGATCACCTATGAAAACTGGATCCTTGCAAATCCATGGGCCTCAATGGGATGCACCCACAAGTGCTGAGGGAGCTGGCGGATATTCTTGCTAAGCTACTCTCCATCATCTTTGAAAGGTCATGGAGGACAGGAGAGGTGCCTGAGGACTGGAGGACAGCAAATGTCACTCCAATCTTCAAAAAGGGCAAGAAGGAAGACCTGGGGAACTATAGGCCAGTCAGCCTCACCTCCATCCCTGGAAAGGTGATGGAGCAGTTCATCCTGGAGGTCATCTCCAGGCATGTAGAGGACAAGAAGGTTATCAGAAGTAGTCAACATGGATTCACCAAGGGAAGATCATGCTTGACCAACCTGATAGCATCTATGATGGCATGACTGGCTGGGCTGATGAAGGGAGAGCAGTGGATGTGTCTACCTTGTCTACCTTGACTTCAGTAAGGCATTCAACACTGTCTCCCATAGTATCCTCACAGGCAAGCTAAGGAAGTGTGGATTGGATGAGTGGACAGTGAGGTGGAATGAGAACTGGCTGAACAATAGAACTCAGAGGGTTGTGATCAACGGAGCAGTGTCTGGATGGAGGCCCGTCACTAGTGGTGTTCCCCAGGGGTCTGTTCTGGGTCCAGTCCTGTTCAACATATTCATCAATGACCTGGATGATGAGATAGAGTGTAACCTCAGCAAGTTTGCTGATGATACCAAGCTGTGCTGCCATCCAATGAGACCTGGACAGGCTGGAGAGCTGGGCCCAGGGGAACATCATAAAATTCAACAAGAGCAAGTGCCAGGTCCTGCCCCTGGGGAGGAACAACCCCAGGCACCAGGACAGGCTGGGGGCTGCACTACTGGAAAGCGGTTCTGTTGAGAAGGCCCTGGGAGTCTTGGTGGACAACAAGCTGACCCTGAGCCAGCAATGTGCCCTTATGGCCAAGAAGGCCAAAGGTATCCTGGGCCACATTAAAAGGAGTGTGGCCAGCAGGTCAAGACACATTGTCCTCCCCCTCTACTCTGCCGTACTGAGGCCCCATGTGGAGTACTGTGTCCAGTTCTGGGCCCCCCAGTTTAAGAAGGATGTGGAACTGCTTGAGCAAGTCCAGTGGAAAGCTACCAAGATGATCAGGGGGCTGGAGCATCTCCCTTATGAGGAAAGGCTGAGATACTTGGGTTTGTTCAGTCTGGAGAAGACTATGGGGGGATTTCATTAATACCTATAAATATCTAAAGGGTGGGTGTCAGGATGATGGGACTAGGGTCTTTTCAATAGTGACCTATGACAGGACAAGGGGCAATGGGCACATGTTGGAACACAGGAAGTTCTACCTCAATATGAGAAAAATCTTTTTTCCTGTGAGGGTGCCAGAGCAGCAGCACAGGCTGCCCAGGGAGGCTGTGGAGTCTCCTTCCCTGGAGACATTCAAAACCCACCTGGATGCAGTCCTGTGCCCCCTGCTCTAGGTGTCCCTGCTCAAGCAGGGGGGTTGGATGAGATGATCTCCAGAGGTCCCTTCCAACCCCTGCCATTCTGTGATTTAGTGTGATGTTTTTGTAAACCCTGTTCAAAAATAGTATGGGATTTGAAATTAAAAAAAAAAAAAAAATTATATACACCCTCCACCTTACATGAGGGCAGAGCCCCAAAAAACCCACATATTGATGTCTAACTCTACAACAGTTCCGTTTACATGTATATTTGTGAAAGTTTCTTGACTAGCAGAAAACATCATTTCATAAAACATACAGTGCGAAACTACTTCCAGAACCACTAGAAGTACAGTTTTTCCCACCAATGTACCACAGGCACATTTGTCATATTTGCCACGCAAACACTCACCTCTTCTCACAGTCTCACGGACTAAGATGCTGCGTCATTTTGCCTGGAATGGGCAGAATGCCAAAGAGAGGGAAACCTCCACAGAACTCATACACAAGTCAGACACTTCAAGTATTATATTCAACAATGTATTTCAAAATGCTGCACTGTAATCCCACTGTAGGAGACTCATCCTAAGTAGACCAATAAAATACCCCTAGAACTGGGAAGAATATAAAAAAAAGACAGAAACCTGATGGAAAGACAATAGAACTGCACAATATGTTTCATGTTACTTATACTGATACAAAGTTTCCTAAATCCAAGTAGGATGTCTAAAAATTGTCCATCCTCAGTGTCACAGAAGTTCAAAATTACTATAGGGGTTTTTTTAATTATTATTACTGCCCTTCAAGTGTTTATACCTTCCTTGGCTCTGCACATTAATGCCAGACTTGGTTTATTAACAGCTGTTAGATTATTTCAGTCACTATTCACTGTGTTTACTTTTGCCTTCTTCCCAGATTCAACTTCTTGCAGGGTGAACAATGGAACCTGTTTTACTTTTAGGTTCCTCCTGCCACAATGTTTAGGTTTCAAGCTCTGCAAGGGTCAGGATTATTCATTTGAAAACCAGTACCATTACCTTGTACCAAAACCAGTACCAGTACCATTGAAAATCAGTTCTATTTTTATTTTGGTTTCTTTTAAAATAGGAAACAAATTATATTAATCTCAGGTTTTATAAAAGTTTTTTCATATTTTCAACTTGGATCCACTTCTCACCTTGTGTGCGTAAAAGTTACACTGGAAAATATATTCATATATAAACCCTTAGTTTCCCTACCAGAGGCGTATCTTGGTAGCATTCCTAAAATTATTCTTTTCTAAAGTCAAGTAAAGAGAGATTATTAATAAAAAACTCACATGGTTAAGTTTCTGCCTTTCTGAAGTCAATAGATGGTTGGTCTTACATTTCAACAGACCCAGGATTTCTTGTTAGTGCTATAGAAGACAAATCTGTCTCTTCAGGTACATGCATGCAGTAAGCAAACAACACTGAGCAGCATATAATTCAGAAATACTAGATTATTGTTTTCAAATACTGTTACAGACTTTAAAAGGATGAGCATGGAGGGTATTGCAGCGGGGAACAGACACGTGGATGTTAGCAGCTCGGGTATAAATTCCCTGCCTACTCCTGTAAAGGGAGATCATAAGATTGTGAACACTTAAAAACTACATCAACTCTCAGACCTTTGAGAAGCACTAATGACACTTAAAAGATGTGTGGGAAGCATCGCACATGGTATCAGAAAAAGCAGTAAGAAAGATAATTTTTGTTTTGGGAAGGAGCAGGAGGCGCGAGAAGGGGAAGGTGTCTCTCTGAAGGGTGTTCATCAGAGCAGAGCTGCTCAGCCTTTGATTCCCAGGCTTACCACGTTCAACATGAATGGAAGAACACTTTAAATACCGATTTCCAGATACTACCTTGTGGCAAACACACCCATCATATCCCTGTTCACCATGCAGATAGTTTGCATTCCCCCTGAACCACCCAAAGACATTTCATTTCTTTAATTCTTTCATCTTACTGCTGGCTTAGAAGGGGATGTTGTTTGCCACAGGTACTCAAAGCAGCAGAAACTAGACCGTAAAAAGTAACTGACATTCTTTTAGCTAACATTTTTTGCTCCATTTTTCTCTTCAGCAAAGGGAAGAAAAACCCAGATGACATTCCACAGAAACAGGGAAACAAAGACGATATGCACAGACTGGGGTAAAACAACATCCACCCTTCACATATCTCAGCACTAGAGCCTACCAAAACGTCCGCTGTCCTCAGTAGCAAAGAAAATGAACTTTCCCAGCTGCTTGCTATCAAGTCCTTCCCTTGCTACCCCTCTTGTAAAATAAGAGCTGAAATAATCTAGGCAACTGTCCCATTGTAGCCTGAAAAGTCAGGTTCCTCTTATTTTTTCAGAAAGATAAAGCACACCACACAAAATGCCCAGTGTTCATACTGAAGTTTAACAAATAAGGTAACTTGTTTAGAGAATTTGCTAATCTTGCCTTGTGTAAATTTATTATAGTTCATTTGTCTTGTGAGACTTCTAGAGATGTGAAGGAAGCCAGACAAAAGGGAATCCCTTCATAAACAGAAGGATGGGGAAACAGCAGGAAGGAGCAGTCTGTAACTAGATAGTTAAAAAGAAAACTCATGACCAAAAGGTGAATGAATGAATGAACATTTGGTTCAGACTGACATCAGTTTAAAACTGTGCAGTTATTAGTCCTTCCTGAACCTGACCCTTCCTAAATCTGTTACCAGACTGCGAAACTGTGTCACCAGAAAGATCTTGAATCTTTTCTCTTTACCAAAGAAGTCAGGCAGCCTTTTGAAATCACCTCTACAAGGGAAAGGGAAAGCACAGAGGTTTCCACAATACACCTACAGAACTCCACCACATTATGGCCACTATGGTAATAAAAGTTATTTTAAGTACAGCCTGTAGTAATAAATCAGTTTTAGTGCCAATTATTTTCTCTTTGTAGACGAGGAGCAGTGGGAGTTCCCCCATCTTGATATAATCAGAAGTTGCTTCCAAGCTATATCAAAACTTGGATTAATGAAATTTTTATCTCAAGCAAAGATAGAGTACACCATAGACATGGCCTCTGCAACACCTAAAACTTCTATCAAGCTCATATAACTTTTTTCCATACTCAAGCACATCAAGTCACACTGTTTACACTCAACAATAAAACCAGACGCTCTTCATCAGTGCATGTTATCCTTTCCCCTGGAATTACAAATAGGCACAATATCAAGACATCTGGATGCCACAATTTTCAGTCCATCTCCCCATTTTCACAAGCACCATTTCTTACCTATGCTTTTACATTCATCCTTAATTAGAATCGCTGATGCCAGAGCTCATCTAGTCCACTGGGGTCAAAGCACTGGTTTTCCAGTCTCTTCTGATATTGCCCGTGAAGGTATTAACACTTCTGCTCTAACTCAAAGCAATCTGTTATACAACTCAGCAGCTAATTACCTTTTTCTTTTACTCCATCATTGCTACTGACCACAGTCTTTGAACCCATTATTATTTTCTGCATGATCTCTACTTCATGAATTAATAGTTTATCAGAATGTAATGTGATTCGTTGTATTGCGTTCCAAGTTTAAGCATCCTAAAAATCAATACAACTATGAAAAGCAAGGTTTCTAATAGCTTTCATTAGTCTAGTAATGCAGCTGGGGGGGGGGGCGGGGAGGAGGGGGGAAGATGGAAAGGAAAAAGAGAAGAAATCTGTTTTCAGGCCAACTATCAGGTCTAACAAAAAAGCAACATGTTATTTTGTCAAAAGGAGACTCAGGAACCTAATACGCTCCCTACTCTGCAACAAGGACGGGGTAGCAGTTTTCCTGGGGCCACTCTATTCCTTCAAAAGAATGTGCAATGCTCGCAACAGAGCATAATAAAAAACAGATTCAAACAACAAAACATATTTTTATGGTACTTATCACTACCACCTTACTTCTGTTGCTAGTTCCCATTGCACTAGTAGGCATCACCAGAAGCAATCCAGTCTGGAGCAGGACTCTGGCCAGGACAGAGCTCGCAAGGTCTGTCAAGCTGGAGACCCTGAGCTAAATATTCTCCTCAGACCCTACATCAGAATAAAAAAAATATGATTGTTCCTTTGCTGTAGAACAAGGTCCCTAGCTCTGTTTCCTATAGGTGATGACTAGTACCAATGATGGATCAGCTTTCTAAAAGGTCCCACTTCTTTAAAAAAAAGAACAAAGCCCACCACTTATCTCTATAAAGGTTTTCTTGCTAATGTTTCTCTTATTGAAGTCTATTAAAAGGTAATGTTTTCAGTAATGTCTTGCAGTAATGCCCTTCTACAAGTTAAGGGTGTACAGAAAGGAAATCCTCATGTTTAAATATTTAAAGTGTCACATTCCAACTTTTCTAAGCGTCTTTCTTCCTGTTTTATAATTTCAGAACAAGAGTGTTTGTCCTTGATCTGACCCCACTTTCATTTTGACTTTCTTATATCATCTCATCTGTGCTTTTATTTGTCTTACTAATAAGGAGCTGATTCTGCAATGTGGCATATATAAGTACAGAAGCCTAATTAACATTCATTTTAGGCCAAGAGCAGAATTTATACCACAAACAAAAAAAAGCCTAATCCTGGGCTAACTGATCATACATAAAAACAAACATGCAAAAAGCTGAACCTCGCTGCAAACTGAAAAAAAAAAAGCCCAAAACACCATAGTTACATGGACACTTTTCCCTAGCTCTATATTAACTTGTCTGCATACCCCTTGTATTTCCACACTATTTCTGCATGGTGATTATGACCAAAATACAATAACTTAAAGCAACACGGCTAGACAAACTCAGAGCCACACAGCTAGAATAAGGACATTAAAGATCTACATGACCAAAAGGGACTTTTGTGCATCCCACCCAGAAGCAAAAAGCGTGAAAGCTAGAGAAAAGCCAGCCCGTTAAGTTTCCCAAGAATGCCTAAAATGTTGTCTTGCCAATATCAACAAAGTATTTTGATTGTGTTTGGGTTTGTTCACTGCAGAGTCATGTATTATCATTACCAATGCTTAACACACTCAAACATAAAATCCCTCTGAACAAACAATTCCTAACCCAATGTTTCTTCATCATTTTAATCTTACCATCAGAATTCTACTGGGGAAAATAGATAAATAAAAGTAGAAACCTGCTCTAACCATTTAAAATAATGTTCATCACCTTGTTATTTTATGTATTCAAAACTAGTTTTAGACTTGCAATTGTTCATGGTGCTGAATAAAAAAAAAAAAAAAAACAAAATAAAACCCCACAGCGGTAAACAAATTCAAGAAAAATGTGGATAAATAGTGTTAACTCTAGGCTGAAAGAGGCCATGCCACATCTTTGCATGGAGCAATGAACTCAGGGCCAAAATACAAAACTTAAGATAGGAGATTGTAATGGAAAGGCTGACAACACAGGTACCACAAGATGCATCTTACACATGTATTACCAGGCTCAGAATGAAAGGACAAAGCTTTTGCTGTGTTCAGAGCAGGTTTAGTGCAAATCCATGAAGCTCCTAAGCACAACTCTTTTCTTCTCTTCCACACCATCTCTCTCCTTTCACAGCAGAAATCTGACAATATATCCCATGGAGCAGACAATTCTGAAGCCTCAAGATCTGCAGAGGACCACAAATGTATCCCTCCACTGAAGCTGCCTGTTTGGCAGTGAGAAAACGAGATTTTTCTGCTAGCAGAAGCAAGAACACAGCTCAACTGAAGTGGGTGAAGCTGTGATCACGCCAGCAAGGGCCCAGTCTTAAACTCTTACTAAATACACAGGTTTGCCTAAGAATATAGAATGGCTGCATATGTTAGGATTTTAATTAAATGTTAATGCCTGTATCATTGCAATTTATTAGATAGTCTAATAAACCACAGCATAACTTATTCACAGAACTGGGCTCAGTGACCTGCTCAGAAGCCTACCAAAAGAAGGCAGAATGTCTGGGTGCTCAGCAAACCTCTCAACCTCTGTTATGGCAAAAGACATTAAAGCAAATAAAGAGGAAAATTTCAGTAACTGTCCTGGGAAGTTTCACTTCTTTGGAACATTACAAAACCAGAGAAAGGAGACATCCCTTTTTAAGCCTAATGCAGAATGTAACAGTTACCAGCCTAACTGGAAGCTGACTTTTACCAATTGTTTGCAGGAGACGTGATGAGGTGAGAAACTCTAGAAGCCTCTCGAGTATGTCAGGTAACCCACTGCATTATTTACATAGCCCAAGCAGTATTGTTTGTCTTTAACGTCAAAACAATTTGTGCACCCTTATTAGAATTTAATAATAAATCCACAGTTTCCCTCTGTTTTCCAGGATGAAATAAAGACCACTAAAATAAAAGAAGGATGCACATGGGAGATGCCCAGGGAAAAGACAACAGAGAAACCTTTTTGATGCATCAAGATCATACTCCAGAAGAAACTGTTTCATTCCCCAGGAGGCTCAAAACACTGCTGTCAGTGTCATGCCATGCCAAAAAAAAAAAAAGCCCCAAACATAAACCATCTACTTCAGGTTGCCCACCTAGGACACAGACCTACGAAATACATAAATTATGACAGTGGATTACACCAAGCACTCTCTGTGTGCAAAAAATTCCTGCAGGCTTCTAGGAGTTGTTTTAAAACTAGATGAATGAAGAAACGGGCTAAGCAGAAGTAAGTGACAGGTTTTAACCAGGGTGTTTCTAGAAGAAAGACCAAACCTAATACTGCCTTTCTTTCACAGCTCTGGAGCACTGAAATCTAATTTAATGCAAAAAGAAATATACTGGTGATGACTATTTGTGTTCAAATTTTCTTATGAGGTGCCTTATTTTGGAAGAGGACAATATTGGCCTGCTGAGGACAAGTATTTAAAAAAGTTTCTACTGGATTTAAATCAAGAGAGCAATTTTCCACAGAAACAATCAATAGACCGAGAGATGCAAAACTGGTGTCTGTTTTGTTAAAATGCAGACAACCTCAGGAGCTTAAGTAATTCTGCATGATCTTACTCATCTACTGATTCCTAGTGAATATTTAAGTCAACTTAAGAATACATACAAAAACTACACATATAAGTGACTACCATCTTTATCACTTTTAGCTTTGTCCCCTTCTAGCATATGGAAACTCTACACTATTACGATTTTTTTGGGCCCCTCCTATCACAAGCTTAAAGATTAATTTGATTTACTGGCCCTGTAGGAATTGGACAAACATAACTAATATATTAGGTTGAAAATTCAGTCTTTGATCAATGGGTTTCAAACAACTCCATGGGGACCCTCAAGTCCTTAAAAAAAGTTAATCCTCATGTAAGTGTTACGGCCTCAAACTCTGGGCTTCTCAGTAAGAACATGCTAAAGTCTTTCGCCACCCAAAGGAAAACAAAGATGTGGCAATTCTCCTCAAAGAATTAACTGAATACTAGCTGGACGTAGAGTGAAAAGGTTCTTTGTCTTGAAAGGCATAAATGCATCTTTCTGCGGAAGAGATGATTGTGTTAACTGGAGCACTGCTTATTCTGTTATGCTAAATATTGCCTCAGGACCTCAACCAACCATGAGATGGCAAGGCTACATGCCAATTTATTAAGTTACTTCAGAAGAATGATTCTCAGGCCAGGAATTTGAAGTTTTAAATCTTTCCTTGTAGGAAATTAATGTAGATGCAGGATGACTTCGAGTACAGCAGAAGAATGCAGATAAAGCATTTAGCCTGTGCGCATCATCTTCTACTTGAGACTAAGGCAGCTGTTCCACTGAGAGATGACACATTCCACCTACAACATAAAAACACCTAAGTACTCGTTTGTAACAGCTTTAGGTTTTATCATCTATAGCACTCAACTTAACCCGGCAAATATTTGCTTAGTAGCAATGCTGGGCCAGTAACTTCACAAGATTCCCCAGCCTACCCTTGTGAAAGTAGTGACATTAATATACTCCACAGTCTGTAGAACAAACAACATAGAACAAATTCTCTCAGGAAAACTAGGCAGGAAGATGCTATATTTATAGAAATGGGAGTTTAAGTCACTTTTGGTTCATTTTTTTTAACCCCTTGTTTTTTATGCCGATACCGGCAATGGTGGGATGGCTGCTGAAGAGACAAAGAAAAAAAGTTTTGACCACGATGTTGTCAACATGCAGCTGGGAATTTAAATACCTCCTCCCTGTTCCAGCAGTAAGTAGCAACAGCACGGCAAAGCTTTGCCCCCAAAATGCTACTGATTTACATGCAATTACCAGAAATAAAGACTGCTTTCAGTGGGCGAAACCAAACACAGTGGGCACAGATGAATTAAAAAAAGAAATGCTTATTACCAAGCTGCAAAAATACTGAGCAACAGGAAAATGAGAATATTATGGTTAATCACCTGTCTTCCTGAGGGAAGCAAAAATGTTTTGCATACAAGACTTACTCAGAGACATAACAATTCACAGAATTAAAAACATGGCATATTTTTCAGTCTAATTCTTTTCTAGGTACTTGAAGTGCATTTTTGTTTGCACTACAACCACACAATGCTGATACAACAAAGAGCCTGTCAGCAATGTAAATCATATTTTTAAGTTCCAGTGAGACATGATTATGCGTTATTCAGGTTACATGTGGATTCTTCTTGACAGTGTGAAAGCTGGCAGTCCTCTAGCCAGGCAAGAAAAGAATAATTCCCCCATGTATCAATGCTTAGACAGTTCCTAAAAGTCTAACTTTAGCTTGGCATATTGTTTTTTTTTAGAAACTGGCAAATCCTTTGAGATTTGAGTTTCCAGTATTATTGTCACTGTGAATCTCCTTACAAAACCAGGGCTGAAAATCACATTCCTCTATCACAACGAAAGGGAGAACTTCTCATCTGAGCCATGAAGCCCAGCTGAGCACTTCCCAGCACACGCACTGGGACACAGCAGCGGACACAGGAGCCCTCTGGTTAGCTTGTACCCAACAAGGAAGAAAAGATTAATATTAAAGAGACCATACTTCTTATTTTTCCCCTTTGTAAGCTGTTACAAACCCCACATTTTGCCCCATTATATTCCAGGTTAAGCAAGACTGCAGAACAAGGAGGGGGTTGGGCAAATGTTTCACACTAAATTTGCATGAGGGAAGGGAAATATCTATGGCCTTACACAGTTATTCTCAATCAGCGTCCCAGGGGCATAAGCTTTACCTCTTCTACCTAACTGAACGGTTATTTGCATTCAAGTCAGGACTGAGATGCAAAGCATCAACCACAGATTTCTAATTATAACTATGTAAAATATTACTCCACTCCCAACTATCAAAGATCATAAAAGAGAAGAAAAAATAACTGTGGACATGCACAGTAACTCCCTTTCCTCCACCTCCAGGAAAGGCAGAAAGCTGACTATGACCTTTGTTTTTTTAAATACTTTCCATTTGCCTCCTCTTCAGGGACACTTACAGAGAAAACAAATTACCTATGGCTTCCAAGCTGGTAACAGAGCTGGTCTGCAAACAAATCTCAGAATAAGGCCTCAGGTCACCACCCTAAATTTCTTTGTATCTCTAGCCTTGAGCAAGTTCAACTTGTTTACTAAAACTGGCTAAGAAGGAGAAGAAAGAGAAAAAAGAGCCCAAAATCTGTAGAGGAATATTCTCCAAAGGCAAAGGGGAACTGGCAGTATTAGCTGAGAACTAGATTCCCCTCTGTGCTTCTGGGAGGAGAAAAAAAAAAAAAAAAAGAAAAGGGGAAAAAAAAATCACCACTTCACAATATCGTGGCAAATGGAAGCTAGGGCGTTTTCTACCCCCTGAATTAGAAAAATGGCCTCTTACTTACCACACAGTCATGGAAACCCCACCAAGAGCAAGGCCCAAAGGCAGTTTGGACTCAAGAAATATCCATCTGTTCTGTATTTTTCACCCATAGGCGCCACAGCCATCACTCAACGCTGCAAATAAACTGATGATGAGAAGTAGGCAATAGGAAGCTACCAGCTGGAACTGAATAAATATTTACAGATGCCCCAACATACTTAGCAGAAAGCCTACAAAAGTTGAATGTAGCAAGCTAGCAGGATCTGACCATGGTAAGAAAGACTCTTACAAAGAATTTTTGGCATTATCGATTAGTCTGGGTGCATCTCGACCGAATGTGCACATGAAGCACACCTACCACCAGCAACAGAGATTGCTGTCCCTCCCAGCGTCTCTTCTCTCCCACCAAATGTACTCCAGAACCTGAGACCCACTGCTGTCTACAAACAGCTCACAGATGGTGCTAAACACCCCAGCTAGATTGTAAAGAAACCCAAACCCAACACCATAATTCAATCCAGCTGCAAGCTCAGAAAGGCAGGCACCCAGCCCATCATCTGGGATCCAGACTGTGCTCTGCTCTGTTGAGTGCCTGGGGGCATCGACAGGGTTGGCCCACAGCCCTACCACAGAATGAGTGGTAAAACATCACCCAAAATAAAAGAGAACATCTTACACAGAAGAAGAAAGAGAGCAGCCGTCACATTCTTGCATGTGGGAGAAGCCTGCATCTTAAAAACCCAAGATTCTTTTGATTAGAGCTTGGCAAAAAAGCATAAAAATCAGAGGGGAGGGAATTATTCTTACTAGATAATGTAAAAATATTTACACAATGGTTTCTAACAGTTCATCCCCATCAAAAATTCCTCCTTTCCTTTACGGGCATATGCAGCACAGCCTTTTACTACTGTTATCTTCCTAGGAAAGGGGTGATGAAAAGGAACTGCTCGAACCACTCTGGACAAGATCCAGCCTCCAGGGCACTAACTGCGAAGGGAGCTCTTACCTGTGCCGTGCTTCAGAAGGAAGCAACGCCTTGGCTGCGCACAGGACGCCAGCTGGCAGTCACCAGCGCTTACATCTGCCTGCTTTTAAAGCATGGGGAAAACAAAGTGATTTTCAGGAGCAAGACCCCAGCATTGCAGACTGTGCCCATCCAGCCCCTGCGCCTGATGGGCTGGGTGTCCATGCATCGTGCTCAGCTCCTGGGGTGTCCCCTTCCCACAGCCACTGTGCTGACAGAGGGAGAGCTGTACCACCACAGCCCAGCAGCTCCGGCCAGTGCCTCCAGCGCTGCCTCCCCGCACTTGGGAAGTGCCAAGAGCAGCATCTCCAATCGCTCACTCAACGTGGAGTGAGAAGGAAGGCATGGACAAATGGGATGCAACAAAGGGGGTGCCCAGGCAGGATGAGGAATTACTTTCTCTTAGTACACCAGAGATGGTGTTTTATTGGATTTCACAGACTTAACACATTTAAAGAGGACTACTAAAAAGTTAAATGAAGTGTGCACACCTAACTCAAGTCCCAAATGGAATATGTAGTGCCTAGTTACCATAGCAACTTCCCTTTCAAGTTCCAGGACAAATCAGATTTCTGACGCTCTACACTACTGCAATTATGAGAACAAAATGGACAAGGTAACTACTGATATATCATTATTTCAAGTGCCTGAAAAAACAAAGCAAAATAAATAAAATTATTCCATTTAAGATCAGAAAAACACTTCTCTTCTGGGAGGCCAAGAGAAAACCCTATGCACAACACACATTCAAAAGCAAGAACCCAATGAGCTGTGGGGAAAAAAAAAAATCATCAGGAAGAACAGGAAATTACCATGAGCTGGTAATATGACATACAGCACACCTCCATCAGAGGAAAGAACACCCTTTTAAAATGCTATTTAGCATAAAAGTTGTAAAAACGTGTAATGTCTAGTGCAATACCTCAAAGGCTGATCAGGTAAGATCCTTCTTTAACATCAGGTCACTACTTCATACAGGAAACATGACTTTATTTGGAAGAGACCTCTCATCCACTGATTAGGATTAGTGCTTTACTAAGGGAATATTTCAGTTTTAATACGAGCCAAAGTCTCACCACTGTGTTACAGAAATGAATTTTGTTATTGAAGTAGCATCCTCTTCCAAATCAGCGAGCTGCAGACTACTTGCTACAATGAAAATGGATTTCTTTTACATGCATTTCTGCAAATGTACAGCTTGGTTATTTACACTGTGCCTTTTTTCAGCAGATTCATCATTTCCTTTTATTCAGTGCTCAAACCTGATGTGAAGAGATTCTACTAATTGTTCAGAAGCATCCTCATTTTACCAATAGATGAAACTTTTTTGTACTATTCCTTTAAATACAGTTGCAATACTTAAGTGTAGAACCAGCAAAAAAAAGCTGGCAAAGTTGCCTTCCTTTGGGATAAATGGGAAAAAAATTGTATCTAGTTATCATCACAGAGGAAAAAAAAAAAAGCTGATATTCCTGTAAGCTATGACTCATTGAGTTTTTTGGGTTTGTTTTTAATTTATTTGTAAAGGAATCTTAACAGACTACTTTTCCTTCAGGAAGTTTAAGGGTTGCAAAACTTCCTTTTCCTCCCAATATTATCTGTCAAGAGAAGAAAAAGCCTGTAAGCCATTGCACTGAAGGTTGGCAGAACGGTAAGCTTACCTTAAAAAGGCTGGTAGCTAAGCCAACGGTCACAACTCTTAGTTTGTTACAGAAAAATGAATGGATTATTGAGAGGTAGTATGGAAGTCAGGAATCCGTTAATAACATCTAGTTTGTCCTAACCATTCCCATCACCTTGAAAGTCATCTTTGCACTCTCTATCAGCCATCAGCTTCAGATAAGATCATTGTATTACTGCTGCAGCCTGAACTCTATTTAGGGAAAAGGAAAAGGTTAAAACAAAATTCATTTATAACTATCATTTAAGTTCGTTTACCAACTGACTAGGTAAGCCTTTCAGAATATATGTTCTCTATAGGTTGCAGAAACGTTAACCAGTGACATAACTGCATGACAGCATCATAATTAAGACACATCTACAGTCTGGTGAGCGAAGGGAAGAGGGGAGAAGAGGGAAAAAAAAGAGAAAGAAAAAAATTGAAAATCACACTTTGTCAGGTCAGTTTTACAGTTTCTGAAATGCCAGTTGTTCATTTTAGCACACCACTAGTCTCAAATGGTGAAGGTACTGTCAATCAAAATACTCCTATTACAAGCAAGCTCTGGGCTTGTATTTAGGCACGGGAGTGAGAGAAGAGGTAAGGGAAGTAACCTCTGTTCTGGGAATATATTTAGACATAGAGTGGAAGAATGAAGAAATTAAAATATATGGGTTTGCACACTACTACCTTGTAAGAGGAGAAGTGGCAGAGTTATGTTAAGGGCCAGTTACAGCTCAAGCCACCCAGGGACTCCTTTAGTCTCTTTCTGCTGTTTTGGCTCACAGTCCTTTTAGATGAGAAAAGCAACTGTGTGCCAGCAGTACTCGTGGGTCCTGAGTGCCTCAGGTCCTTTAAAGATCAATGGAGGGTCGTGGCCTTCAATTCTCCAGGTCGGTATTTTTAAGAATCATTTTGCATACCATCTGTGTATGCATGGACTCTCAAGAGCCATTTCAGGGGCTCAACTTTCAGTCAGAGCTTTGCATCTGCCCTCTTAAAAATCTAGTTTCTCAAATGCTCATTGTCCCCTCCCCAAAATGAGTATTTCCAACTTTGGTTCCTATTGAGAGCAAAACTTAGTGTCTTCCATGGTATAATCTTCAGCTAAAGCACTGTATCCTCCTATTAAACTTTTATCTTAAAACACAGTATTTTCCTGAACTGTCCAATAATGCCACAACCTGCTTTTAGCAACCCATAAGCAAAGTGCCCAAAACCACTTTGAGGTGCAATGCAGCTTCCACCTCTAATTGCCCAAGCTCTCGTGACTACCTGCACCTCTTCCTTTACTCTTGGGAACAATATCTGAAGTTGAATGCTGGTGCCTCGTGTTTCATCCCTGTTAGATGAACCAGCATATCCATTGCCAGTACTAATAAGTTTAAATGAGTAGTGACAGTTTCCAGTCATGCAGAAACATAGGCAGACTCAGATGTCAGTCTCGAAACGGTAACTGATTTGAGAGAGAGCATCACAGTCAAATTACCAAAACAGATACTGTTTTTAAATGAGTCATTAAAATCTAGGGCAGATCAAAGGGCCTGACAGCAAAAGGATTACTAAAAAAAAAATATAAAATTTAGCATATTTAACATGTTAGCTAACATGTTAGAATCCCCAAGAAGATAAAGCAATTTTAGTTTCAAACAAAAGTACTTGTCTTTGTGAGAAAGGACAACATTAATTCAAGATAAAATCATGGTACTGGAGGTGAGCCAGTTTATTGTTTTCACAAGACTTAGCAGACTGAACTCAAGATAACAGAAGAATCCCAGGGCTTTGCAAAAGAGGGATAAAAGCTACAAGCTCTGGTCTTCCAAGCGGCAGCACTGACATTCTCCATTGCAGACCTCTGTTTGCTACTGCTGTCATCACCCCACCTGGTATCGTGGCTGGGGATTTAATTTGCCAGGGTTGTTGGGACAGTCATTTTGGTCTTCAGTGTCTGGTAGTTAACAATACAGGTCTGCAGCCAGTGCAAAAGAACTGGAGACTAAAAATATACGGAAACAAAAACTGTTTCTTTTGCTCCATCCATACAGTAGATGCTACGAGAAACAGGGTTCATAAGCAAGAAAATTAGTTGTGCACTTCCCATGGAACTGTTAGCCTTTACAGGGTTAAGTCTAGATAGAGGAAGAATTGAGTGAAAACACATTGAAGTGCCTCATGGCAGGGGACCCTGGAGGGTCTCCTAACTCTCAACAGTCAGAATTTTTTACAGAGGTGGGATGATACCCATTTACCCATTAACCATTACTGCCAGCCCATTCTGTTCACTCCCCAGTCAACAGCCCACACTTCATCTTCACATCACTTACCACTGCTAGTACACCTACCTCTACAGTGCCAATACTGAAATCATGACAGCTGCTGCTTCAGCCTAGCAAGCAGCTGGAAATTGTGATGAATTCACTGGAGAAGAGGTTAGACAAGGTCACAATGAAACTAGTTTTGTTTGAGGCAATACTGAATAGTAAAACAGGATGAGCTGCCATATTTCACTCATTAGCTTCAGAAATTCTGAATAGGCAATGTCTCATGCAAGAGATCTCAGCTATTTATAAAATTAAGAGCCCCAAATCCAAGATGTTAATCCTCATATTTACTTCACCAGGGTGCAGGAAGAGTCCAAATTATGTTTGTCATTAAGCACTCACATCAATCTCTGAATTTCTACCCCTAAGCTGAAACATACACCTGAACAGAGTAAAATGAGTATCAACCTACATGAAAGAATGTATTACAGCACTTTCAGCCTCTCTTCACTATACTGTCTAAAGATGGTAGCATTTTAAGACCTCTTTGTGGTTCATACCCCAGTGACATACCAATGAGATAGAGTAATTCCTGAGGACTGCAGAAGAACATTAAGGAACATTAAAGAGAGACAAGGGAGACGTTTAGGTAGTTTTAGATCCTCTCTCTCTCTTTTTTTTCTTAAAAACGCCCTTTCATCTCAGATAAACAGAGGGGGTTTCTTGGTTTATTTGCTTTTATGTCTGGAGTTAGACATTGCCCAGCAGAGTTTTCATGAAAACATAATGCTCGTTTAAAATAGTACACACTTCAAACACAAGATGTGTCTCTCACTAAGAAGAATGCACACAAAAAAACAATAACGGCGACAAATTCTTTTAAATTGTTTCCAAATTATCTAAGTTTCTATTAATAAAACAAGCATGTGAATTTTCTTGGGGTTTGTTTTGGTTTTTTGTTGTGGGTTGTTTGTTTTGTTGTTTTTTTTTTAATTTGAGATTTTGAGCCTCAGTCTCATAAGCATTTAAGTTAAACAACAGGCAAAAGACAAGTTGTCCTGTTACTATCAGTGGAATAAATAAGTATTTATAGACCAATATTTTGATCCTGAATCAACCCTCTCCCCTGCAGTTGAGGGCAACTCCTTCACAAACACCACTACCAAGTTTTTTCAGTGAACATTTCCAAGAGGGTTGAAGAATACCTTCAAACTGGTCAAGGCAGGCCTTAAGCAACTCTTGGTACATTATGAACTGAAGGAATTCTGTTCACTACATGCAGTGAAGGGGGAGAATACTTTTTGCTAAGCCACAAATGTTTGAGTACTACTGTACACCAGAGCTTACGCTCCACCAGATTCACAGTACACGAATTGTGTCATTGCCTGGAACATATCAACAGCCGAAGGCACAGGTACATTACCAGATGCGGTTTTCCTGGGCAAGACACTAGATTTAGAGAAAAACAAAATATACAGCTGTTGTAAAATTGAAAAGAAACTGAAAAAAATCTGCGCAGAATATCTACACATGTATGTCTTAAAGGCATAAATTAGGAAAAGCGAGACAGGGCAAAAGAGAAGCGAGGCAGGGCAAAAGAGTTGCCTTTTTTTTTTCTGCTAGAGCAATGACTCGGTGAATTTCTAGAAGCTCTAGGGGGAATGTGTGTCTAGGGTGGAGAGTGAACATTTAGACCGAGACTGCTAGTCCCATATGGTTTCTAATCAGTGAGTGCAACACCACCATCCCAAGTGCTATGAAAACAAAGTTTCTATACAACAAAAATGACCCCAAGCTCCAGATCTCCGTCATTTTTAAGTTCAGCTGATCCCTGAAGGGATTACAGGGTAAGAACAGGGAAATATCTGGAAGTCTCTGTTATTTTATGTCATCATGGCAATAACAGTGCCTCAGAACATTTCCTCATTACTGGAAGTAAGAGTCCCATGCAGGGGAGGCATGCAGGGAGCACATAAAGAGCAAGGTCATCTGTAAAATTACTATGTACTTTTCTTTACGTCCTAAAGAAGTCACTGCACTAGTAAGCTCTGTGAGGGAGGTTTTAAGACCAAGGAGGACTTGCATCACTCGTGACACGTTACCACACAGTCTTGTGGATTCAATTTACTAAATTGCCTGAAGTGACATCTGTGAATCTTGTTCAGTAGCAGCCATAAGGGAGACATGGCCATAGAGCAAAAGCGTTATTGCTGGCATTACTGGGAGTACTAACACAGCATGTGTCTGGACGTCACAGTTGCTGTACAACACCACCTCCTTGGTCTATGAGATAGGAAGGCCACAAGTCTCTCAAATGTCAAGTGAATGTATAAAAAAACCTCCCCAACACTTCCATGGATTTCTCCCACAGAGTAATATAGCCTTTAACTCTTACAAACTGTTTTGCAACCAAATGTCTTAACCTGCCACGTGAGCCAAAAATGATTATGCAGAGAAGTGCATAGTGGTTCAGAAAGTGATCTGAGTTTATACAATTCATATAGTGAACCATGAAAAGAAAGAAATACTGACTCAAGGATCATCTGCTTTTAGCCTATGAGGTTTTGGGGGAAAAAAGGTCTATATGCAGAGGGGGAAATATGTACTGCATTTGCTATGTGCCAACACAATATGTATATAAACACAAACAACAGTATCTAGAGGGTAGCATCACACAATTCAAACACAGAACTACCAAAAATTCACTAATGAACTTAGTGAAAAATGCCAATGTTTGCCAGAGGCAGGCTGTTTAAATTATTGTGTTTATCACGGACAGAGAGGAAGGACAAGAAACCTCGTTTTATATTTTTCTACCAAAAATAGAAGGGCAGAAACTCTCCTCCTTCATACACTCTGGAGGTCAAACTAGATGATGTAACGATCCCTTGCGGCTTTAAACAGGTTTTATAGATTATCTGACTTAAAAATAGACACAATGTTTAAATAATAAAATTCTCTTGAAACTAAATGCCTAGTACAACAAGTTTCCAGTCACTGGCTAAGGTCTGGAGGAACTATAACTGTACAAATACTTGTAATAAACCAAAGGGACAATCTTAGGTAGATATTTTGAAATTGAAATTTTATGCCACTGACTCTATCCACCTGAAGAACAAACAATATGTACCATCTTCTACATAGCCTGCTTTAGCTAGCTGCAAACCTCCAGAAAACCATGCAGACAAAGGATATGTCTATGGTGCATACACCATACACAGGTTTGAGTACCAGACCCAGCCTAGCCATGGTAGCAAGGACCTCTCTCTTCAGCCAAGAGGCATAGAGTCCACCATATCCCACATGACTGTAGCCTGTTTCTGATACTGGGAGAGTACAAATAAAATCAGCTTGGATATTCCCGCACTGCCCTGACATTTCTGCTGTAGTCACTCCTCTGAATAACTTAATTCAAAGCCTGTTACCACACAATAATTGCCAGAGATCACGCCGTCATGGTTCAGATGAGGACCTGAATTCATTAACTGAACGAATATATGTGTTGCCTTTTTGCCTCCTTTTCATGTACAAGGCCAAAGGAGGAAGTACAGGAGAGAGGTGTTGTCAGCTCGTCAATGGAGTCGCTTCTTGTCAGTTACACCATTGTTTAACTTGTCACAAGCACAAGCAAAACAATACAACACAGCAAACCTCACCACCTTCTATGAATGGCCTTGGAAGTCCACTGGAAATCACTTAATTTAGTGATCCAGTGAGTACACTAACAATAGGAATCAGATTACTTTGCCCATACATTTTGACAATGACAATTTTGTTTTATTATGATAATTCAAAAAGCACCATCAAATACAGTGTAGAATCTCTTATAAAAATAATTACAGTCTAGTAATGCAAGAGTTCATTGAAGCACACCATTAATTCCTTGGCAGTTAGGGAACGAACCAAATACTTTGTGCAAATGAAGGATTAGCAAGGTTTCAACACACACATTTCCTTGTACTTAAAATGTGCAGGGAGCAAACCTTATTAAAACAGCATTTCATATTATACTTTAAAATGATGGCCCCTTAGGCAGATTTCCTGTACTTCAAAAGATAGCTATTATACTACTATATGTTACAGTCTAGGATAACAGAAAAAATTCCTATCAAATTGCTTTACCGCTTTATCTAGGGAGCATAAAATTGTTGCTTTTTCGTAGAGCCCTCAAGAAAAGCCAGACTTTTATTCAAAATGAGGTGTCGCCAGTCTCACACAACAAAGAGAGAACAGCTTTAAAACAATGCTATGAACTGTCTTCCACTTTGCTACTGAAAATATTTTGAGCAGCTATGAACCCACCATCCAGCATTTGGGACATCTTCTTATGGGCCTCAGGGTTATATTGCCTACCTCTGTGTGTTCAAACTGCTTCTATTTCTATGCAGAGGGATTTTGTGATTATACGCTTTGTGGTTGTTTTTAAAATAGTATTTTCCTAAAATTAAAAAAATTTTAAAAAGACAGCTGGTGCCTTTTTTCTTGCTGTTTAATGATGTTCAAAGTTGCCCAAAAATTTGCTTACACATAATCATAAAGGACTGAATCAGTTCCCCGCTTTGCATCATTTCTGTTTTAGAAGTCCTTGCAGCGCAGCCACTATGAAATCATGCTGCCCATGATCCAGATTCATGCAGTCTCTCTAAAATGTTAACTGATTCAGGTCTTCATAATTAGAACTGACCCAGAAGCTATTAGAAAACATCCCTAGCAATTTAAAGAAGCATTATACTAGATATTAAGATATGATTAGAAATAGATCACTTGTTATCGGTGGTTTGACAGCCCAACTTAGTAAACTAGAACCCCCTAAAAAATCACCAGAAATATCTAACAACAATACTTAAATTGAGGTCTCATAACGAGTAATTAAGGGTGCTGAAAGAACTCACAGAAGGTGTTGCATTCTCCCAAACTTTTCCATCTTATCTCATATGTTTACAGCAAAAAGAACAGAGCAGTTTTCTTCAAAGCACAATCATTATCAATCTTCTCCAACATTCCAGCAGCACAATATTATTCTTATAATGCAACTGAGTAACCTCCTCAAATCCTCAGGAAACATTAGCAAAATAATTGTTCCCTGTCAGTGTTCCTTTGTTATTACTTTATTTTTTTCTTACCCTTATTACTTCAGGCAGAAATGACTTGGAGATATTATCCATCAATTTACCAAAACAGAATTCCCCTACATTTATTTTCTTTTAGGTGAATGTTTTACAATTAAACTGTACATTAGAGCTCAATCTAAAGATTTTCTACCTGGCTAAAACTGATTGGCCCACTAAGTCTTAAGTTTAATTTCCCCTGCCCCTCTCATTTTGCTAACTAGAAGAGAAATGAATCCACCTTCAAGCCTGTTGGAATCAATCTTCTTTTCTCTTTCTCACAATTTATAAGTCAGAGGCTTAAAAAGTGTTCATATCCTCTTTTAACAAGCTGGCTATGGGAGATAAGCACAAGAACATTAATAAAAATAGCTAAGCATTAAGTCATGGATGTTTTACAAAAGTAGACCTAAAAAAAAAAAAGAAAAATCCTGAAGGCTAATTGTGATTTATACCACGTCTCTTTTCCAATACTACCAATTATCAATCATCCCTAAAAGATCCCTTCTTTGACATGCCAATGTCATGAATGCAACTGCTGCCAGCTCATTCCTAATCAGGTGAGACGTTGCATGGCATAGACCACCCCCTGGTTAGCCCTGTGACTTGTAAATGCTGGCATACTGCAGAAGAGGTTTTATTTTTTCCAGGTTATGGACTTTTACTTTTTTTTTTTTTTTTTAAAGAAGTTCTTCATAAAGATTTCACAGCTGGAAGCACAGCTTCTCTCACCTCAGGTCTCCTACACATTGCACCTTGGTACAGCTTGCACCATCACTTTTACCACCACCCTCAACATCTCCAGCATTCACGAAAAACGTATCCAGAACAACGATAATACAACCACCAGCACTGAAACTTTTATTACTGCAATTACAACAAAGCAGCTGGTGGTAATAATAATAATACTTAGCATTTATATGGTGCTTTATATCTTTAAAAGGCTGTATAAACATTTGCAAATTAAGCCTCACAGAACTCCTGAGAGACAGATACATTTTCTGGTTTGTAAATAAGAAACTGAGGCAAAGAGACAAAACAGCTGTCTCCAAAATCAAGATCTCTAGATGATTTTAGAAAAGGGAATGGAGGTTCTCTTTGGACAATAAGAACTTGTAGAGTTATAAAAGTACAGCTTAAAATATTCAAAGAATACAATGGGACATAAACTCTCATGCTCTGCACATCCTCCCCCTCCAAAAGAAATCAGTAAACACTTTCCCCAGGAAGATTTAGTTCCTCGCTGCCCGCTACTCTAAGCTACTCACCACTGCAAGACACAAAACGCTGGACTACACAGCCCAGTAGGACCATCTCATCTGCCAAACCCCCAACCTGGAAGTCCAAGCTCCTCCGGAGTAGGCAAACTGTTGATAAACTGCACAAAACTGACTTCAATCATTCGCCACCAAGACTGGGCGACAAGACAGCAGCTTGCTTCTCCTCCCAGGCTGTATTCTGCTCTGCCACTATTTAAGAAACACACAAACACTTCTTTTTCTTGCATGTCAATGTTCAGCTTTAATACAAAAAGTGAGAAAAACTGTACATTCTAAGTAGAAAAGAACAAATGCCACCACATATTCAAGGCACTTCTGAGAATATCTTACATTCATATTCAGTAAGACACTGAATGAACAGACTTTTTTTGTGTGTATTAGACACCTTACTCACACAGAGAAAACAAATGCCTACACACACTCTTAACACCTCCTATTCAGGTCTTCAGCTCTAGAACTGCTTGAAGCGAGCTTAAAATTATTGCCTAGACAAAATACACAGCGTTAAACCTTTAGAGAAGGCATTACTTTTACAGCCCCATCGCACAAAGACTTGACTACCCATGTAATTTTACATCTGACCTGTCCCACCGAGATCAGTGGATCGGAATGCATTTCAGAAGACACTAGAATACAATGACACAAAAGGGAAGAAGTTGATTTGTGAGAAAGGAGAACCTTTACTGCAAGAAGTGGCATGAAGTGCATTCTGCAAAGCTGGAGATGGACCACTATGTGCAACTGAAGAGTGAAGTAAAACAGAAAGGGAAGCTTAGGGGATAAATGAGGGAAGGAGGAAGAAATAAAACAGGAGATTAAAGTTATATCAAGACTCAAGAGCAGGATGGACCAGAATATGGAAGACAGTGGAGAAACATGGCTCAAGCAAGTGGAAAAGGAAGGAAAACATTAAGAGCTAACCCAGAGGCCAGGTTGAGCAGGGAAAAGAACTGAGGTCAAACCTGAAGGCAAGGCTCAAAATACAGCAGTGCTTTAGCACAGGAGCAGCCATGAGAAGGGAAACAGCAACTTCAATGAAGAAGATCTGTTTGCTTCTCGGCAGTGGGAGGACATTCGTCACGCAGAGGTGATTTACCTAATGGACACTAAGGTACAAAGTCCGGATTCCTCACTCTGTCCTGCCCTCTGTATGTGAGATAGCACCAAGAGGCTAATTACCAGTTAGCCCGGATTTATTAGCCATAACAAAGCTTGCAGCTAAAATAGGAACAGACTCCACCCTCCTACCTCCCAGCCCTGTGCCTTCACCCCTGGCCAATTCTTTATCTGTAAATACAGGAAGAGAAGGAAGCATTAGAGATGAAACATTACACTAAGGTTGCGAGGGCAAGGGAAGAACTGCAAAGCAATAAATAATGCTAGAAGTGGAGAAGAGAATAAGTAATTCCACTTCAGGAAAATCAAGCCTGGGACAACACTGAAGTAAAAGAAGAAGAAAAATGTGTATTTAAATACACAACCTGCCACCCGACTCTGAATAGGAAACATAGATGTATGTCTCCAACTGAAGGCAGTATAATGCACACACTGGCTTCTCAAGACATGTTGTGCAAAGCTGTAAATTACTTTAGAGACACATCTATAAATGACTGACTTTTCTGTGCTGTTTTCAAAACGGCACAGAAGATCATCAAGCCGAATTTTATTACAACTTGATATCACAAACTCCTCATGATGTAACTCAGTTTCATCGCATAGTCCTTGCTACATTGTCATATGCACTCAGTTACAGTGAAGAACTCAACGCACAAGATGAACGTCTCACACCTTGTACAAAGGCCTCACATTCACACGCTCTGAGTAATAGAACTGCACATTCAAAGTATTTTTATGACGTACGCTGGGATTCCCAAAGGCACTGAACTTCTACCAAACCCCTGGATCAACCAGACACCTAACTCCCTGAAACACCAAGCATTACATCCCTTACGGATTAGAAAAAGAAAGCTTTCTCAAGCCTAATTACTCCAAGTTATATTTTACACTGGAAACAAAGAGATCTTTGACTCAGGAAATAGAGAAGATTACACCTCAGACACGCTGTAGAATCAAGCAAAAAGAGCAGTGGCATCAAAGAAGGAAGAGTACATCAGAAAGAAGAGCAGAGTCTTCAGTCTTCATGAAAGGAGCATTCAGAGGGCTGAATTAACATTAAGCCCTCTCAACCACTCCAGAATGAAAGAAAGTGCTCATTAACCAAAGTTCACATTTCAGGTAAAAGACAAATCACTAGGAGGACTAAGCGAACAAATCACAAATTCTGCCTAAAGTTAAAACATTGATAAAATTTGGATAATCTTACATCTCACCAGGCATCCGCAGGTATTGAAGAGCAAATGGTCTTCTGTGATGTCATGTATTTCTCATGGGGTTTAGAACAAGTTTTATGCAGCTGATTTGGGGGGTATGTTAAATATTGTTTCCCTTTCCTAATGGATCTGGACCTATACTAATGACCAGCCAAAGGATACTGCTAACATCTGACTTTCAGCTCTCTTTGCACTTGAGCCAATTTCTGGAAAGTGAGGGGGAGGAGAAGGGAATACTGATGGGAGAAACAGCAAGCCTAGCGCCTGCTTTTCTACTTGGTCAATTCTTTAAAAATGCTTTTACATGCAGTAGTAGAAATCAAAGTAACACACACAAATCCCCATGAGGCATCCCTTTACTTTCCAGTTACAAACACTCCTGAGCTACAGACATTAAGGCTCGCAGTGGTACTTTCGCAGTAGGTTAAGTCTGAAGCATCCAGCAGCTACAGCTAATTCCAGCCCCCTGCCCCCAGAACCAACTATGGCAGCTTCACAATTAAGTCAGATGAACACAGCTCCTCTGTGGTCATGGGAGGCTTGAAAGAAGTCAGATGTTCTCTTACCTGCAGTGGTAATCTATAAAATCCAGAAAAATCCATAAACGGTAACATTTGGGACTATTAAAAGATAAATGCTCTATCTCGTGTAAAACCAATGCATTCTTGAAAAGAAAAAAAAAAGATACATGTATAGAGCCTACTCTGAGTTACTTGAACATCCATAACACCTACTCTCACTCAACAGATACTGTTCTTAAAACGGTGAGTTTTTTTCTAAATATTCTGTTGAAATACTCAAAGGTTTCACAGTATTACAGAACAAGGGGTTCATCATTTCACAATCCAGGGTTTTATAGCAGGTTTTATGTTTTTTCACTGTTACAGAGAACGTAGCAATTTCCACGGTTGGTCAAAATGCCAACTTGAGTGAAGCTTTACGAACAAATGCAAGTAGAATCCCCTGTCACACTGTCAGCAATGAAAATGCCTGTTATGCGTCAGAAAACTACACAACAGAAAACCCCACAGAAATGGATAACTTAAGGAAAGATGTACAAATTCCACACTAAATACTAACCCTGCACCATTGAAGTTACAGACATCTGCCAACTTTGCCTATCCATAATGCATAAGGTTGCTGAAGTCTATTCAGAAACAGACAAAGGTAATAAATGCAAAGAAAGTAATCTGTAATTTGCTATTTCCACTTCAGGTCTCAGTCCTGTGGAGCTTCACAGCATGAGTAACTTTAATTACCTAGACAGTGGCATAGAGAGGGAAGGGAAGAAAGGACTGGAAGTGTTCAATTAGTAGCATTCAAGGCCCTGAGTTGGCTAATATTTCAAAACTTTACTGAAGCTGACATTACAGAATAAAATCAAAGGCATGTGTTAGTGATTGTGGGCTCATGGTCACTGCTCGAAATGAAAACAGGTTCTCAAAAGCTAATGCTAACAACATTTGCATTTGTAACTGATTCATTTTTTTATCCCCCCTGTGTCCCTGACACACAATTAAAAACAAAAAAAACAAACAAGAAAATCACAGATGTGAAGGTTGCTTCTTCCCACATCACCGTGGTCTTTCCAAAAAAGCTGTGACTATCCTCGCCAGGCAGCAAGCAGAATTACGTAGGCTCCTCGAGTATCAAATGCTGTAAGAGACACCTTGTTTTACCTTTCATTTTCAGTGAACGAAAAGCTCTGTTTCGTAAACAGTTGTGCGAATGCTTTTCTACACACACACCCCCCAGATAGTCTCACTGACTTAGATGAAACTTTAAATGGCTTTATACCTAAGTTCATCTACGGGCACAACAGGGAGAAACTCAGCAGTCGCTCAGGACTGCAGAAACAACTGAAGTTCCAGGCAAAATGTAGAATTCACGTGAGAGTGATCATCTAACTTGAGACCTAGGGTGGGATACTGAAATTCATAGGAATTTCAGGGTTGAGTTAAATCGATATTTGTATGAAGCTATGAGAAAAATCAGTGTGTTGGATGAATAAATCGATGGATGAATCAGAGTCTAACTCTGGAGTTAAGATACAATGGCAGCAGTTACAGCTCCTCCTGAAAGGGAGAATTCTAGTTTCTGGTAATGCAAAGCATTTAATATTGGGAAAACAAGCAGATTAGCACTGAAAACAAGAAATTAGCCTCTTAGTCTTCCCCCCCTCCCCAGTGTGAAAATTCAATCTATATAACTGCACTGTTAGTTTAGTTACCTATGGTATATTTAGTGACTCACAGTTTTAGCAGGTACTGTGTAGGTATGGCCCTACATGAGGAAAAAGGGTATTTCAGGCATCATGCTGCTCTCTGTACCACAAAACAAATACTGAGGCTTCAAAATGAGTTAACTGCCACCTAGTCGCAAGCAGTTCAGAACTAGAACGATGAAAACCCCGAATCCCTATGGACAAAGGGGACATAGAACCAGGTGCTGTTAAATGAGAAAGCAAGAAGAAACCCTAGTTTCAAAGGAAATGTGAGAAACAGACCCATCCACATCCAGAAAACATGCACATAACCAAAGCACCTTCACAATTCTCCTTGAATGGAGGTATCGGAATCAGGCCACGCACACAGTCCCGTGGTGTTAAATGTCTTTGCTTTCTGGCCACCAACCCCACAACAGAGAGAGGAGAATCTGGAGGGGTCACAGACCAAAGGGCTCCGTTTTTCGGTCTGGCACAGCTGAAAGCTGTGTCTTCAATAAAATCTCGTACTTTTGACCAGTCATTCACCATAGGAGAAGACAGAGTGATGCAGGAATTGTAATTAGGAGTGCAAGAGCAACAAGTGCTAGACACTGAAATCAAAGTTAGCAAGTCTTCATCGTGTGGACTTGAAGTCTTCCGTTATTTCACTCCAGTAGTTGAAAAGTTCGTATACATTTAATCTATTTTGACCCTCAAGGTGCCAATTATTCAACTTCAGATGTTTAGATTTTAATAAGCTTTCACCAACGGGAAGAAAAAAATGCAGCGGTTAACATGACTGGTTTGCCATTTACAGCTAGACTACAGACAGAAAGAAAATCAATCATATTTCACAAATTTAATTGTTGACAAGTGCAAAACTTGTGTATTTTTTTTCCACCCGTGCATTTCATAGCAGAAGTAAGTATCTTCAGATCAATCTTGCTCTCTCTATTATCGCTATATATAACCTGGCACCTAATCACTATCAGGTGTTGTTGCTTGTGCGGTATTACACCTACCTCCAATTAAATCTAATGGGATGCTTTGGCTGCTTTCAAAATGACATGCAATCAAAACCATTCACTCTGAGCTATAAGAAGGCATAACTCAATACTGCAGCCACTATGAGTACGTGACAATACAAGCCAGTTAGACAATCAAAGTCCAAAGCCACCTGTATTCCACAGCCTCCCCCAGTAAAGGCAAGCAGCAGCCCCAGCCTGCTCCCGTGGAACCCTGAGCACAGTATCTCCTTACCTGACGATACCTGTATGCTAATAACGCTACATTCACTGTGAGCTGTGAATCAAGATCAGATACACTGAGTGTTCCTTACACCTCGGGAGCCCTGTAAGCTCTTTGCAGGCCCCACAGCTCACTGAGAGGAAACGACCGACCCATTTCAGGCCTGGCCTAGGAGAGGACCATTTCTCAGAGACCATGGGTTACAGCATTTCCATGGGTGCTCCGTGGAAAGCAGAGCAGTCACACAATGCTGACTCAGTATTTCCAGTTGCTAACAACAAAAATGGACATTTTCATGTCCTTCCATGTAAGCAATTTTTGTAGCTGACACTGCACAGTCACAAACGAGAAGAAAGATGGTCAATAGGAAGGGAGGAGGACCACATTTTTGATGATGGAGAGGCACAATTAAAATACGGTCTACACAGCAAAGACACACGAGATCCATCATTTAGTTAATATTTCAGCAGACACAAGACAGAGCGGTAATACTTTTATCTTCATTACTTCACTGTAAGTAAACAAAGCAGGCTCCACCAAAGGTCATATAGCTGCACATCTATAACTCTGGGGGGTACAAGACCCATGAGCAAAGCATAGTTTTTGAGTGAGAGGGTTGGTTGCCAAACAACATCCTCAAGAAAAACTTGTTCCACCCTTCTTCTATTGCCTGCTACCAGCTGGCTTGAAACCAGGGTTTAGCGTAAGCAGCAATGTCTCACTTTTCATGGATACAACGCAGACCTACTGAGGTTACAGGGAGGCAGGAGCATCTTAGATCATACCACAAAATGCTACAAACCTGCTTTCCACTGCGTGCCCAAGTTGTCCTTATTCCGCTGGCACGATGCGTAAGGGAGCGCATGTCATGGTGATGAGAGGGGCAGAAAGAGGAAGAACACCAGGGAAAGTTAGCAGCGAAAAGGAAAGGGCAGCGGAGGAGAAAGAAGGCAGCTGGCAGAACACCACAGAAACACGGGCACGCAACAGGATTATCCCACCCGAAAGCTGCCCTTCGCCAGCTACTGGCAACACACGCCACCTTTGGAAAAGCCAGCTTAACCGCCGGGGAAAAAATGCCACAACAAGGAAAGGAAGCCAGGTCACCTGGTAGAAGGTGAGGCAGCAGGAGGAGGAGGCGGAGGAGGAGGAGGGGGCACGGACGCTGCCCTTCCGAGCGGCGGGGGTCCCCAGCCGGCGCCCGGGCCGCCCCCGAGGCCGCGGCGCGCTGCCAACGGGCAAGGGGCGAGCAGGTGTGGCGGCGTTACCGCACGGGGCGAGAAAAATATACGTACACCTATACACACGCACGCACACGGGCAGCTAGGTGTATATAAAGCCACGGCGGCGGGGGAAGGCTGAAAAAGCAGCAGCGAAGCGCCGTTCCCAGCCGCCGCGGCGGAGCCGTGCACAGCCCGGGGGCCCGGAGGGGAGTTTTGCAGCGGCTCCCGCCCGAGCGGAGAGCGGCGGCAGCGCCCGTCCCGCCGGGACCGGGACCGGGACCGGGGCGGGGGGAGGCTGGGGTTAATGCCCCGCGGTTCGCCATGTTGCGGCTGCCCGGGCGGCTTTTTAGGGTCGGGGAACAAAATGGGGGGGGGGGGAGGGATCGGCAACCGGGGGGAAATCCCGCCCGGTCATCCCCTTACCTTCCCGGGCGTCCTCCTCCCGCAGCGGGGCCGGCGGCGGCCGCGGGGCTCCGCGCAGGGCGCCCGGGGCTCCCCGCCGCCGCCGGGCTCTGAGCAGGGGCAGGGGCGGGCGCGGGGGCTCCGCTCCGCTCCGCGCCGCCAACAAAGTGCCGAGCGGGAGCGGGGAGGGCGCCGGTCAGCGGGAGCGGCGGAGCGGAGCGGAGCCGAGCTCCCTCTGCCGGCCCGCCGCCCCGCCCCGGCCCCGCCGCCCCGGCCCCGGCCCCAGGCGGCGGCGGGGCAGCGCGGAGCCCCGCGGACCCCTCCTTCCGCGCCCCGGCGGTGCTGCCCCCCCCCCCCCCCCCCCCCAGCGCCGTGCGGGCCCTGGGCGCCGCCGGGGGTGCGGAGCTGCCCCCCCCCCCCCCCCGCCTCCTCGCCCGCTCCCTGTTGCGCTTTCCAGGGCGCTCACGAAATGCCACGGTACTGAGAGCAGCTTCCCCGGAGCTGGGCTGGAATATGGGAGTCGTTCAAAGTGACCGTAAGCGTTCACCAGAAAAAAAAAAAAAAAAAAAAAAAAGAAAAATAAAGCCTCACACAAAACCTACCAAGACTCCAAAGCGAAATCCTTCCCCAAAGAAGTAGGTGCACCTAAACCACCTTTAGAACCAGTCAGCTACCAGAACAAAGTCTCCCCGTCCTCACCCGAAATCCCGGATGAAATGTCCCAGCTGTTCACGGCGTTTCCATCTGGCACCACGTTCCTCCTGACCCTGACAATTCACACGTGGCTTTCACTCTGCGCAGGGGAGTAGTCCCACGCACAGATACCATTGGCACGCTTACAGGTAGCCAAAGTCCTGACGCTACACTGTTGCCACGGCCGTGATTTCTGTAACGAGCCACTTCCACTCCTAAAATCGGGCTGTTCCCTGAGAATCTCCTTTCACTGATTTCACTTTCAAATGAGTTTTTGTCTTTTCTGGCTCCAGGGAAAAGCTAGAAAATGTAAATCTGTCAACAGCATCAGACAAATGAAAAGAACCCCCCCCATCAGGTAGTACATCGGAGAGCTAATCTGATTTTTGAGGTTCCATTCCTGATTTTTGATAGGATTGAATTGCCAGTCCTGAACGACTTACAAACCTGCTTAATTATGTTCCCAAGTCTCCTTCCAGGCTTCACCAAGGTTCCTTGTGAAGATCAAAATCAGATCTATACCAAACACGTAGCCATTTCCAGGACTGAGCCACGGCTATCCCAACATAGCAACAGGTCCTTTATGCTACACAGTTTCTGTGATTCCAGGCCCTCTTCAAGAAATCCGCAGAGGAAAAGTATAAACGAATGAAGGAGCAGCTGCTCGCTGAAATTTCCACTCAGTTCCAAGAAATGAGACTTGGCAGGTCCTTGCTTTTTATAACACTCCGTGACTCATTTGCAGAGGCAGGTGAAGTCAGAGCCATCACTGCCAGAGTTGTGCCCCTGACGGCTTCTCCAGGAAGGACATGGACTTTCCCAAACACTTTTTTAAAAAGAAGAAAGGAAGGCATTGCTCAGCTACTGTTAGCAGCGGTTCAGACACTGAATCTCTTCTAAACTGATGCTAGTCCATGTTTGACCTGGTGTTTTCCAGCAAATCTTCCTAAGAATAAGGTCTGAGCTCTGCAACTTGTGTTATTTTGCCAGGCTCCCAGGAAGATTCAGAGCTGAGGGCGGTGGGCAGCAGGCAGGGTGAGGCTCTCTGTGGGTTCCCATGAACCAGACAGGAGAGAGTAACCCAAGCTTGCAGACTAGGCAGGGAGACGTGGAGCCTCACTCCACCATTGCTTAGGAGTTCACCTTAACCCTGCTTAAAAAAAAAAAAACAAACAAAAAAATAAACAAAAAAACCCCACAAAACAACAACCAAGAGAAAAAGAAATGCAGTTCAGCCAACTTCCCTTTCCTGGCTCCGAGCTGGCAAAACCCCTTGTCATGCTGCATCTTCTTCTAGTGGTTCTGTCTCCGCTACTTTTTCTGATCCAGAGGGTCCTCCACGAAACTGGAAAGTGCAAAAAACACTTGTGAAATAATGGGGGGATTGGGGGAGGTGGGAGGGGGGATCGAGTCCACTTTTGTGTACCTAAACAAGCAATGAAATGCACAGATAGCATACACTTACCTTGGTAACAGGAAGTTTGTTTCCAACAAACCTTCAAACCTTAAAGAATCAGATTGTGGAGAGGTCACCTAGGTCATTCATGTGAATGAACACTTAGAGGAACACTGACATCTAAACTGACGTTTCTAAACTATTCATGCCAGTTGCCATACACACGCTCCCTAGGTAAATAATCATAGTAATTTATATATAAAATTGCTTACCCCATGAGAGGCTGGAAGGAATATGATAGGTGCTATTCAAGAAAAGGTTGGGGACTGCTTCAGTCCTTGGCAGGGATAAACAGTGCCTCTCTTCCCCCTTTTTTCCTGGACAGCAGCCCAAGACCAGCCCCTGATCCAATTCCCTTTAACAAAGGACAGAAGGCAAATGCAGAAGACCACCGTGGGCTGATGTTTTTGTTTGGTTTTGGGAAAGAAAATATTTAAAGGGGACAGAGATGATAAAGAGGTACATGGAAAGAAAGGAGGATGTGAGGATGAGAACAGGGAAACCAGAGGAATAAATGGGAGAGAGAAAGATTTGAGGAAGAATTAATTCTATTCCTGTGCTTTATTAACTTTTCTTCAGGATGTGTACAGCAGGTACGGGCATTTAGAAAATTATTTTATATTATTATGAAGCTAATGTCACCGTAGATAGGAAACCTCAATATTGTAACACAGGGGGCGAAGAAAACATTTCATCAATGTTTTTGTATTTGGGGAAAAGACGAAATACGCCAAAGAATTTCCTTCTGTTGTAGAATAGCCTAAAGATACTTTCCGTGCTGGGAACCTGCAGAATGACTTACACACAACAAACGACTTCAACAACCGTCTGGCAGACCCAGCAGAGTCTGCTTGCTGACACCCCTCCTTCCTGCGTGGATTTCGGCCAAACGCCTGAGCCCCAGCCAGTTGCAATCTCCTTTGCAGGTGTACACACAACGGAAGGCACGGTGCAGGGAACAAACCTGCAGATTCCTGGGGAGCGCCATTGTTTGGGCTGTATTGAAAATAGATGGGCAAGTGTTCAATTTGTGCAGTATTGGCTGCAGCAAGCCTGGGGATTTAAGATTAACTGCTTGATACTGGAATTTCCACTCTCATTGAAAACAGACACTACCGTATCCATAGAGTTTTCAGGAGAAAAATATACAATGCAAGCCTGATTATTCTCTTGATTTTAAGGCGCGTGCAGCTACAGTGAGGAACAGCAGAATTGTTCCTGATTTAGGATCATAAAAATGCAAGGTTAATCCAAGAGGAATCCACAGCAAATGAGAGAAACAGAACAGACTAGCTATCGGTCCATACTCCTCCATTCTTTATGCTTTGGAAAAGAAAAAAAGAAACCCAAAATATGGAAAGTATTTATTTGCTGCTTAGGTAAAAGTATAGAAAACATTTTTCATAAAGGCTAAACATGGTCCTATCTATTAAACAATGCAGGCCAGAGGATCTGAAGAATAAGCATAGAGTTTCTTCTAGTCCCGAAGTCATTTGCAGTCTGACTGGAAGTTTTCTTGGGGTATGTCTGGTTTTAAAATATTCTGCTTAAATGTGTCATCCTTCATGCTATAAAAAGGTGTGTATATACATATTTTAGACCATTTTCAGTAGAAACTAAGTGAATGTAATTGTTCTAAACTCAGATTTACTCTTTGAGTAGTAAATCGATGAATAACATAATGGCCTCAAAACTGGTGAGATAGTTTTGGTCTAAACATATCGGGGACATTCTATAAACTTCTAAATTATTTAGGAACATAGGGACTGCTATCCAAAAATTAGCTTTGGGTAAACCCTCTAATGTGTTTGGTTTTGGTTTTGTTCCCCCCCAAATGGAATATAAATAAAAATTATTAAAAGGCATGCTCTCTCCCCCCACCATAGGCTTTGGAACATTAAGAAGTAGTCAGTCAATTCCTTTATTGGAGAACTTGTGCTTAGTTGATCAATATGAAACTACAGCACCTACTTGCATTTTCTTTAATAACTTTCCTAGGGAAGGTTGGTTCAGGCAAATGAAGTAAAGCGCACCACAGAGCTACCCACAACCTAAAAGTGAAAAGGAAGGCAGAACCCAGTGTGTCTGTAACCCACTCCTGGCAGAAACCGAACTCCAGACTCAGTTCTGAAGCAGCAGGAAAACTCCTGGACTGCTCCTGGCTGACTCATACCCTTTATCCCAGGTACAAAGACAAAGCAGCTCTAAGGATTCCCAGAAGCCTCATTACCACCCAAGAAATTATTCTTCTGAAGAGCTCGAGGATACAGCAGAGAATATATCAGGTGAGAACAAGGTGTCTGTCAGAGCGCAGTCATGGCTCTGAACTCCACAGAGACTCCCAGCGACTCTGATAGATAAGAGTGCCTCAAAGTGCCATCGTGAATCACTTTGCCCAGGTTACATGAGGGACCACTCTGTACTGCAGAAAAGTCTGGCGTCTTAAAAAAAAAAGAAACGGCACAGTCATTTGCTCGTGGTCCTTGTGGTGCCTACATCTCCAACTCGGAGATTGTGGAGTTACACCTCCTGGATGTTCTGGTCTCTATTTTGCTTAATTCAGAGCTTGCCGCAGAAAATATACATTTTCCCTATTTGTTCCTTAGTCTAGCTGCCAGGGGTTATCAGATTTTTATTCCTTGTTCCTAATTATTGCGACATCCATGAGGAAGATTATTTGAGTGAGCTGACTAGGATAAATGAATGAGCTGTCTATCCTGAGCCCAAAACCCTTCAGCCTGAAGCTGCCACCATCTATGACTTACCAACTTGCCATCCAGCCATTGCAGTTACTGGCGCATCAATTACAAGCCATGTAAACGTACAGCTAGGATTAAAGTTGAATGCGTGATGATAAAAACCCTTCCAGTAAGACAAGGCTCTGTGACATTTTGACTTATCTGGCAGACCTTTCTGCACAATCCTATGTGGATCGCAATCAGCTAGTGAAGTAATGCAGAGGACCTTTCTCCCACTGGAGCCATGGGGAGCGCTATCATTTATTTCAGAAGGAACAGAATCAGACCCAGATCCTTGATTCGCGCATTACTCAGTCTCTGCACTGAGAGATGGTTGGCTGACACTTGGATTTGGAAGTCAAGGACCCCATCCTGGCAGAAACCTGAGGCATAAGAAGAGCCATATGGGAGCCACTGACATCACGTGGGCAAAGCTCAGCACGTTTGTGATTACTAGGTTTTGGTCTATCCCCTCTCAAGAGCTACACTGTGTCTGATGGATAAGACTCTAATTGAATTTAAGCAAATAAATTGCAGGTTACAAAGCAAACTCGATCACTGTTATGCATTTTTGATGCCTCCATCTTCCTGTCTTATGGAGACAAAAATGAAATAAGACGCGGACAATCAATCTTTCTATATATACGCTCTGCTCTTTATAGGGAAGCATTACAGATGTTTTTTATTACAATTGTATGTTTATTGGGAGAGAGGTAGAGCATTAAACCTCACATATTTCATTTTCCTTATGTCACACATTCATGAGAAAAGGAAGAAGGCAGGCAGAAAAAAATATATAACTGAAAAAAAATTTCATCTGTTTTGCCAGAATTTATAGAAGTTTCTTGGTTTTCTTTTTCCTTCTAGGGTTTTGAACTATACTTCTCTAGTGGAGGAGGGGGAACAATCTTAACCATATGGCCCATCCCAAACCTTCAGAATTCTTGAGTCAAGCATCTAAAATGAAGACATTTCTTTAATAATCACAAAGTGTTGATAAAAAAGATGCTGACATTTTTGTTTGGGTTTGGGATCTGTAGATGTCATATTTCCTAGCAGAAATGTCAGAGAGAGAGGCTTTCTTCTTCCAACAAATGACAAAGATCTGTTGCATTCACAAGCCTATAGCCAATTAGCTTTTAAGAAATATGTCAAATATCAGTACCACGATACTAAAATCACTAGATTGGCCAGAATTACTTTGTAAACAGTATTTTTATTGTTAATTGTGCTGAATATTGATTTTGAAAATAGTAGCCCCAGTTCCTGTTTTTAAGAACAGAAGGGCCCACCTGGTTCAGCTGTCTGACTTGTTTAGAGGAATGTGTAGATCATCTGAAATTCTGTATTTGCTTATGTGGGAAAAAAACCCCATCATTTCAGCACACATTTGCTTAGTTCTGATTGCTTAATTATTTCATTAGCTGAGGGAGGTAATTAATAGTGCTGATGACAATTTTTGGTTACATAGATCTTGCCACAGACCTCAAACTCATCTACCAGTCTTAATAAATCTGGAGAGAAAAACTGCATTGTACAGAAGGAGCCACCAAGGCTCAGCTAGTACTGAAAAACCTCACTGTTATATCCTGAAACTTGGATAAATTGAATTTTTATTAATGTCTAAATAGATTAAATGTCTAGAATTTAAAAGATGGTACCATCTGATCCTGGGAGATGAGAAATGAAAATAACAATAAATGCATATAAAACAACTGTGTGTGTGTGTGTACATGTATAGTTTTAAATACATTTTAGGTGCATCTCATGAGTTTTGGGTGGAAGAGTATGACTCGTTATTTCTGGTCACACTGCACTGGCAAAGCTGAGGAGGCTTGGTAACCCTGGGAAGTCGCATCCATGGTGCATGGGCATTGGGCTATGGTTGAACTCAAGAGCCCAAGCCACCCCGGTGGTGCTCTGACCATTGAAGCGCCTCATACAAAAATGGGACAACGTCTCTGACTTTGATTTCACACAAGAGTCACAGGTGCAGTTCTGGGAGTCATGACTGAAAAGATCATGACATGATTGAAAGGCTGCGTGTATAGTCACAAATGCAACTAGAATTAACAAGCTTTTCCTTTCCTAAGGAAGGTGCCCATGAGAGTTTCATTTCCATACAGTTTTCAGATCGATGTATGTAATGTCCAAGTTCATAATTGCTTAAGTCCATGAGAGATGTGGCAGATCTGCAGCTGCATTACCTGAAGCTATGATTTTGCCTTGAGGCACCCCAAACCCTGTGGTAATACCAGCATTTGAAGCGCACATACTACCAAATCAAACAGGACCTTCCCTGAGCCTATAACAAGTAAAGTCAGGGAAGGCTAATAGTAATAAAAAGGGAGACTAAACCCTACCTTCATTATTATCATTAGTCAGCCAGTGGTGGATTTCATACTGAGGCGGTCACAACTGTTTGCTCAGATATGCTGCCACAAGGAGAAGCCACCTACCGTAGCAGACCTTATGCAGCCCTCCTGGAGCACAGAAAAATATGATTGAAGGCCCTCTGACGCAGTCTGACACTGAGCAAGCAGCTTGATGGCTACCATCAGATGTCGAATAAAAATCTGCTTAGAGAAAGCAATTAAGCCCACAGAGTTCATCAGGTGGACCGTAATGGCTTCTCAACAGGTTTACTAGCCCACTACACCATAGTGTAAGGCAAAGTGAGAACATAAATAAAACATGCTTTAGAAAGGCAGAGTTCAATTACTTGGGCTTAATTTTGCCCAAACTCCATGCATGCTGCAGAAATCACTGCAGAGCAATAGATGAGATATTGAGAGAACAGAATATAAATGATGTGCCAGTCAATAAACACTTTTAAAGCAATTTTGGCTCCTTTATTATGAACGCCTGGGAAAATATTCTAATTGCCTCTTACATTTATCCCACGGCCTACTCCTGATTTCATCACCTTTGTTTAGGATCTTGCTGCAAAGACCTATGCACCTCTTGTGAGATGTTTCTTCTTCTCAGACAGCTTTAAGTAAATTGAAGGAGTCGAGGACAGTGACTCCACACTTGAACTCACCAAAATATCCCAAACACTATGGGACATACTGCATATATGTCTATAAAGTGGGAAGCGGCTTGTACACTTTACAGCATATCACTGCTCTTGTGTGCCATTCCCCCTCCACCATGTGAGGAGTTTTTAATTTAAAATTGATTCTTCTCAATGCTATTTTGCACTGCTAGCTTATTAAAATCTCTTAGGGTTACTCACCTTGGAATTTCACTGCAAATGTATGTATTCAGAAACAAATATTTTCCCCTTTTACTAAATAAATAAGCAAAGGTTTGGTATGTGGTTTTCAGACAGTACTGAAGGATGTCCTTCCAGAGGACTGAAAGCCCTTTTGTACTCCAAAATAATCCTGTCTGATAAAGAGGGGATGAAAGATTTCAGAGGATATCCACTGCATGCATATTTTTCTAGGGAGAAACAGGGCAAGCGTGGTTTTTAACCCAAGGGCTTATGAAAGTTCATAGTGTTTGGCACCCTCTCTCTCATTGATGCACCAATTGGGAGGTAACATCACCAGCTGTGACACACATCTCAGGAAGTATTGAATAGAAATAGCTGGGGCATATTAAAAATACTCAGGAAAACTCCTGGCTGGAGGCCCCTGCCTCTCACCAGACCTGGATGGTTGAGGGGTCTTTGAGAGCACCACCTCTGTAAGGGCCATCCGACCATCAGCTTGTTCAGCTTTTTTCAGCTGTGACTGGAGAAGTGACACCAGGGTCCCGCCGCATGCTCCATCTCTGTGTCTCTTGGGCATCCGGTTGCCTTCAGACGAGACATGTTTTGCTTTCACTGGGCGGCTGTTTGCCAAACCTCCCTTCTCCCTCTGCTCCCCCAGAAGTGTCCCTCCCCCACAGCCCTGTGGTCCTGACTGTAGCCTCCTAGCCCAGGAAGCACTGTGCTGCCACGGCTAGGGCCAGTCCACAGGCTTTGTGCTAATCCAGCAACACCTCAGGACATGTCAGATTTTGTCTGGAGTTGTTTTGGCCTGCCTGGAATGATGTTTTATCTCCTTTAGCCATAACAGCAGTTTTTTAATGTCCAGGTGGCTATTGGCTAATTTGCTTAACTTTTGCTGAGCTGTAGAGTTGAGCAAAATCATATGGCAGAATCATATGGCATAACCATATGGCATAATAATTTTTATACAGATAATACCAATGAGCTGATAGTCTGTGTAGTATGACACATTTATAACCTTAGTATAAGTATGTAGGAGGACAGCAGAAGCCTCCAAAACGGGGACATGGGATGCAGCCCAGAGAATCACCAGCACAGCATGATACTGGAGACTTCAGGGCGATAAACCACTCACCTGTGGTGAACAAACTGGGGTCAGACACAGCCCCAGGGTGGCCAGGCAGGTCCACGGGGACAAGGACAGGCTGGGATGTGGGCCTGCAGGTGGACCCATCTCGGGGGGGCCTATGGCTGGGCACAGCAGGGCTATGGGGAGATGGAGACCAGCCCTGCTGTGGCATCTTTGGGCTCTGATAGCTCTGAGGGACTGAAATGGGGTCCTGGGCCATGGGCTGGGCAGGGACGGTAAGGGCTGGTGTTGCTCCCAGAGCCATTACACATGGGACATTGATGTCTTGCTGCAAACGTGCTACCCACTTTGTTCATAAGGAAGACCTGTGCCATTACCCCTAGGATGCAGAGAGTAAGCAGAAAGGAGTGTAACGTCAGAGAATAAGGGGTAGATTTGAGAGGTAGGTTTTCCTGTATTACAATTTTTAACCATTTTATTACTAGGACTTATTTTATATTAATTTGATGATTTAGACTGTGAATATTTCTGTATTGGAATTGTACTACTACTGTGTGTTGTATTTTTGTTAGCCTGTTAAGATTTTAATTAGACAAAAAAATTCTTGGCTTGTGTGGTCCCCCTTTGCCAATAACAAGATTTTGCACATAAATCCCTCTCCATCAGTCCTCCCCTCTTTCCCCTTTCTTCCCTTCCTTTTTAGGTGACACCCCGTCACTTTGCCCATCCCTTGATACGTAAGCGCACTCACCAACACCCACTGATACAGTGATGGGCCAAAAGAATTTTTGTCCTTTCTAGCGGCAGTGGGATGCCAGGCTTTGACCCCTCTGGTGCCAGAGGGCCAAAAAACTGAGGTGGGTTCTTCAAGACTGACAGACCCTGGCCTCAATATGCCCGTCACTGGCACACCATCCTGCTATGAAGCCAGGCAGAACTGGGGCCTCCCTCTCCCTCCATGACCCTCTACAAAAGACACAGGGGAGTGCAAGGGGAAGGGGTGCAGGGTGGGGAAAAGCCTCCACGCCAGGCCGCAAGTGACAGGCACATGAGCGGAAAGGCTGTCATACCACAGCTTAGCATCGTGGTCCCTCCCCACCTCTGCACCTGACCACTGCTGAAAGCGGGACAAACCTGAGCTGCCTTCCCTCCTGACCCTTCACAGGGGTGCTTTTCAATGAGCTGAAGGAAGAAATCAAGCTTACACACAGTGATAATCACCCTATCTGTACAGAAACATTTTCCCACATCTTTTGTGGTTTTGGTTTTTAAAAGGGTGAGATTTTCAAGACCAGGACTTGTCCTCACATATATATGTATACGGTGCCTAGCACAGTCAGGGCTCCATGCTGAGAAGGGACTGTGTATCCTACCAAAACAGGCAAAATAATAACAAATCTAATGTCAGTCCTTCCTCTTTACACAATCCTATGTTAAAAGAATAAGCAAGCACTTGGCCAAGAGAATTTCTTCTTCCTCTGGAGTGGTGTCAGCCAGCAGAATTCACCGCTCCAAAGGGCAGAGACACCCAGACTGCTGTTGAATTTAAAAAAGGGGGGTTGAATGGTCTCGATCAGGCGATGCTTGTGGCTGGTGCAGCTGTATGGAGACAAAAGGAAAAACTGAGAAGGACTGAAACTCTTGTAACGTGCCACGGATGACTTAACCCCTAAACCGAACAGACCAAGGATTGGGATCACACTCATGAATACAGATATTTCTGGACTATAAGGAAAATAGGAAGAGAAGAAATTGAGTTAATCCCAAAGTAAAATAAACAAATAGTTACTGGAAACAACTGAATAGATAATCTGGGAGACTCCCTGGAGGCACCATCAGAGCTTTCAGATTCACAACTGTAAGACAGTGATACATGCCAGAAATGCACACAGCAAGGCATTGCTAGCCTATGTGGTCTAACATAAACCTATTTCAAGGATTTGTAACCCACAAAGTATTTGTGCATTTGTGGGATCTGAAAAAAAATGTAGCAGGTTTATGACTGGTTTTTTTTCCTTGCATTTAAAACTTGGGGGTTGTTTTGTTTTGGATGCAGGTGAAAAAAGTGAACCTTGGATGTCTGGAACATCCCTCCTTCTCAGTCTGAAAACAAAAGCAGAGCCAACACAAATTATATAGTCAATGGGATTTTCACCCAAAAAGTCCAAATCTATTTTGGAAATAAATATACCTAATTGCTCTAAACTTCTTTCTTTCTTTAAATTTCTGGTCCTTTGCTCTTTGTCTTTATTGCAAAGTGGAACTTATTCCTAATTTGTTTTGATAACAGTTGAACGAATTATTTTGCTCCCTTCTTTTTGAGGATATTCACACATTGTACAAGCTGCAGGAAATGGCAATAATTTTTTTGTAACACTGCTCCTAATGTTTTCTCAAAATAGAGGCTCCACAACTCTTTAAAATGGTTCTGCATCTGGAGAAAAAAAAAAAAAAAAGAAGCTCTCTTTCTAAGGTGTATTACATGCACTCCATAGCAAAATGGAGTAAGGGTAAGAATAAGCATATCTCAGATTTCTTTTCTTTTGAAATCAACACAGACTTTTATAGTCCTAAAAGAAAGTGCAGGTCTGTCACAAGGGCGTGTGAGCAGGCAGCCTCTGGTTTTCCACACGTGCCTCCAGAGGAGGCTGCTCGCCCTCAGCAAGGCACTATGGCCAGCTTTGCAACTCTACCCTGCCCTCTGGAGAAAGGGAATAGTTATGTGGAAGAGTGTGAGACACAGTGAAGATTTATTCAGGTGCAATTACAAGACACTCTGAGATCCTGAGATGAGGACTGTGATAAAACTGAATCCAAAGTCCGCTGAAGTCAAAAGGATATTTTCACTTTATGGGACATCGGAGCAGGCCCATACACACTGCAAAATTACTACTGAACTTTACAGAGTAAATGACTGTTGCAACAGATAAATCAGGACGCACATAGTACTATGAAACTAGAATTAATGATCCTTTCATGTGCCTTTGCTCTGTATTATTCCAAAGAGATATTCTTGTTATCCTCATCTAAGTTATAGGCTGTTAAATTATCAGCATGAAGACTGCAACAACTGAAAACAAATCAGGAACAATGGCTTGAGCTTCCCTGTCTGTGAGAACAGGGCAAATGGCAAAGACTGTTTTTCAGTGCTGAGTTGAACATAACGTATATAACATCTGACAGCAGTCCCAATCAAATCACTACAGCACGGAAAGACAATACTCCCCCAGTGTCAGGCTCGGTGCGCTGAGAGCAATTTTCAATTAACTTTCCTCATTTACGAGGTAGATGCTAGAGCAGTTTTGAAGGAATCCGAAAGCTTAGTGGTAAATGAAAAATTCTCTTGTGTGCTTCATTCAATGTGCTTCTCCCAGGAAGAGCAGAGGGAGACAGTTTGACAGCTTATTTCTTTAGTGGAGAGACAGACAGACATGTTATGTTACCCGCTCATGTCAGCACTCTCCATTCACTGGCAATTGAACACACACAATAGGTAAGGTTGTTCTAACGGGGACACGGGATTTTTCTTGCAACCCCCTGTGCAGTTTCCTCGAGGAGCTACTGGCCAAGGAAGCTGAAGGTTTTAAAGAAAATTTTGTGTTTATGAGCGCATCTTCTCAGTATGGGGTTTACTCCCTTGGACACTGCTGTGACCAGTACTGGCATATATCCAGGATGTGGGCTGAATGAATTTTCCTATTTCAGGCAGATACAAACTTCTCCAGTTCAGACTTGTTTTCTCCACACAGCAGTCTGCCCAGTGCAGTGACTTTAGCTGATGGCCACTCATGGCTGCATCTGAGATTTGGTGGACCTGATTCTTGTTTACTCTGCTATGGCACTGTAGCTTCACCATTTCATTTACTTATATGGAAATTTTCTTTATTTATTTACACTTACTTGAAGGCCTTGTAAAACTGGAAGAGCTCGGGTAAAAGAGGTTTCACTACAAATGAGAATGAGAAAATTACAGATTCAGATAATAATTCAGTTTGGAAAGGACCTCTAGAGGTCATCCAATACAATCTCCTGCTCAAAGCAAGGCTAACTTCTAAGTTAGCTCAGGTTGCTCAGAGAGTCCTACAGTTGAGTTTGGAGTATCTCCAAGAAATTGAAATACCACAACATATCTGTGATTTTTTTTTTTCCCTTTCATCTGCTTGGAATTTCCCATGTTCCAATCTGTGCCCATTGCTTCTCATCCTTCCCTTGTGCATCTCTGAGCAACATCTGACCCTATCTCCTCATAGACAGCAATAAGATCTCTCCTAAGCTTCCTCTTCTGAAGGCTGAAGAAACCCAGCTTTCTCAGACTCCCTTTCTACATCGTGTCACCCAAATAAATAATCCTAGTGATCCTTCACTGCACTCACTTCAGTTTGTCCATATTGTTCTTGTATTCTGGGGCACAAAACCAGATACACTGCTCTAGACATGGCTTCGCAAGCACTACTGGAGAGGCAGAATTGCTTCTCATGATCTGCAGCTACCTTCTTGTTACTACCACCTAGTATGTGCTCAGCCTCCATTTCCCTGGGGCACACTGCTGATGCAAACCTGGCTGCCTACCAGGACCTCCAAGTCCTTTACGGCAAAGCTGCTCCCTGGCCCAGTCAGTCCCCAGCTTTGTCCCCAGCTCTATAGCCCCACGGCTTTTTCACATTTGGTCATATTTTTCAAGCATTTGTACATTAAATTCAGCTGTTGTTTCGCATTTTGTGTTTGATTTTGAGCAACCTGGAGTGGAGTCAATGTATGCCCATTGCTTCAGTCTAGCTGCTGCGTAACCTGGGTCTGAGTGCTTTCAAGCATTTCTGTTCTACAAAATAACAACAGTAATAATATGGTAACATCTGCAAAATCTGGGAGCGAGTAAAAGAAAAACAAGAAAAAGACAATACATTATATATTCTTGTTAATAATACGATATTATTATTGCTTATACAGTCTATTATTATTATAGTAACCTTATAATCCTAATAAAGAACCCAGCCATGTAAGAAACGAGTTCATAGAAATCTTTGGGAGCTAAAAGGATTCATATCAATGTAAGCTGTTTCGGACTTGGGTTTCACTGACTATTGCATCCATTTAACTGTAACCCTTCCAGCTCTTCTATCTCCTTTACTTAAAATACACACCCGAGACGTAGTTAACATATTGATGTAAATGCAAATACGGTGAATTCCCTTCCATGTCCAACCTTTCTCTCCCTCATCCATAAGCTGCTTTTAAAGACCACCAACACTGATTTGAGGGCCTTCTCCCTGACCATTCCCACCAGACTTCTCTCTCCTCGTATCCCAACAGCTTCATAACCCAAACTTTCTTTTGCAGTTCAAAACTAAATCCCAAGGCTTGAAATCTCTTTTCTTTTTCAAATCACCAGATTTCTGAACCCTGTTGGCTATGAAATCTGGCTTACCATACATCCCCATTCAGCACAAAAGTTTATGTTGACAAGTTAGGGTATGCTGCCAGACTGCATAATTGTAACGCAGGACTGCTGTGCGGAGGCATGGTAGCGTTACTGTCTCTTTATGGGATACGAAGGAATTAATTGCACAGTTTAGAATGAACTTGATTTTCTGGGTATGAATAAAATTCTTTTGCTACCCAACACAGGAAGAGAGTATCGTTCAAAGCATGTTTATCCTAGTGAAAATATATTGATTTTTCTGAGTAACAGCTACAACAGAATGAAGGTCTCTTTAGTAGGAGGCCTGTTTTACAACAGAAAAGCTTTCCTCTTATCAACATCTTTCCATAAAGTTTTATTTTCATGTTAGGAAGATTTCATTGCTGCAATTGAACAAGACTTTATGGCCTAAGGGTTGGAGTAAAGTGAGACAGAACTCAATTAATTGATGGCAAGATTGGAGTTTTTGACTGTGGATCTCACAATACATTGAAAATAAACAGCTCTGTCCCCCATCATCGTTTCTGAGCAAGTGATTTGCTACATTTTTCATCCTCATTGATATATTTCATTGAGTTTACAATGTTATATTAACCTTATCCTTGCTCTAGTCATCAATTTCTATCCTTAAGATAGTTAAGGATAGTAATTCTTTAGAGTTATTGCAGTAGACCTTTCTCTTCAGATAATTTATTATTTTATACCAGAGGAATGTGATTTTTTAATGACCTGCATTTTAAATTATTTCTTACTTGTAGGCAGTTTTGACTATATAGTAATAAAGATGAGGTACAGGTCTCCTCCTGGGTCCCAGGAGGAGAGCAATAAACTCTAACAGCTAACTACTTATATTATTACTATTTGCATTAACTTAAATTGTGGGAATATGCCAAAGAAATTGCACTTGATTTCTCATTAAGTTGCCTAAATTTTAGTATGCCTTATTTCACCTCATTTGGGTGCATTCTTGGGCTGGAGTTTGTTTTGTTTTGTTTGGAACCCTGTATTGATACTTGGAAACAGAAAAAGTTGGCTGTTGGGTATGTTGCTATAGGTCACGACAGGGGGTAATTTAGAATTGCCTTTTCTACCACTGAGTCATCTTTTGGACTCATATGAAGATCCACAGGTACCTTCTTCTTTCTACCAACAGCCAACACTTCGTTTGCCCAAGGGTTCTTGCATCCAATATATTCCAGGCCCGTGTTGTCACAGCTGCACTTATTACAATAAGAAGTTTGTAATTAAGTTAGAGATATAAAAAAGAAAATAACTTATTTAGCTTACAGAGTTATAAAACCTGAAAGTATTGAGCTTCTAAACTGAAATATCATCTGTACTTCTAGTGCATTAAAAGCACGCAACAGTGCAGTATAGAGGAATTTGGACATTGAGCAGTCCAGAGGATGCTCTCATCCACAGAAGCTCAGCTGGTTTTGTACCTTTCAGCGCTACCTTCTTCACTGCCAATACTGCACAGATACTGTAGAGTCAGTTGTATAGCCACTATACTGAGGCCTGTTAGGTTGCCTGTCATGTCTATCTACATTAGCATTTCAACTTCCGGACAGGGTTATTTATAATCCGGCCTCTTTAAATGCCTTCTGGGCTTCTTTAAAGGAGATCAGAGTGAGAGCAGCACCCCTGCGGCAGAACCCTATCAGTGTCAGAAAGTTTCCCTGACTGCTTA